>NC_140569.1:10737463-11047463 GCF_057381845.1 Rhamphochromis longiceps | reverse complement strand
AGGCTTTCATGTCATGCTAGTTATTTACTCCCATTATTCTTTCATTTCTAAAGATAAAATACAGCCTCAATATCCCATTAGATACTTGTGCTAATGAACAAAACATACATTTTGAGGCCTTATGTGCACATGTGCACAACAAATCGGTGTCTCAGTAGGGACAGAGGGGATTACTGAAAGATTGGTGTCCTACCCGGTGGCTGGATGGATTCCCTCCAAACTCCCAATGCTTCCCCACTGGGCCTTTTATCGTGTGTGTGTGTGTGTGTGTGTGTGTAGAGTAGAGAGCGAAGGTTAAGTGCAGGATCACAGATGGACACATAATTTTTAGTGCCCTATCTTCTTCCTCCCTCCCTTCCTTACTATTTCTGTGGGTCTCTTTTTATTCTCTACTTCTCTTATTGTGGTTTTAATCCTAAACTAAACTTTTTTTTTTAGGTTTTAGCTGTTGGTATTTAGTGGGAGGCTAAGTTTACCTGCCATAACTACAGGAAATCTTGAAATTTTGCAGAAATTTCCATGGAAAGCCATAAACTAGTTCCCCTCTCACCACACTTTAAGACCATATCAATTATAAGGCCAAAACAAGACATTAGTAGGTGTTATTTTCGGTTTGTGAGTGAGTTTCAGTATTTACCGAAATATTATGTAATGGAGAATGTGATTAAACAATAATAAAAATGATAATTTGGTGTAAAGTATAATTATTTATCACATGTAAGTTTAAAATTCATCAGATTACCTCATTCAGACCTTCAAATGCTGAGATTTTTCTGAAGTAGTAGTTTCTAAAGAAGTTGTTTAAAAGATATTTCAGTGGGGCAGAGTGGAGTAGTAGCTTACCATGTCAGTGCTACAGGTTCTAATTTTCTTGTACTGCTGGTAACATCTTCGCTCACTGATTCATTGCTTTCCACCCTCTCGGCTGCACTTCTTCCCTCCCTCTCTGCCTTCCTGGCACTCTCTCCACCCACCAGTGATTGCACAATCTTCCCATCACCACCACAATCATAACAGCCCAGAGTCTGTGCCAGTGTGTAACCACCGCCAGTCTACACACACGCACTCGCACGCGCACACGTGTCCTCGAGGAGACATACAGCTGAAGCTTTTATGCCGCTTTCCCAAGTGGCTGTTTTCGAGCACAGCCACAATGGAGGGCCTAATGTGGATTTGTTTAGAGAGCTGGTTAATTGGAGTAGGATGCTCTAATTGCACCTCTTTCATGATGTGCGTTTCTGCATGTTTGTGGAGGTGTGTGTGCGTGTGTCACCTGGCCTTTGTTTGGACTGTGTGTGTGAAAACATTTGCTCAGCCATAGCTACAGTATATAAACACTATAAGCTACATAACACGCATAAGGGGTGTAAAGTGCCTAAGTACAGAGAGAGAGAGAAAGATAAATAGTGCACCATGTAATAGGTATAAGCTGGTGTATGTGCAGAGTGACCAATGTATCTGAATACACAACTGTGCATCTGTCTCTTTTTGTCAGTGTTGTCCCCCAGCTGGGGGTGCTCTAAGTCTTTGTATGACTCTGCTTTAGTTGCTTATGTTTCTGCCTGTGTGGATGAATGCCTGGCTGTGTGTACAAAGAAGCTTCTGGCCACTTTTAGCATCTTTGTTATCATGCCACAATGTCCTTTTAAAGAGGAGCACTAAACCCTGACACATAGTGGAGATACCCACACACTTTCTCCCTATCACACTATCAGGTTCTCAGCTTCCTCACAAGAAAACTATGACTGACAAATCAAACATCCTGGTGCTTCTGCATGGCATCACTGAATAACAGGCATTGAAAATCGGCTGAATAATATAGCCTTTTCAGTCTGAATTAGCACTCTCTGCCACCGTTAGAAAGTATTTGGAAACATTTTAGGTTTTTATTTTTAGCTCTTTCTAAATATTTCCTGTCACTTTTATTTTCACCATTTCTATTTTCACCTCCTCTCTCTTGACTTGTCTGTACTTTCTGTCAGTCGAGTTCGCTTTCTGTCTCAGCTCAGCATCCACTTGATGATGATAATGTGCGAGCGGGTGTCTCTGTGTGAGTGATAACACATGGCATGCCCTACGTGGGCCATAGGCCTAGATTTAATCAATCATTGTCATTTAAGGCCATCCCTCAAGCAAACACACACACACACACGCACGCACGCAGACCACGGCACTTTAGTGGTCAGCTGAAAATTAGCGTTTTATACTTTGCTTGTCTGAGAAAAGACACGGACACTCTCCATCTTTCTTTAGACTTTTCCTTCTTTGTTTGTGTTCTTCTGTCATTTTTTTAATCATTGTTTGGTATTATGAGAGCAGAGAGTGATCTCTTTTGTTAGCATAAGCGTATGTGTTTGCCCTTCTCTTTGCCTGAGTGTGCCCCTATGTGTGTGCCTACATGTTTTTGAAGGGCCAGTCTAAATGGAGATGTATTATTAGTAACCATTCTGAGTTTGGCCACTGTTGTCCTCTAGCAAGGTAATCAGATCACTTAAAAGGCTACTTGGTCTATGGTCTGTGGCCTAAAGCTTTCTGTCTCTCCTTGTATGTCTCTGTCTCTCTCTATCCTTTAATGCCCCTCTCCAGAACACACAAAAACCCCAGAAGCCATGGCCATCACCCCTTATCTTCTCTCTCCTCAGTCAGCCGCTTCTCCTCACTACCACTCCTGTCCTTTACCTCCATGGGGGGAAAAAGGACAAGGTCATGAAGATAAACATAGAAAAGTGAAAGTGGGAGCAAGAGGGAGAGAGGGAGGGAGAGAGAGAAAGATCTGAAATGAACCGTCTCATTTGGACATTAGCCCCTGGGCTGTGGTGGTGAGAGGCCAGCTAGCCTAGCGGATAATGCCCAATTGTGTATAAGGCATTTTTTTTTAGCTTCAGTTAGCTGGCTGCTTTGACAAGCTATTACTGGAAAGAAAGGAAGAGCAGGGTAATGCAAGGCCTCTTGGGAGGGTGACTATGACTGTATATATGTGTGTGTACATATATATATATATATATATATATATATATATATATATATATATATATATATATATATATATATATATATATATATATATATATATATATATATATATATATGTGTGTGTGAGAGAGAGCGGTGGATAAGCTGCCTTTTGGACCTAGTGGCAAAGACATTGCTTTACTTACACATCACTGGTGGACTGAAGAGTGTGCAATACACCCGGATGCATAATGGTCTGTGTGTGTGTGTGTGTGTCTTGTCTCTTGACAGCATGCTTAGTGGACTATTTCCATCCATGCGTGCATGGTGATGGACAACATTGCCACAGAGAGTCAGCTCTTTGCGCTGCATATGAACCTTGTTCACTTGAGTAGACTGTTTAGTGAAAGGTCTCTTAACCTCAGTGACACGGTGAAGGTTGATAGTGGAACCCTTGAAAATTCTCCTATAGAGATACATGGGAAAGTTAAAAAAAAGTCTTTGCAAAGATAGTATACTTTAGTTATGATTGTGTTAATAAAATAACAGTTTTACTGGTAGCCAGTGGCCTTTTCTGTTTGTTTGTCCGTGTAATAAAAGTTACAGTTATGCCTACATTACATAATGTAGAGTGTGGGTAAGCCTTAAGCTTCATACTGTAAAATCTGTGTGGAGTCATATTTGTCCTGTTTAACCGTGTCCCAAAGACATCTAAAATTTCTGTCTGCCAAACCGATTCTAGTGGCAATGGGAGATCCTGTCAACAAATAATGATATAACTTGGACACTGTTCCCCTCGTCCCCAGAGTCTCACACATGGGCCTGTCATGGGACACCATACCAGTACTTGTTGGTGCATCCCTACTTTTGTTAGTGGGATTCATTTTGTTCTCAAGCAGTAATGGGAATAGCTAAGAAGAGATTTTTTTCTTTCTTTAAAAAATGTAATAATGCAGCATTATATCCTATCTAGTTTTCTTTTTAATGACATTTACCTGTACAGATATGCCATTGTGTGCCACAGCGTGATGGAAGGCTCAGTTATGGTGTTGTAATGGCAGATGTTTTAAACTCTTCTCCTTTTCCTCTGTATCTTTGTTTGTTGTCAGATGCATGCATTTCAGTAATATTTACCACAACACCCGTAGTCCTGCGCTCATGAGTGTTCGCCTGTGTTTTTCTTTGGTCTGACGTGGTTGCTTAACAGCCGATATCCACAGACTGCTGAAAGGCATTTAGAGTCGGTCTGTCTGGGGTACTTTGATCTTAAGTGTCCATCTCAGAGAATCTGTAAAATGCTCTATAGATGTTTACGATGACTCAGAGTAATTTTAGCCTAAAATACACATTGATGGAAAACACTGGAAAATGGATATATCTTTACGGAGGTCAGGTGGTCACATAGAGCCTTGTATCTACAAATTTATACTCTCTGAATAAGTGTTGACTTGTTGCACCCAGCCACAAGTCTAATTTTTCCAGTCTTTCTAAAACATTATGAATCTTTCGTTCATGTTGCAGTTTTTCGTCGTTTCTGTTTCATACTTCAAACACAGTCTTGGTCATATGGTGTTAATTAAAAGTGTTTGTGTCACAGTGAGGGTGACGTTTGACCACTTGGATGTAACCTCTAGGTGAACATTGTTAGTAAATTTGAAGAAATTCCTTAAAGATGTCCAACTCATTCCTACTGGAATGGGGCATACGGACAGACAGGTATGTGTGTATTGCATTTAAAGATTAAAAAATCCAGAAAATATGATAGTCCTGTTCTTCATATTCAGCAACAGCAATGTACAAAAAGTAAAACATTGCTGGGATGGGATAGCACGGGAGAGGCAGAGAGAGAGAGAGAGAGAGGGAAGAGGAGAATGCCTAATAGAGATATATCATTACACTGTTATATGTGTAATCTATTGTGCTGCCATTGAACAGCAGCAGCATGGGTTTGGCAGTAGGCCACGCACACACACAGACACACACAGACACACACACACACACACACACTTACACACAGACACACGCACATGCTGTGCCTCCAGTTGGGCAGTAATAGAGGGTGTGAGTGTATTAGTCGCTACAGTCCAAGTGTTAAGTGCTGGCCTGGTGTGTGTGAGATCGATGACAGCCGGCCCCTCATTCTGACAGACACACACACACACACACACACACACACACACACACACACACACACACACACACACACACACACACACACAGATCAGACACTGTGACACATAGCCTGAGGTCAGGGGTCATACACAAACACCTCAGTCTCTAAAACGCACTCAGATATCTCTCTGTATTTCTGTGTGTATGTATCAAAAACACTTTATATGTCTATAACACACACATTCACACACTGCCATACATATACCCATCTTGTGACCGTGGGGAGGGGCCTGCTGTCAAGCACCGGTGGTCCATCGATACTCTGGCAGAGCACTAATGCCTGCTGTCTGCTGATGGACACTGGCCTGCCTCCAGGGACCATTAGACTCACTGGGACACAGGCAGACACACAAACACAAATCAGTACACTAACATGAAACACATAAACAAACCTAGTACTCTCATGAACCCACGAAACATAGCGTTTTCATACAAAAATAAAACAATCTGCATGTAAAGTACATACATACACATGTTTTTTTCAATAATATTATAATGTACTACGCAGCTACACATGGAGCAGTAGTGAAATCTGCTTCAAGGGAATGTGAAATAAGGCAAAAACAATGACACAATAATTATAATTGTTAGGTATAAGACATTATACACGTGGCTACTATAAGGACACTTCACTATTACCTAATTGGGCTCTTAATACTAAAGAGTAACACAAAAAATATACATAAACAGCAATAAAGCAAGAAAAATATCAGAACAAAATCAACTGTAACTCCGTGACGTAAACTGAGAGATACAAATAGTACACAAATGGCAACTTTTGTTAAAAGAACTTCATATTTCCATATTTTTCTTGTTCATGAGTGATGGGAAGGTAGAGTTGGACTGACGTTAATACAGGTGTTGTGCCAGACAGCTGTGGTGAAGAAGGAGAGCAGCTCACCTATGTTCATGAAATCTGGGTGATGACCAAATAAGGATAGTTACCAGTATAAGGGGGCAAAATGAGATTCAGGGAAAGGTATTCCCAATGTGGATATTTCCTGTTTTGGGGAACTCGAACCAAAATAATTTTGATGGATGAATAGCATAAAAACCGTTCCTTTTCAACCATATCTCTTATATTGAATCTGGCATCTTTACGTTGGATCTAAAATGACTTTTCCAAAGTTTTTCTGTGTTGGTCTCTGGCAGTACTTGTCATTTCCTGCAGTACATTGCTAGGAGTTTATAATCCCAATGCACAATCCTCTTTTTTCCTGTCCTGAGCTGGGCAGTAGGGTCACGAGGTCATCAGTGTTCACATGGCTAAAAATCATCAGAGTGCTGCAGGTTCAAGTGCTATGTTCTTATCCTTTGCCTTGCTAGCCATCGAACTGAAATCCAGACACCATTAGTGCTACTCTTCTCTACTTTACTGTGGCTATTTGGTCCTTTTCTTCATTCTCGTTTTCAGACCCCTCATTTTTGTAGCTCCCTCAGATTCATCCAATTGAACACACTCTCACAGATCAGTATTACTCACTGAGTGTCAAGCTCAGCACCTTTTTAGGTGAATTAGCTGAACAACATACGCGCTGAAGTGTGTGAAAGAGAAGAAGATGAGAGAACAGATGCCTGGGAGGCCCTAAAGTGGATGAAGTGCAGTTGGTTGGAACTCTCTCGGTGCAAATCAATTATCTGTAAAGCTGTATGATAATCAATACACAAAAAATTGATTTAACAAACCAACCTCCCTGTCACTAAAAGGACCTATTTTTGTTATTATTGTTCTTCCTTCTGACGTCTTCATCCCTCTGTCAGCCGTGTCCCAGAGCGTGTAACAGTTACATCTCTGTAGAAAAATATGTTAAATCAAAGTGATATGAGGAAAATTTAACAACAGCTTTTTTTTTTCAAACATGTGAGATTGTTTTAGTTTGAAGGGCAATAATCTCCACGCTCTGCCGATCCGTAACTTTAAAAAATTTTTTTTAGTTATATTACATATTCAGCAGCCTTTATTAAAATCAAAGAGTTATACTTAATAAACATCACAAAACAGCATTGTTATTTGATTCAGTACTCTTCTATGAGTTCCTCATTATGCCAGCTAATTACTACTCAGCACTGTAACGGCCTTTGTTTTATTGGCTCAGCACAATAAAAAGGCATCCCTTGAGCTCAGAAAGAAACAGTCCCATAATAACTAGGGGAAAAGCAAGAAATAATAAAGCCTTTGATGGTGTTTGGAGTATGTCCATATTAGATGAAAAAAGCAATAATTAGAGTTGATAGAGATTTATGGCACATAAGCGACTTGATGTCTTCTGAGATTTATGTGTATATGTGACTGCTGTGTTAGTGGAAGCCAATTTTTTTCCTTTCTGTCCCCATGCATGTTTTTTTTGTTTTGTTTTATTTATTATGGGGAAAAATAAAGTTGTCAGCAAGAACCAGGAGGAGAGTTGCAGAAGACACAAGTCTGTGAGCAACACAGAGGAGAAGAAAAAGTGAAAGATGATGAGCCAGAAAGCAGTGAAAGGACACCTTGAAAGAGAGAAAAGAGAGAGATGGGTCCTGACAGGAGAAGGGGACTGTCTGTAGATTTGCCTGCATCAAATCCAGGCGCCTGCGGGCATCATCACAGTACAGGCATATACACACACAGATATACACACAGATGCACAGTGATAACCCATCAGCACTGGCCAAGTGTTGTTTAATCCAACCTGACTTGCACTCGACAGAAAAAGCAAATTCACTTCCACTCACAGTCTGAAAAACGGAGCGCTCTTCACATAAATGGCAGCGCTCTGAATTACCCCGTTTATATGTGTGTGTGTGTCTTTGTGTATGTGTCTGTGCAGCTCATGTTTTTATTTTTGGGATGATTTTTTTTTTCAGTGTGTCTGTGCGTGTGTTTACATGTATTGGTGGTGACAAGCTCTTCAGCAGTACCCCCTTCATTGTGTGACAGGCAGATAGCTAGGCTGCTCTGCTCCCTATTGTTTGGGGGCTGTCATCAAACCCTGCTTGTACAGCCAGTTATACAGCCCGCGCGCGTGTTTGTGTATGCATGGGTGTGTGGGAGACAGAGTTTGCTCTTTGTTGGTCTTTTTCATCTTCACATGTGCTAATGCATGCACCTGAACCTATTTAATGAGTGCATGGATGCACCATGTGCACAGGTGAGTGTGTTGGATTTGTTTATGGTGGTGGTGGTGCAGTGAGAAAAAGAGGAGGAAAATCAGCACCGACAAGCCATTGTTTAACAGACTTATATAGTTTGGCTGGAGCACTCTACTGTACTCCCCTCTCCTCTCTATTGTTATGTGACTTGTCATTAAGCCCTTGTTGCCCAGTCAAAAATGTGCAGGAGTGCTTGTTAGGCACAGCGCTGTCATTTGTGGAGAGGAGTAGGTGAGCCTAGCACACACACATGCACATGAACACACACAAGCAGAGGTACAAGAGGGCAGAAGCACAGAGTGGGTACTGCAGATGTTAAAAATTATTTTTGCTCAATATCTATGGTGCTCGATGTATTATTAACATTCTCATGTAATGCTGTTAAAAAAGGCACGAGCTGTGTTGATGAAATTAGAAGTCCTGCATTGTTGAAAGAGTGAAGGAGAAAATTCCACACAGTTTTTGGAAGAATAAAAACATTTTTTTTACATAAGAGGTGGAAACTAGAAGGAAACTCCTGTGACTGTGACTGTTCTTGAATGAAATGAATGCAAATAGAAATCAAGGATATTCTTTGGTATTCAAAGTTGGGAAATAGATTTAAAAAAAAAAAAACACCCAGAGATCAGTTTTTATTGTTTTGTGTAAATTATTGCTCAAAGAAGAATTGTATGCATCTTTTTACATTACATTTGAAAGTCCTGTTTTAGTTTAACTATGAGAAAAAAAGTGCAGGATGTTTGTTGTAATGGGGCTAGATTTATGCTTCTTTGAAACAGTGGTCATATGCAAAGAAAGGTGCTTGCAGGAAGTGGCCCACTTTAATGTTAACAATAAGTCAACCTAAAGGAATTTGCACATATTGTGCTCAATTGTTTTTGTTTTTTACAGCCTTGAAAAGCACATCACAAACATAGGCACAGACATATCTCTAGATATCACCACATCACCATGTCTTGGGTGGGAAGTTTAAACACATCCATTGTACAATAAAACACTGATCGACATGATCACCTGCAAAGCTGGACTCATCAGGACAGATTGACAAGCAGGCAGGCGGACAGACAGTTCAGTATCCTTTTCTAGTTTATTTCCTGTGTCAGGAGGGGACAAGGACAAACAGGTGACATCACTTCCTGCTGAGGACAATCACACAGGAACGGGTCAGGAGCCTCCAGAAGTGCCGTCATTGCCATAACAACCTGACTGACACGCACACACAAACGCAGAGGCAGTCGCACACATATACACAGTCTGACACTATTGTTAGCTCCTAGCTGCTCTGTTTATTGATATAATTTTGAAGCATTGTGCATTTCTGTCTGCGTGGCTGTCTTTCCCGCAAATTCACTTCCTTTATGCTTTTCTGTCTGCCTCATATTTTGGTTGGATACATTGTGAATTTGGTCATATCGCTCTAATTCTTAAGCTTAATCCTGCAAAACAGTTAAACATTTTCGGTTTTTATATGGCTTTCTCTTAACTTGCGAATTCAAGTTGTGTTATTTAAAATGAACTCACCTTAAAATTCTACTAGGAACAGTTTCTGTCATATTTCTGGCCTGGACATAGAAAGGAGGCTGGTCTCCAAGTATTCAGCTACACTTGAAACCCCAGAACTATTCCAATTGTCTTCAAACCATGTCTTTATTGATATATACTAAGGTGTCAAAACTCGTCACTACAAACAGGCGGGGTCGCCAAATGTCATCTTTATGTGGGGAATGAGTTAACCATCTAAAAGTGTTGCCGTTTGAAAGACATTTTAACATCTGAAATATTTAAACTATGTTTACAAAACATGCCTGGAAGTAACTAAAGTCTGTCTGATACTAAGCATTTATCTCTATCACAACCTCTGTCTCACCTCTTTTAAGTTGTGTTAAATAACAAAAAAAACAAAAACATGATTGAATAGTATGAATGAATTGTAATCTTTTGAGATTTTTTTTTTTTTTTTTTTTGCATTGAAGGGTCACTTATTCAATCATAAGACTCAGTACAAAACCATCAAAACATAAGAGGTACAGTAATATGTTTACTACTGCGTACATCAGTTTGGTATTTTACAGTTATATGTCCAATGGAAAAAAAAAAATGAAGACCTTGTGGAAGAAGTTGGATGAGGCTTCTCATGGTCACAGTGCTGCTTCTTGTAGCTGCAGTACCTCTTCTTTCCTGAAGGTGGGAGCAGTGGCTGCAGTTTAATAGCTCTGGTAGAGGAAGAACTACAGCGCAGGCAGAGCAGCTCCTAAAAACGGTGGACTTTCCTTGTTTGAGTAAGAACAAAACACGAAATTCAAATATTGTGCAAATAACTGTGGTTGTTTATTTCTCTATTAATAAAGTTTTACTTATGTAGCGGAGGTGTAATGTAATGGCTATAATAAAATGTAGTTTTGTATTTGTTTGTTTTTTATTAATTCTTTTTGACTGCAATCGCTTTTATTTTCCCACTGGTGAACTGTATAGAAAAGGGTACAGTCAACAGTTGATTACACATTGCCACTTTCCACAGATTCGCCTTGATGTGTGCTCTTATGTGTGCGTTAATTGATTGTCCCATTGTTACGGATTGTCTTGTGGTTGCCATCAGTCAATAGTGCCAGGTCTTAGTATTCCTGAGTGAGATCAGAACAAGTAGGGAGAAAGAGGAAAGATATCGATCAGGTATGATGTACATCAAGTTCCAAGTTTACCTGACTTCCAAAATGCTGGCATCATCACCGCAGCACACCACTGATGCCCCCTTCTCCTCTCACTTTCTTCCTGCCTCCTTTCCTCACTGTCCTTTTGTCTCAGCTGTGTGGATTTTGTGTGTGCGTACGCATGCTTGAGCTGCAGATAAAGACTAAATTGAGCTGTTTTGATTGTTCAGTCAGAGCGCCCACAGCACAAGGCCCCTCGGCTAAGGAGTGCGCGCACACACACATGCACACACTCCTTCACGTTGAGCCCTGTTCCAGTCACTCTGCACTTGTTCCCCAATGCTTTTTTTATTAAGTGTTGTTGGCAACAGCTGGGAAAATTCTTGTGATTACGAGTCAGAATAACTTTCTGTCCATGGAATGAGGCGGGCTATTTGTTAACACCAATCTCTGAAAATTAGTCCTCTTTCGTGCCTTCATGTTTCACTAACACTAATCAAGGTTTACATGTCTTGCTTTTCGGGGTTAGATTAGCTCTAGGCCTCACTATAGGGATGTTGGTTTGTGCAAAGTGACATGAAAAGGAAATAGATTTTAAGATTTAGCTAAACGAGTTTGTATTTCGTTAGTTTTCAGTTTTCAGGAATTTTGTAATTAGTTGGATAATTTAATAGATTACATTCTTATGAAATGTATTTTCATGTAGCGGTGTCAGCCACTAAGGCTCTTCATAGATTCACTATACAAGTATAAGGTAAGCATTAGCCCTGTGATAGACCCTGTGGCAGCTCCACTCTCCTCGTGACCTGGAATTGGATAAGGTGAAAAAATACATGCAACATAACAACCCAAAACAACAAAAGAACAGACTTTGGTGCATGCAATAACAAGCTCTAGGTCACAAATCTACCTACTAAAAGGCAGAAAGCTTGGCTGTATTACACACTATTTCCGCTGGACCTGAGTGGGTAGACCCACAATTGTTTTTAAATGAAAATAAAACACAAGGAGTGCCATCATAGTACTTAGCAGAGGTCTCCTATGGGAATCCCTCTCCTCATATATTAGATTTAAAGAGATACATTGGCTTGTCTCTTTTCCCGGGAATACGTATTTGTTGATTTGAAAGGGACTGAACCTGAACCAGAGTCCAGTGATACCATACAATTATACAAATGCACACTTAAAAACAAACTGCACGCAAACGGTTTGGCAGAAACGCTTCAGGAGAGTGAGAGGTGTGCACGTGTGCACATGAATGCTGGCATGCAAAAACAAATGCACTGGACATTGTTCTCAGCCTGCACAGACACACAAAATACACACACTCCTGGGATGATGTCTGGCTAGGTGGATAAAGTAGTGCTATTGTAATTCGATAGATGGCTTTCCCTAAGATAATCTTCCTTAAACAGATGATCATTTTGGGAGTAGATTTGATTGATGTGGGACGGGCAGAGAAACAACAAGAAAAAGAGACAGAGAATGTTATTCTTGTCTCTCTCTCTATGTGTGTGTGTGTGTGTGTGTGGTGTGTGTGTGTGTGTGTGTGTGTGTGTGTGAGAGAGAGAGAGAGAGAGAGAGAGAGAGAGATGAAAAATGAAATGGGTATGCATGGCGAAGAACATTATTTTATACCATCTTGACTCCAACTTATGCCCAAATTGTGACTTTTCCCTGTTACTGTGGCTCTGTTATCTTTGTTCATCTGGCCAATCACTCTCTTATTTAATTTTATGTTTTAAGAAAAATGATTTCTTTCATATAGCATCTGATTGTGTGGGTCTAAATGCACATTTGCGTTTGACTCGCATCACTTTGCATTGACCTGTTTGTAAAACTGCAACATTAGCACACAGTACCTCTTTTAAACTCTGACCCATAAGACAATTGTAACACTGGCTCTCAGCCAATATGGGAAAAAATAGTGTTGGTTTAATTCAGGCGTTAGCAGTTGTATCCATTGGATGTGATTTATTAGGAATTGGCTAAAATACAAACTAGGAAATATTAGCGAATACTGTAAATGCAAATTTTCAATACATCAGATCAGACATTTGCTGGGTTCCTCATACAAAGCTCATGTGATGCCAGATTAACCCAGTGTATGGGTTGTGCAGTCTGATATATGCATCTGCTACTAAAACAAAACGCCACTGAGTATTTAATATATAGTAATACTGTGTAATTCCAGTATTTACTCCTTGTTGTATCTTTACATGATAGTTTTGAGTTTGTAAACATTTCTTCCTAACATTTCATCCTCCTTTTTTTTTCAAAGCTGCAGAATGACTTTGGTGCACCCCTCTGTCTTCTTCCTCATCAGTGTCTCTGGGCCTGAACTTCATTTTCTAACTACCCATCCCCTTTTCCATCCTTCTGCTATTCCAAATGGCCTTTGCAGAAACATGCAGATACTGGAGTAAAAGAAAAAAAAAAAAACCTTTGAAACTCCTTTCTTTTGCCCACTTCCAACTGCAGTGTATTTTGTGCTTTTCTCTCTTGCTCTCGTTCCCTTGCTTTCTCTCTCCCTCTCCCTCTCCCTCTCTGTGCTCTTGTTCCTCTTTCCCAACATAATCCTCCGCTCAAGCCCCTAGGTTGCCGTAGAAACATCAATAACATTCCTGCTTGACAACATCTTAGTGCATTAAAGTGGTCGTAGGGAGACCTGGCCCAACAGAAGCACACACAGAGTTACAGACACACACACTGTAACCCATGAGCAGGATTCCTGTGAAAATGGCAACCAATAGGCCACCTAAATATGTGAGAAAAACACGAAAGCTCATGTAGAATACTACAATACTACATGCTCAAATAAACTATATGATAGAAACCAGTAAGGTAGTTTTAAGGATCGAGGACAGGAAAACCTTTTCAGTTTGAGTTCACAATTTATTTTGGGTTAAAATGTTGATCAGTGATTAGTAGATATAAAAAATAATCTGACTGAACTCCTCCACATTCTGAGCTTATTGGCATCTCTAACTATAAAATGTTGGATATATATTAAAAATGAATTTCTAACTATATTTGAATTTTCTGTGATATTTTATTACAGAACCAATTTATGACCAGCTGTCGGTCACAGCATTGAACTCGTTTCTTTTTAAACACTTTAATATTAACATACACATTGCTTTTTTTAAAATGGAGCAGTGTCTTAAGTCCCAGGTGTGTTTGAACTATGACCTTCCTATCCTATGTGTCCCAGTGAAGGTGTAGAGGCTGCAACTATTTATTATTTTTACTACTGATTTACGTGAATGGTACTGCAATTTGTCAGACGATTTCCTGCATTTACCCTCATCTGAATCCTTTTCAGTAAAACGAGGCACAGGTAAATGATTTCTTTTTGAGACGGGATCATTGAGCTAGATGCTTTCTTAGCGTTTCTGAAGAGGATATGCGTGCTCGAAGAAGAGTCTGTGGGAGTGACAGTATCCACTAGAGTCCACTCTCGGCTTAGAGTAACATCACTTTCTGTTTCTCTCTCTCCGTCACTTTTTTCCCTGTCTGTCTCTCTTCCTGCCTCCCTCCCTTTCTCTCGCTTAGTCCATCTCAATTAATACGCTCCCACCTCCCTTCGAGGGCCTATTATACATTAGCCCTCTAAATCGAATCTCATGGAAATTGCCAGGGAGACGAACGCTGTTACTTTGACTGACACACTGCTGGATTTGTATTCAGCGCCAAGAACAGCCGGGCACCTACACATGTAAAATTACATACACAGCGCGTGAACACACTTGAGCAGTTACCGAACATGAAAGCGAGCAGTTTGGACACCCAAACACATACTCACATAGGTGTGCTTTTGAATAATCAAAGATTTAAAGATAAATATATATTTATTTATAAATACACATACATGGAGGAGCAGGAGCTACAAGTGCACGTATGTGTGTTTGTGTGCGATGTGATAACGATGCTCTCTTGTGGTGACAGTGGCTGCAGATTGGACAGACCTGTCATCATCCCAGTCAAATTATTCTGATTGGCTGCTGATTTCCTGATGGAGTCCCTCTGTGTGTGTTATGTGTGTTTTGCTGTTTGATTGAGAGCCCATGTGGTTGCATTCTTGCATATGGGAATTGTGTGTGTTGTGTGATTTCTTGACGGAAGCCCCGTTTCATCATCTGTTGCAATTCCCACCTGTCTCCACAGTGGTTGTGCTATGTCTAATCACTTGATGTGATTTGTGTTGGTAAAACAACGCACCTTCCTCTGATGAGGGCCTGCCCCCCAGTGTGTGCATGTGTGTGTGTGTGTGTGTGTGTGATGCAGACACCCTTCAGGGCGTACAAATCAACATTGTCAAGATCCCGCTGTCCGATTGAGACAAACCTTTTTGTTTGATGCACACATACTCAGAAGCACACACACACAGAGGCTCTGAGGCCTTGCAAAACAACATAAAATTGTCTTATGAATCAATCAGGACACTTTTTTTTTTTTTACCTTCCTCCTCTGTAACATTTATGTTGGCAAATTCTTCTCTCTGTCCCTCTTACGCACACACCTTGTGAGTGCCCTAGTCAGACAACCACATAACAACCAGACAACCAGCTGTAGTGCCTCTGCACCTCACTGTACAATACCTTGTGCAATACTTTTTGTAAATAGTCAACAGTGCAATAGACTCAATACTTGAAATGTGCAATTCACTTGTATTTTTATTTTTTATTCCTATTTATTCTATTTATCCCCTTTGTATATTTTATTTATATTTGTCTCTGTATTTATATATGTGTGTGTGTGTGTGTGTGTGTGTGTGTGTGTGTGTATATATATATAACAGTTCTGTAACTGTAACTTTGGTCGTTGCTGTGCTTTTTTTGGAAGTCGAATTTCCCAGAGGAACCCACCCGAGGGATTAATAAAGTTCTATCTTATCTTATCTTATCTTATAATGGGCTAAAGAGGTACATGAAACAGATGGTTTTCCAGTTAGCTGCCTCACTAATGCTAACAGGACATGTCACAAAATAAGAAGAATAAGAAAGCGGGTGAGAAAGATAAGGAGGAAAAGTGGAGTTGGGAACACTATTTATGTAGGGACAGATAGGAACTGAGACAGACACAGTGTTGAAAATATACAAGGACTGGTGGCATCATTAGGTACATCTGTTCAGGTGCTTGTAGGTGCAAAATTCTAATCAGCATGACAGCAGCTCAATGGATTTAATGTTGTAAACATGGTCAATGTGACCTGCTGAAGTCCAAAACCAATGATCAAGAGGCGGGTTAAGTGACTTGAAACATGGCATAATTGTTGGTGTCAGATGGGCTGGTTAACATCAGCCAAGAGCTGATAATTCAACAGGAGGTTACTTACAGGGAATCAACGAAGAGCAGAGGACCTGAGGGAAACACCAAGGAAGACCACTGCAACAAATCAGGATAACGAGACAGGGGGAGTAAAACTCAATATTAAGCACACGAGACACACGACCGTAAAAAAAAAAAAACAGGAACTAACAAATACTTAGACCAGAACTAAGAAAAATAAACTTGACAGAACTAAACAGGAACACAACCGGGGAGACAGAAAAGTAAAAACAAAACAAAACACGGAGACTGAGTCAGATGCTAAAACACAAGGGAAGGAGGAATAGTCAGGTATGAAACCAAAAAACAAAAGACTCTAAGAAAACTTAAGTCAAAGACTCATAACAGAACTGAAGACAATACAGAATCATGAAACAAAAATGATCAAAAATACAAGGCTAAAGAAAACTCAAAACATTCCCAAAACTCAAAACCCTTGACAAATGGTCAGACTGCTTTGAGCTAAGAGGAGGACAAGGGTAATTTAGATGACCACTTGTTATAACCAAGGTACACAGAAGTGTATCTCTAAGTGCGCAACACATCGAAACTTGAAGAAGATGTGCCGTGTATCAGTAGTTCAGGCTGGTGTTGTTGGTGGAGATGGAGATATTTTCTTGACACCCTCCTTTGGCACCAAAGAACAGCAGCTCAATGGATTTAATGTTGTAAATGTGTTTTTTAATGGAGAAAGGTGACAGAATTATTGCTGAGAAAAAAGTATTTAATGAACAAGGACTAGATATTTAAAGTAACTAAACCACTAACACCAATAAACTGTATAGGGTACTCTAAAGGGGCTAGTGTTATTTTGAATGGCAGTTATGTACTACAGCGTCAAATATACCAGTGTGTAGTTAGTAGGGGTGGTAGCACCAAAAGCCACAAATTTGTCAGCTGGCAGACAGCATTTTGTATCCTTTTGGTGAGCTTTGTGTATTTTAGTTTTGTTTTTATTCACTGTTTAGTTTCACTTTCTATTTGTTAGTAAAGTCATTTAAATTATGGTTTGAATGAGAGCACAGACCATCACAACATTAATCCTCCAGTTCGAAACATTTCACTTAAAAGTACTCAGCGCATTTAGAAGTGACATAAAGAGGTCCTCCCATTGTATTATTGTAGCAATCAGTGCCTTACATAACCACTGCCAAAAGACAGCTCATGTGTATCTCTGACACGCCGTTATTTGACACACCCTGTGTTTACAATTGATATCTTATCAATCGTATAATTCCTGAGTACTGACTTAATTTCTTTTATAACAGAGTAGATCCAGTATTAGATTGGAGGCCGAAACTGAAGTTTTGTTTAGTAATTTTTCCATACATTTTGATCTAAATAGTTTGTCCAACAAATGTGCAGAGTTGTTGCACGTAGGGACTAAATTGCATTAAAGACTGAAGGACAGCAGGGACAAGAAATAAGACAGAACAAGACAAAGGCACAGGAAGTTAAAGAACATTCCACCTTTTCTGCACCCCCAACCTCTTTCCTACCCTTACATCCACATTTCACCCACGAGACTGTGTTGCCAATCTGTGCCAGGCTGTGAAACATTAGCGCCATGCAATATTTAACAGGACTAAGTCATGCTTTTAGGCTCAGATGGGTGTAGACTCTATATGTTTAGAGGCAAGCCTGTAGCAAGAACAATCTGATTAGCTGACATGCTAGAGCTTTCATTGCTCAGTGTTGGTGTGCAGCTGCGTATGTTACTTTTATGTGTGCATATTCTTAAAGTGTATGTCTGCCATCATGAAAGAATCTGTCCTTTTCAACCAATCTGGGGTTGAAAAGTCCACGACACAGAAATATGTTGAATGAGTTGTTGAGAATAGCAGCTGTGTTTGTCACAGAAGTTGCTTCTTTATTTTCCTATTTCAATTCTTCTTTTTCATATTCAAGTGTGACCCGTTGTACACATTCAAAAAGAAGTGACGATGTTAAAGTGTTTGTGGAAGCGGGAGCTGAGGTTCTTCCACAGGTTTTGTGTCATGTGCATGCAAAACCACAAAGAAAGAAGATTCTTCCCTCCTGCCATATCACAAGGCGCTGTGTGTCTTCCTTGAACAATAACCCACCACAAAAGAGAGAAAAAGCTTCCAAAACGTTGCACTGTACAGCAAAGGACTCTCACATTAAAAGGTATATGTACTAGGGCTGAACGATTATGGAAAATAATCTAATTGCGATTTTTTGCCCCAATATTGCGATTGCGATGCGATTATTTTTTAAGGTATTTGTCTTCTGTATTATTAAACAAAGACAAGCAATACATCATATAGTATGGCCAATACTATATTACATTAATTTTAAACTGTTCTTTCCTGGAAGACAGACCTCTGTTATGATGACATGAGGTGATGCATGAATTGATGACTGACATTTTTATTTAACTTCTTCAATCACAACAGTATATTTGAACATACACAATAGTTTATTTTTAGCTTACAAACATCTGAGCATAAAGTGCTGACAAGGAACCCTGGTGTAAACATTAAAATGAAAGTCAGTACAATGTGCAGATTGCAGAAATATACATAAAAAAAATCAGTGGCTTTACCACACTCAGTTTTTCGACATCTGTGAACTACTAGACAGTCATTCAATTAAAAAATAATATTAAATAAATAAAACTAATAAATAAAAAATACACACATCTTACTGATCTCTGCAGTCAGTAACAGTACACATAAAGTGTAAACATAATAGCAATTGTATAAACACACACACAAACACGCCTTTAAAGTTTAAAGGCGTGAAATTGGACGGTCTAGCCTTCTGATTAGCGTCACCGCTGTCTCGGTGGAGTTTAATAAACTCGGCCGTCTGCTTCTTGCTATCTAAAATATAACCAGACACTGGTGTAAATTCTCGACTGTCTCATACTTCTGTTTAATAAGTTTTCTGTTTGACGTTTAGTCAGCTGTGTGAAAACCAAGGAGGAACCCACCCGGGGGATTAATAAAGTTTTATTTTATCTAATCTAATAACTTTAATCTCAGCCAAACCGATTTACTCACGAACAAACAAAACACTGAAAAAAGCCCAACAATAACATTTTTAGGTTGTCTAAGTGACTTATATATTACGTTTAACCCGAGCAGCGAAACTCCGCGGTGATCTGAAAATGATGTGCCGGGAGTTGTGCCGTTCTCGGCCGCATCAGTAACCCTCGAGCTCCCGGCTAGCTGTCGAGCTGGTGGGTAGCAGACGCCTCTGAAAACGTCGAAGCACTTTTGCAAATATGGGATATCTTGATAAACCGAGCAGATATTTGATGTTTACACAACTACTTTCTCGCCTGAAAATATGTTAAAAGTTTATTTTGTGACCCAGAAAGATTAGTATGAGTAATTTTAAAACTTAGTAGCGGCCGCCATTGCTGGAAACTGGAGTTTGGCTGGGCCGCGCTATGAATTCTGGGATATGGTAGTAATTTGGACAGCCTTCGGCGCGTCGCTGTGACGTAATCGGTCTACAAATGCGGCCTCAGGAGGATGCAGCCCATGAATTGTATAATATAATCGCAGTATAATCGCAGCCTTTGCGGTTAGAAAATTGCACTTGATCATGTCGCGATATTATCGCAAATGCGATATATCGTTCAGCCCTAATATGTACACTCCAGAACATAAGAAAATAACAAAAAAATTTAAATAACTTATTCTGTTGTTGCTTTAGCTGTAAACAGAGAGCTGAAGATTTTAGCTGGTTCTTTGGGCAATGACTGTTTCTGCCTGTTTTTCTTT
Source organism: Rhamphochromis longiceps (assembly GCF_057381845.1). Classification (NCBI taxonomy): domain Eukaryota; kingdom Metazoa; phylum Chordata; class Actinopteri; order Cichliformes; family Cichlidae; genus Rhamphochromis; species Rhamphochromis longiceps. The sequence continues at coordinate 11,027,476 of NC_140569.1, read as the reverse complement.
CGTTCTTTTCTTTTTCTTTTTTTCTTTCTTGCCCTCATCCTCTCTCCTCCTGAAATACTCCAATGGAAGTACAGAGAATAAGCAAATGAGGTTATGTTGGAGAAATTTTGAATATACAGTGGTCCCTCGCTATAACGTGGTTCGTCTTTCGCAGCCTCGTTGTTTCGCAGATTTTTTTTCTTTGTGCAATTTTGAATGCTTTTTTTTTTTTTTTTTTAAACAGCGCATTGTGTTCTGCATCCTGATTGGCTGTAGACCATTGCCAATCAATCTCGTGCGGTGTCTCCTCTGCAGTACAGAATGCCTTCAGCTTGTCAAATTTACATAAATCTTCGATCGTTAGCAGTGTGACTCTGAAGTTCTGTACTGTATGTCTGTAAGCTTTCTCCCCAACAAACACAACAATGTCGATGAAACGTTTTGCACCGTCAGAGGCAACCGCGAGAGGCTTTGTTTTCATTCTATAATACTGGACTTATTTTTCTACGAAAGAAAAATAAGTTGAAGTTGAGAAAAGTGTGAAAATGTTCATGCCTGTCTGAGAAAAGCGTATAAATACTTGCATTTCAAAGGTTCTTTAGCTTTTCTTATGATAGGTGTATACAAAAAAAAGAACATCCAAACACACCATTTTCATTTCTCCACTTTTTCTAAAGTCAGCTGATTTCAGTTTGTGTAAATGGAGAAGAAAGGTTTTGAAATCATTTGTAATTTTTTGAGGAGTAGAAATATTAAGCCTGCTGCACTGAGCTGTGGCCGCAAGGTGGTTGGTGCCTGTCCTAGTGGTAACCCCCAGAACCAGCTGGTGGACACCAGAGGTGAAGGGAGTCATCAGGCTGAAGGAGTTCTGTCTGGTGTGGTTAACCTGTAGGACTTCGGAGGCAGCCGATGGGTACTGACAGTTCAAGCAGAACTCTGCTTGGGTGGTGGCTGAAGCAAAAACTCGGGTGTGGGAGGAGTTTAGTGAGGGCATGGAAAAAGGCTTTCCGACTGTCTCTAAGCATTTCTGGCAAACCGTCAGATGACGCAACAAAGGAAAACTGTCAAATACTGCTGACTGCAACTGAGGATATTGTTGGGTGATGGGAAGGATACTTGGAGGACCTGCTTAATCCCACTGACATGCCTTCTGTAGAGGAAGGAGTCTATGGATGGCTAATAGATGTATGGATGGATGGAATATGGAGGTTACTTATTTTTATTGCATGAAAGGACAAAAAGGCACAATAGTAAAATGCAAACTGAATCCTGGACAAAAGCAACTGCAAACACAATATTGGCTGTTAGCAAACATCTGCATGGACACATGCTAACAGAAAGATAGCGAATAACCCAGAGTGATGTTAAAGCTGAGTATATGCTGATCTCAGACAGGCAGTAAGATCCTGGACAGCAGTGATGAGCAGTCAGGCTTATAGAATTGTAGCCTCCATTTATATCAATGTTTCTATAGTAAAATGATAGTGGCGATCACTTTGAAACATTTTTAGGTGGATTTTGAACTTTACTTTGTGTTCATACTTAAACATCAGAAGAAAAACGGTCTTCAAGGATTTTTGTCACTGTGTGGGTGTGTAGCCTATAGTTTATATTGTTCACTGTTAGTTCTGCATTTCTGGCTGTCTTGGGATGTAACATAACAGTAATGTTAACCACTAGTGTAACAAATTATTCTCTCCATGTAATAATTAAGTAGCGTTATGAGTAACAACTCCAATACTGGATAGCAACGATTAGTCTACCATTTGTTTACTTTATTCGGAGAAAATTAAAAACATTTAAAACACCGCAATTTGCCCTGTTTTCACTTTCGCTTTTCAGTAACATTATTTAAAAATAAAAAAATCTAATTAAATCACTGGCTGGCTGATAGATGATTTTGTTAAGTTGACTGGGTTGGTTTGGTTCTTTGCTTGATACATGTCACAGAAATAAAGACAAAAACACACACGAATGTTTGAAGGCATTATCTTACAAGCGTGTGAGCTAAAAATATAATAAGCATTTTACTATATACACGATCTCCTACAAATGATTCAACTTAGTTCCGTTTGATTTATGTAGCCCAACTTGACAATAGTGTTCTTGAGGTCCTTCATATTGTGAGGTAAAGACCCAACACTATTTGAGATGAAGACCCAATGATCACACAGTCTCCTGTTAGCAAGCACTTGACAACAGAGGGGAGAATAAACCTCCTTTTAACAGGAAACAGGTGCAAGGAGGAGCAGCTATACGCCCTGACCTGTTGTAGGATGAATGCAAAGACATGAGAGAAATTCAGAGCACTGGCAAACAATAGATATTACTAGTATATTACTAGACTGATGCATCCGAAGAGACAACGCATTTTCTTCTCTGCTCTTTGCCCCTATTTTTAAAACTAGCCATTCTCATTTTTACTACTTGAATTGAAACTCAGTTTCTTCTATTTGATATCTTATTGTTTTCCTCTTTCCTCTTACCCTCCTCTCCTGTCTTCCTAGCCCTCCTTCTCCTCTAAAATACAGTTCACATTTGTTTCATTCCCTAGAGGCACTTAAAATCTGTAGGAGCAGCCAGGTCCCTCTTATGTGCAGCACATACAGTACATATTTTTTTTTTTTTTTTTTTACACAATTTATCACCTATTCGCACATTTACTTGCATATATTCTTATCCCAGCGTTCTGAATTTACTGCTCTGGTAAACTGTTACAGCGACCCACGCCATCCAACCTCATGTTAATCCACCATCTGACTCCTCTCACTGCCTCTCTTTCTGTTTCTCATCCCTCTCTGGCAAACAGCCGCTCTTGAATAATTGCAGTGAAGAAGAAATTTTCAATGCATACAAGATGGGCTCTGCAGCATCTCTCTCTCTCTGCCCCTCTGAAAGTCTATCTCTTCTCCTTAATCCTACCTTGTCTAACTGAAGAGCCTGGGTTTATACACATACATACACTGTAAAAAAAATCAATATTTAAGAGAATTTTTCTTTGAAAACTTAAACTTACTTTAAACAAATAAAATATTAGTAATAATACAAAAAGAGACTGAATTAACATATCCATTATAAAATAATGAGAAACCTGTAATTGTGAGTGAACGTCAGACATTTTTTATTTATTTATATGAAGTAGATTGTGATTCTGTTAAGTACTGATTAATGTATACGATTTCTCACATTAAATTACATAACGAAACCCAAAGTACAGTGTTTTTCCTGTAATTTTAAACCCGATTTATTTCTATTAAAGCAGTGTTTGACTGTATTATTTGGTATGTTGTTTTTATACGTGTAAATATCTTTTTATTTAACATAAAGCATGCGGGGGGGTTGCTCTCTGCTCTTTTCATGATTCTAGATTATCTTTGTTTTACTGCTTTTCTGATGCTCTGCCTGCTGCTTTTTTCCTGTTCTGTTTTAACAGATTTCTTTTACAGTGCGCACACTTACATACACACACACATACACACACACACACATGTTATACCTGATTTGTATGACTGCAGGATGAAATGCATAGGGAAAGAAACTTATCTCTCATTGGCACCATGTTACTTGATACACACTCTCAAACAATAATTGTTTGGTAGCACCTACTCGTATATACACTCACCTTACCACATCCACACGTACACATACACACACTCATTCACATACATTCACAGGTCAATTGCTGTTTGTAACATTACCTTAATGAGAAGTGGTTTTTGGTATAACAAAACACTCGAGTTGTTGATCATCCACTTTGCCCATACATCTGCTCAATAGAGCAGTGTGTATCTATTTGTATCAATGTGTAGGTGTGTAAATGCAAGATCATACAATATGCTGAGTGTTTTAACACTGTCATGATTAGTGCAGTCCTGTGTTGTCAAGTGGGAGGAATGGCTTCCATGTCTAAACAAGCACAAACATAATAATGTTTACACACACACAAAAAAGCACCAACGCACACACAACACAACAATGCATCCCACGGAGAGATTTTCGAGAGGTAGAGTGTTATGCTCACTTGACAAATAATACAGACAAACCTTAACGCCAGTATGCGGTTGTGCGTGTGTGTGTATGTATGTTTGCCACCACCTCAGAGGGTGAAGTTAATGCGCGCGCACACACACACACACACCGACATACACAGGCACCTCACTTTCCTGTGTGTTAATCCCCCCTCCCTCCAGCTGTGCAATCATAATTTTAAAGGTGTTGTCTGTATAATTTCTGTGGATTATGTGATTAGGAAGCTATTGTGGCAGATTAATGTGTGAATGAGGTTAACCCGTGATGAAATGGCTTTTGTCAGCCGGTGCCCTCTGCAGCCTATTGCTGTGCTCTGTCCTTGTCCTTTTGTCTGTCTTTGTGTGTGTGTGTATGTGTGTGTGTTTAAGAGAGACAGGTGGAATCCAAAGCCTCCTAATCTTTAAGCCACCATATTAATTTATGATCATATGTCTTGATTTATTTTGTTAATGTAATAGATGTTAGCCTGTTTTAACCCTTAGTTCAGTTAAAGGGACAGTTCAACCTAAAATAAAATTGACATATAGCTGTTTTGCAGTTTTTGCAGATTAAAGCTGTTGAGTTTGAAGCCTTCAGTTGTTTAGTTGAGCTAAATAATTCTTTCCTTGGCTCAGATAACCACAGACATACATAGTTTATTTTTGGAAATCTTAACATGGTTGTGTCCATGAAATTCACAAATGTGTTGCAAACATTGCAGCTAAGCTGAGGTTTCGCTTTTTTCAGTCAACAGTTGTAGACAGTAGGAAGAAAATTGGTTAGTAGATTTAAAAATAATGCTTACAAAATCGTTTATTCTCTTCAGTATGAACTGAGGGCCATCTAGTTCCTTTATATTCAAGAAAGGACAGAAACTCTCCAAAACTAATATCTCGAAAGCTGGGCAACTCACACCACAACAACTTGGATAAATAGTGCTACAGGAAAGATGAAAAATGGATAAATTTAATTTAGGGGGTGAGCTGTCCCTTTTAAACTCGTAAATCTTCTCATCCCATTTCCTATTTCCTGCCGTCTTCTACCCCTCACCTCCTCCTGCTACATTTTGACTGTGGAGAGAGGCTGTGTGACATAGACACAGCTCAGAGCAAGAGCTGTTGTTGGATCTAGATGGAGCTCTGAAGAGAGGAGGAGGCATGGCTGTGGCACAGCCTGGAGTCAGCTGTCACAAATAGAACATTTAATAGTGTCTCTCTTTCCCTCTGTCTCTCTGGAGCTGGTCTGCTGTCGGTTCAGGTCATTCCAGATAGGACTCTATCTTAGGATGATCTCACTGACAGCACCCACTTTAGACTAATCACTCCATTTAGACTGGAGTGGCCCTGAGGTGGGAGGGAGAGAGAGGAAAAGAGAAATAAAAAGAGAGAGATGACAGAGATGAACAGTTACTACCCCGCAGGAGGAGAGAAAATGAGGGGAAGAGCTGAGCGAGGGCTGTGAATGCGGAGAGAGAGAGAAGTGCCAGACATAATGAAAGAAAAAGAGAGATGGCAAGCAAGTTTATTTTAGGGCCTGTTTATGAAGCATAATAAATGTTAATTGAAATAAGGAGTGTTTTGCTAACCTTAGGGTATTTGTGAAAATATATATGTCTGAGTCTGTTTATGCAGGCCTCATCATCTGTTTGAGCTTTTGCAGTAAACAGGACAAAGAGACTGTTTTAAAGTTAACCGTCACCTAAAGTGCACTCATCGTTTCTTTGTGTTTCTTGCCATAACCAGTATCAGTGTTGTTGTCCGTAATACTAATTTAGATGTGAATAGATGGGGATTTGTGCTCATTCATAAGCATTTCCTTGGTTGGAAAAACAAATAGCAATAAGAAATGTGTAGGTGTGATACAGGTACAGGTTTGGAGAAGTTGATGTAGTCTTTCAGTTTTCCAGTTCAGACATTAAGTTGGCAGCCACATAGTATTGACTAGACGAGCATGTTGTATCCAGCAGATTTCTTTGTAGTGACTGAGTCATGAAATGAAAATGCAAAGGTGTTTCTGATCAAACAAACCTGTTTCAGCACACAAATTATTATTGTTACAGTAACTTGACTTACTTGGTGATAAAGATGATCAGATCACTCAATCTCAATACTAGATGAGAGGCTTGGATTTTTATTAAGCTGCCTTTTTTCCTTTGTCCGTTCAGTCACAGTGGACAGGGAAACTGGTGGCAACCGCCCAACATTCATGCTGTTTATTTCAGCAAACCAGAGCGGTGTAAAATAAAACACATTGCTCTCTGTCTGCCTCTGTCAGAGTGTTACACTTACACCATTTCAGAAGGTAAAACAACAATGCAGAGAGGCTGATTTTTAATTCCTTAGTCTCTGACTGACTGCACAAGTTTGCATTACTTCCCTTTTAGAAATTGTTCATCCATGGAGTGGAGTGGCTTCAGAATACTTGCACATGCACTGCCTATTCAAAGAATTCGGCGGTCTCTGATGGAACCGTGTGTTTACTCTAGTCCAGGGTGTGTTTGTGCATGTATGGAGTCTTTTTGCTGTATGCCAGCTAATAATGTACAATAGCTCTCCCTCTCTCTCATGTGCGCCTCCTGTCCTCTCTCTGTGTGGTCAGATAACCTCAACCTGTCATTCCTCATCGTCCACCTCTCCTCTCCCATTCTTCCGTCTCTCTTTCCATCCGTTCATCCCTGGGTGTCCCTATTCACTCAGAGTGATAGAGTTAGTCCGACTCACAGTTGCCTTTCAATGTGGGTGAACACACACACACACACACACACACACACACACACACACACACACACACACACACACACACACACACACACACACATATATATCTATATATACACACAGGAACACATACGCACAGACTTTGTGTTTGCCACCCATTTACCTGACTCAATGCCTCTATTCTCTGGCTCCAAATTGACCATTGGCTGGACAGATGGATGGATGACCCATGGTGGTCCCGCTCTCTACTTTTTCTCTCTCCCACATACACACATACAGTCACAGACACACACAATAGAGGTATGCCCAAAGGGCTTTGAGAACACAAACATGTGTTCGGAAAATATTCTTTTTTTGGACTTTTTATAACTCTACCTCAATTTCCTTCTCTCTCACTCAGGCAGACATGAGCAGGATTTTGTGAATAAGTGTTGATGAACCGTTTCAGTTAAACCAATGTTGTACATTTCATTACAAATATGTGCAGGTTAAATAGTCAAGTGACTTTGGAAGTACAGTACCGTGCAAAAGACTTGAGCCACCTGTCATTTCTGTATATTTTCCTCAGAAAATGCAAAAAAATTTGTGCAGCTGTTCATTGCACACATTTATGACAAGGTTTGTACAATTCTAAAAAGCCTGAAAGTCATATATAGATTATATGTTATCACCTACAAAGAATTTCATTGTAACTCTAAGTATAAGAGCAAAAAAACATAGACATACAACTACCAAAGTACAACAATAAGATACGTAGATGTGGCCAAATTAATATGACAGGTATTTTCCCAATGAATACTCAGTTTCCTAAAACCCAGCATCATACCCTGAATGTCCAGAAGTTCAACCCAGCCAAAGGTTTTCCATTCACAATAAGACAGTTAGAAAATTCTCCGATTTTTGACATGTTAGAAAGGAAAGGAACTGAATAACAGATGAATTATGATATAAATGACCAATTTGTTTGTTTAGTTTAGTTGTAAAAGAAACGGATGATATCATGTGTAAGCACAATGCAGAACTACTTCGCATAATATTTACAGTGTAGTTAGATCTATGGAGTGAAAAATGTACAGCATCGCTGATATACTTATGAAAGGTCTGGCCTCGGCATGGCACGCGTTTGCTGAGCTTTTGTATCATACATAACCGCGGCTTTGTCAACAGTCTGCGGGGCAGATCTCTTCCATTTCAGGTTAATCCCACAGAGAGAGAGGGATCCCAAACCTGAATATTACCGCAGCTCAAATCTCCTCACAGTCAGACGCCACTACTCACATCTCACACCTTCACACAGAGGGGTTTGCATGTCAAGATAAGTGGAAAAGGTAAAGGGAGACAAACACACTTCTGCGCAGCACACTGAATAGCAAATGCACACACGCAGGCAAAGTACATATTCGTATAAAAACATACACACGCACGGAGATAGACCCATACAGAGGAAAGCCACACGTACAGTATGAATACACACAGATGCATGCGCACGCACTCATACGCAGACACACACTGGCAGTGAAGCTCATCTGTGTGCTATCTGCTCTCTTCTCTCTGCAGTAGGCAGATAAGTGCCATAGTCAAACCAGCGAGGGAGAAACACTGTAGTAGATAGGCCCTGTAGCTGCACTCCGTATGCCCTGCGGTGGCTCTGTGCATGATTGTGTTTGGAGGGACTAAAGCAGAAATTTGCTTTAAATGTACAGAAATCATTCCTCGAGAATATCAAAATTTTATGTAAACTTTTAATATAAGTTAACATGAGAACGTAAAAGTACTTGTTAGGGTTGAGTTAACTGAATTCTGCAGTCTTCTTTATTTGTGCACAATGGAAACAAAAAATCTAAAATTATTCTTCGCACACTAAATTCAGATTTCTATTTTAAAGGTTTGTCTTCGATTAACAATGCTGTCATGCCCTGTTCCCCTAAATTCACATTTATTCAATTTTTCTACTACCATAGAAAATTAGCAAATGCTCTGATCTGTCATTTCAAGTGCTGTTGGCAAGATGAGTGATAAGACCTGAAGTCACCTTCCTCTCCTGCTATTCAGAATATTTCCACTTTAGAAATGGCTTCTTTTGACGCTACATGTCTTTGTCTAATCTGTTATGCTTTTCTTTATGGAGCCATCTCCCCCATTGCCTATTTTCCCTGGCTATTCGTATCTCCCCTCATTATTTGTATAATCATGTGTTTACTGTCTGCACAAGGATTAAAAGGATGACCCCAGACTGCTAACAACCGATAATGAGAATGAACTCTATAATAGCCAGATAACTGGTTTGCTGTTTTATGGTCTCGTTTTTGGTTTGCTTCTCTTTAGCCTATGATCTATGAGTCAACGGTTGCATGAACTAAATTTTGTTGGAATTAACACTGGCAGACTGAGGCAATGTCGTAGACTGCTGGAATGGCCTGAAACAATATGGCGTTTTTGGCTGGACCTTAGCATTTTCTATACAGCTGCAGCATCTTTGAACCTCTTTGACTTCTTTGCCAAGATTCCTGTCTGCCTCTGTGCGCTCACTCGAGCCGGTGTAGTATTGTACAGTAAAGCACTGGTCTGAAGAGCTCCATTGATCTGTACACTGACCAATAGACCCATAGACTGCTGCAAAGTCCTATGGGTAATATAAAAAGTGGCTGCAGTTTATCTCCTAGCAACATACAGTAACATTATCCTGGGGTCTTTCTTCCTCTGTGTTAGGCTCTTTTTTTCTTTCTTCTCCTTTTTTTTAAATTTTGTTCTGCCTTCTCAGACCCAACAAACACTTGAGTAGACTCCTTTTCACTGCCACTACTCCCAGTGTGTGTCTCTGTGTGTGTGTGTGTGTCTCCCTCAGGGGTCCTTGTGCATGTCCATCTCTGTGCTTTCTACCATGCAGGATAAAAGCCTTTCAGCTGTGACTGCTGCCAAATCAGCCCCTGCCACACCATTGCAACTCCACTCCAGCACCGGTTAACTATCACACTGCTGTCATTAGAGACAGAGCATGTGTGTCTGTGTGTAGGTGTGTGAGAGAGACCAGGAGAGAGAAAGAGATACAGAAGATGAGAGAGAAAATGAATAGCAGGCTCAGCAATCTGGGTCACAGGATTCAGACGACTGAGCACTAGTGATATGTTTCTGATCAGGTCCACTACAGTGGACTGTCTCAGCACTAGCTAAGAAAACACTCACACTGGACACTTTGGAGGTATTGTATGCTTTGCTATTTCCTGTAAATTTGAGAAAAAGTGCAAGTGTGTGCATTTAAAAATTCTAAAAACAGACAAAAACACTTTTTAAAATATTTTTTGGCAGTTAGCCTTTATTGGATAGGCCACTGGAGAGAGTTTTACAGGAATTCTAGGGAAAGAGGAAATGGTTTAGAGTTGACTTGAATCCTAACTCCTGCTGTAGCCTTTGGCATATGGGTGACCTGACCTCAACCAGGTAAACCACAGGAGCATCTAGAACCACAATTTTTTTACCAAAACAAGCACCAGTCCATTAGTGCTTTTGACATATGCCCGAAGAGCCAAAACCCTGCAGAACCCTTTCCCTTATTTTTAGTAAGTCAAAAAACAAAACAAAAGATAACATTTAATGTTGAATTTGTCATACTAACAGTGTCACTTTTGTAAATATGTTTAGAGCTTTAAAAAAATAGTTCCAAGAAATGAACAGCTTAAAACTATATTACGGCAAAAAATATGACACACTACAGTTTATATGTGAGTCCTCACAGTTTTCAGAGCACATAACCCTCCGCAAAAAAATATGAATCTTTGGAGGATGTTCATAACTAAACACTTTGGCTTCATGAAAAATACCCCAAAGAGTAAAAGATTATTATGGATTCACTCAGTGTTGAAGAAGAAACTATAGAATCAGCTTGTAATTTGCATTTCTAAAACAAATATCTGCACAAATCTAAATATGCAAAATCATCGGCTGTTAAAAGGGTACACAGACCTTCACAAGCTGTTGCACCTGGCTGATTGAAAGGAAGCATGGCCCCAACAAAAGAACTGTCATCTGGAACAATGGAATAGACAATAGAAAGGATTATACAACTCCTTCAAGAAGAAAATCTGACATGGAGTGTGGCAAAAGATGTTGGTTGTACCCAGTCAGCTGTGTCTAAAATCTGAAGCAAGAACAAACAAGTTGGGAAGGTTATAAAAGAAGACAATAGGGATATGTTACAGAAGATATCAGAGCAATGGGATGGAAAACTCTGCCTTGGAAATAAGGATGCACAACAAAATAAATGAAAAACTAAGTCAGTGTTTGTGACAGAATGAATGAATGAATGAATATTCTTTATTGTCATTGTCACAGGTACAATGAAATTGAAAGATGTCTCTGGTCAGTGCAACATCACAAAAGATAAATACTTAAAAACTATAATTAAATACTTAAAAACTATAATGATAGGATATAAAAGATAGAAATACATATAAAATACAGTATACTCATACCATAGATACACCCAAGCAATCCAGGCCTAAGGCCCCATACAGACACTCAACATACGACCTAGTTGATATATCACTCAAACAATCAATCACTCAGTCAATTTGTTAGCGCATCCAACAAAACATGTCTGAAAGCATTCCAACATCAAGGGCACAAATGACAACAGGGGCAATGAAAGTCATCTGCTTTTAGTAGCATTGAGACATGATATTGCAATTGGGTAGAAACTGTGTTTGAGTCTGTTAGTCCTTGTGTATGTTGTTCTATACCGTTTACCTGAAGGCAGCAGTTCGAACATGGAGTGTCCAGGGTGTGAGGTGTCCTTTATGATGTTATGGGCTCTTTTGAGGCAGCGGGAACTGTGTAGGTCTTTCAGTTTGAGGAGAGGGCAGCCGATTGTCCTTTGGGCAGCGTTGATTACTCCCTGGAGTGCTTTCCTCTGAGCCACTGTGCAGCTAGCGTACCATATGCCTATGCAGTACGTTAGTATGCTTTCGATGGAGGCTCTGTAGAAAGACACCAGCAGTCTCTGTGTGATGTTGTTCTTCCTAAGCACTCTCAGAAAGTACAGTCTCTGTTGTGTCTTTTTCAGTAGCTCAGAGGTATTCACACTCCAGGATAGGTTTCCCTCTATGCTGACTCCCAAGAAGCGGAAGTCTGCCACCCTCTCCACACAGTCGTCGCTGATGATTAGTGGTTGGATTTCTGTCTTGTGTCTTCTGTAGTCAATTATGAGTTCTTTGGTCTTTTTCGTGTTTAGGAGAAGGTTGTTATCCTTGCACCATGAAGACAGCCGCTCCACCTCATCTCTGTAGGCAGACTCATCTCCCCCAGATATGAGCCCCACCACAGTAGTGTCATCTGCGAACTTTACAATGGCGTTGCTCTGGTGGGCGGGGGTGCAGTCGTGTGTATAAAGCGAGTAGAGCAGTGGACTAAGCACGCAGCCCTGTGGCGACCCAGTGCTTAGATTTAGGGCTGGAGATGTGTAACGTCCCACTCTCACTCTCTGTCTGCGGTCGGTGAGGAAGCTATTGATCCACTTACAGGTGCTGTGAGGAAGCCCTAGGTCTTTTAGCTTGGCGTCCAGTTTGTATGGAAGAATGGTGTTAAATGCCGAGCTATAATCCACAAAGAGCATACGCACATAGCTTCCTTGCCTCTCCAGATGTGTTAATGCTACATTGAGTGCTGTTGCTATGGCGTCCTCTGTCGATCGGTTTGCTCTGTAGGCAAACTGGTGTGGGTCAAGGCTGCTGGGTAGGGCTGCTGTAATGTGGTAACGCACAAGTTTCTCAAAGCACTTCATCACCACCGGGGTTAGTGCCACTGGTCTATAGTCATTTAGGCTAGAGATATGAGATTTCTTGGGCAAGGGTATTATGGTGGAGGTCTTGAGGCAGGGTGGGACGTTTGACTGTTCAAGGGATTGGTTAAAAATCCTGGTGAAAATATAGGCAAGCTGGTCTGCGCAGTCTCTCAGCACACGTCCTGGTACGCCATCTGGGCCGGCTGCCTTCCTCGGGTTAACAGCCCGCAGGGTGCGCCTCACTTCATGCTCCTCCAGAGTGATGATGGTACTGCTGCTGTGGGCTGTATGGTGTAGCTGTTCCTCTGAGGCATAGGGTGCAGTGACCTCAAAGCGTGTGAAGAAGATGTTCAGCTCCTCCGCCAATGCTGGGTCACCTTCAGCCATACCTGATTTGGACTTGTAGTTTGTCAGCTGCTGGACACCCTGCCACACCAGCCGGCTGTTCTTACTCTCTAGGTGGTTCTCGATCTTCTTCCTATAGTCCGCCTTGGCCTTCTTAATGCCTTTTTTCAGGTTGGCTCTAGCCCTGCTGTAGCTCTCCCTGCTTCCGGACCTGAAGGCGCTGTTCCTCTCTTTTAACAGCTGCTGGACTTCCCGGGTCATCCATGGCTTTTGGTTGGTGTAAACCCGGATCTGCTTGTCTACTGTGACAGTGTCTATACAGTGTTTGATGTAACAGAGGACACTGTTTGTGAACATTTCCAGGTCTTGATGTTGGAAGATATTCCAGTTGGTTCTGTCAAAGCAGTCCTGTAGCTGTTGAGAAGCGCCCTCTGGCCATGTTGTTATAGTTTTAGTGATGGTCGACGCAGTTTTCCTGATTGGGGCATATGCAGGAATTAGGAGCAGGGATAAATGGTCAGATTGGCCCAGATGTGGTAAGGGTCTTGCCCTGTAGCCCTTCTTGATGTTGGAATAGACTTTATCTAAGGTGTTAGCCCCTCTCGTGGCACACTTCACATGCTGGTGGAAATTAGGGATAGCTGTTTTTAAATCCACCTGATTAAAATCACCCGCTATAATGTGCACTGCGTCAGGGTATTTATTGAGTTTATTGTTGATGTTCGTGTGCAAAAGCGCTAGTGCCACGTTAGTATTTGCATCTGGCGGTATGTAAACAGTTGTTATTACCACAACAGTGAACTCCCGTGGAAGATAGATGGGCCTGCATTTGACAGTCAGATATTCTATGTCCGGAGAACAGTGACGGTCTATGATCACTGTGTTTGTACACCAGCTGTTATTCACGTATATACAGATTCCCCCTCCTTTTCTCTTACCGGAATTGTTTGTTCTATCCTGGCGCTGTGCGGTGTAGCCTGCTAGCTCAATAGCAGAGTCCGGGATGGACTGATGCAGCCAGGACTCAGTGATTAGAAGAATACATGAGTTTTTGATGTGATTGTCCGTTGTTATTTGTAACCTTAGTTCGTCCATCTTGTTCGCCAAGGATCTGACATTCGAGAGATATAAACTCGGGAGCGGTGGTTTGAAAGGCTTCCTCCTTAGCCTGGTTAGCACGCCAGCCCGGCAGCCTCGCTTCCTCCTTCTCTCTCGTCGCCGTCTGCGTCTCCCTCCCGCCGGAATAGTAATCCAAGGAGCGCCCGGTCTCCTCGCTACTTCCTCTGGTATTTTGTGTGAGTGGATAAATTCCATGGTCACGCTCACACGGTAACTCACTCCGATCTTAAGAAGATCATGTCTGCTGAAGATGTTATTCGCTTGACTGATCGCGCACAAAACAAAACACAAAACGTACAAAGATAACCAAACACCACACTGACCAGTGGTACATCGAGCTGCTGCAACTGTGTGCGCCGCCATCTTAGTTAGGTGGGAAAATTGTCGGTATAAGTATAAGAAATCATCTAAATTAAATGGGATTTACACAGAGAAAGACAAAAAACAAGTACACGCAAGTAGGGTAACATCTAAACAGAAGAAAACGAGGTTACAGTGTGCTAAAGAAAAGCAATAATTAAACTGTGGATTGTTGAATTAAAGTAATGATACATATAAAGTTGACTGCTTGAAGAAAAGGACCAGGGGTGATTGGAAACATTACCCCAACAAAGGTGTATTTTGGATTATGTAACTTTTCATGATTACGTAACTTTTCCAGCTCACAGCTCACAGCTCATATCACAGAACAAAAAGGATTAAAGTTGTTAAAATTATGTTAAAATACAGCAAGCAAATCCTAGAAAACTGATCTGTTAACCACTATCTGAAAAAGTTGGGACATAAACAATATTCATGTTGTTTTTCTTGAGTGAAATGTTTTATTTCTCCTCAATAAATAAATAAGCAATAAAGCAACAGGTAATTTGGATACCACTTATTGAATACATTCTAAACATTCAAAAGGACCCCGAAAAGAAAAAGGTTAAATAAACTCTTCTTCATGTTATGTTCAAAGGTTTTAAGTTACAGCCTCTCCAAGCAGCTGAATGAAGGATTTATTGGGCACTGCTGCTCTCTAACTGCTATGGTAGCAACTTAAGGTTAAACCAAAATAAGAAACTTAGTAGGGTTAATAGGTCACTTCCACTCTCGAACTCCCACTAACCAGCTCATAATCCAGGTGGCTTACCTGTTGATTGTGTATCAGAGACCCTAAGTGGCTTTGCTCAAGAAAGTCCTTTAAGGGATCAAACAGTTGTCCTATACAGCCCACATGATGAGATGGCCTCAGATACTGAGCAACAAATGCAGACTTTACACTTCATTTGCATTTCAGTATTTGCTTTGACTAAAAATGAAATAAAAGTGCTAAACAACTTTTTCAATCCTTTATTTTCTTTTCTATGGTTATTTCGTAAATTGTTTATCCCCCCTCCACATCAGCTTAGAGGACCTGTATGTTGGGATGTTGGTGGCTTTCTCACATGTGATGCTCACTACCGTTTCTGCTAGGCTATGGCCAGAACTTGGACTTGTCATTTAATTTGTTTCCTTTTCTTTTCATTTAATTTGTTTAATTGTCACACGTTCTCCTTTGCAGTGAATTGTTAAGTTCATCAGGATATGATAACCATACTATACATGATGGCTTACGTGGGACATGCAGGATAACTGTCCACTCTGTAAAGGGTTTTTGTTTGTGTGAAGCTACTTTTGGCAGCTGCTACACAATCACAGGCAAGCCACTTGGGAGACTTAAACGGGGAAAGTGCCCTATTAACCTGCATTGTGAGCTGCAGTGGAGTTTCGTGGTCTTTGACCAAAAAGTAGGGAGACTTAGCTACCCCTGTCGCTCTAAATATTAATTATAAGAATTAAAAATAAAAGAATGATTACTTTCAGTTTAGTTGTATTTGCTTATTTCAGTTCTTTACATTTTATACTGAATTAACTCTGCTAGAGGTAATGCCAGTGTTGCTGTTTGCTGTTTTGTCCATTTGTCTGTCACCACGATTACCCAAAGACTACCGATCCAATGTTCCTAAAATTTGTTAGAGTGATGGGTCATGGACAAGAGAAGAGCCTCTTAAAGTTTGGTATTGATCAAAATGGTTTATTTAAATTGGATGGGTTTCAGATTTGCATGTCATAGGTCTACCTATAACTACCAATTTTCAACAGTCAAAGGGTCTCTGTCAAAAGCTTTTCTATTTTCATTAAAGGTAAAACATAGGAGCAGGTTTGCCTCTGATTCCTAGTTCTTTCATATTGCAAAGACTTTCATTAACAGGATTCTGCAGAATCTTTCTGCAGAGTGTAGGGAGGGTGTTTGCAAAGTCACGAGGTCTTCATTTTTGGTTTGCTTGATAAAGAAACCTTCCTCCCCCTCAGTAACAGCTCCTCCTGTCTTTACAAACGACATATGCAACATTTCTACAGCAGTACTGTCATGTATGTGGTGCATTAACTACATAAAGGCATCTGCCTTTATGTGTTGAATAGCGATGTTCCTCCTAGTCTGTTTTGAACACTGTAGTTCACAGTTGACGTGTCCTTAGGAGGGTTGTGCGGTGTGGGTCTATTTAACAGCTTTACAAAATTCTTGCTATCTGTGTAGCTGCTGCTCTGGACACCAGGTCTTCAGTACATATGGGTCAGTCTATTGGCAACCTGTTCAGGTTCCTACTGGGAGCTAATTGTCAGACTGTCAGTATGGTTCTTTTTGCCAACCTTCACACTCCTTTTCAGCTCTCTGTTTGCCTTTGCAGGCTCTGCTTGTCCCTTTGCTTTCTCTACTTTAGTGCAGCCTGTGTGCAACTTGTCTTTTACTCTCTGTCTACTCTGCAAAGAAGAGATGAAAGATTCAGATATGTTCATTCCTTGTGCTTATTTGTCTTTGGTCCCAACACTTCCTGACAGGTCCTTGTTAAAGTCCCTTTCTGTGCCATTGGGTCAAGGCTTCCACACAGTGCATCGTTTTTGAACCTGTGTTTGCTGTCTCTGTCCAGTTTTTCTTCAATTTTAGTTTCAACTTGGGTCTTTGCTTCCCTCTTTACCCCTAGGACACAGGGATTATTTTCATTCTGTGTGATTATTTCACACATCCGCACATCAAGGTCCAGTAAAAAAGATCAGCCTGTTCTGGTTCAGCATTTAGAGTCATAATAAAAATATTTTATATTGAAACATGTTTTTTAATGTTTGTTTTATTAAAATGTGACTGTAAACAGTTTGGTCTGGGGATCAGTTTGTTGACCGTATAGGTTCAACTAAAAATATTAGGTCACATCACTATAGCATAAAAGCAAATGTATAACATGCAGGGTGCTCTAACAAAATAAAACCCCACACATACACATGTGAATTATTATTATTGTTCTAATAACACACACACGAAGCATATAAATACATGATTTAGTGCAACCCTCTCTACTGCTCCTGACAGTTGGAATGAAATCATGAGCAGAAAATTGGGACAAATTAGGGGCAATTAAATGACAGTTGGACAGTAATATGTTCATTTTCTGTCTTCTGTAAGTGGTACGGACAGAGAGCGGGGGGAAAAAACGAGGGAGGAAGTGGAACATATTAGTCAAATAGACAAAGCAAATTCCTAGAAAGCAATGAATGTAGGTGCTTGGTATAAATTCAAACAGGAAAGCGGTTAGTCAGCTTTCACTGTGACAGTCAGCCAGTCAATAAGTCAGGGAGAGAAAGAGAAGCAATTGGAGATGTGCTCCCTTTATCTCCAATCAGCTAGGGCTGGAAGAGCACCATTGACCTCAATCACAAACCTGCACAGGTTTGTCTTTGGAGCTTTTTTTTTTTTTATGATGCTTGTGTGTTTATCTATGTGCGCAAGCCACAACACAGTTTTCATTACGTGTTCTGGTTTTAGAATTTACACTTTAAGTGCCGTGTAGTTATTTATGCTAACGGAGACAGTTCAAATCTTTGCTTCTGAAAACGTAACCTCTCTTGTCTCTCTAGTTTCCTCTTTTTGGTTTCAAAGTGGATAGCACCGTAAAGCTCCTCCACCAGATTGACAGTCCTTTCACAGATTTGGTAACTACTGTTGGGGAGGTCTCTGTCTCCTTAAACAAGAATACTCCCCTGGAGCCTTGAATGTGACTGGAAAAAAAAATTGGTGAGAAAATCCTCAGCAGGAATGCAAAAGGTTCGCAAAGTGGCAAAGAGATGGGGGTGCTGAGAGCTGACACATAAATGGAACAACGAACAAGAGAGAGGAGAGGAGCGCTTTTTGACAGCAGAGGTGAGGGGTTAGATGTAATCAGCACCTCTGTAATTCTTCTCAGCAAGTCAATTCTCTGTTTGTTTGTTTTTAATATTCTCTCTCCTCCTATCCCGGGTGTGTATTTGTATGTGTGTTTGTTGGGAGGTGCGGCTGAGGAATGAGGAGATGAGAGGCTGACTATCAGATGGCACGTGACTGTGTGGTTAGCCCCCTTTCAGCTCACGTTGTGGGTCTTTGATTATTTTCGGGGGCTACAAAGAATAAAACATTGCTTTTTTTTTTATCTTTGTGTTTGAGTTTGTAGAGCGGAGGGGTTAAAGTGATGCATTTGGAGCAAAAATTTAAGCACTTCTTCTCTTTATATACTTTCCCCTGCAACCTTTTCTGTGCTGTCAATCATTCCAATTGTCATGGTGAGGAAGCGAATTGCATTAACATGGAAATAACACATTAGGTATGCTTCAGTTTGCATGTTTGCCATATGGCATACGGTATGTCTCATTCAGTGTATTTGGTGTTTGTGAGCTGTGAGTTAACCGTGTTCTCCTTAGTGTGTGTGTGTGTGTGTGTGTGTGTATACAGGTTAGCACTGACCCATATGAATGGGTCTGTCTCTCTCTTTCAGTCACACACACATGCAAGCAGCTGTCATTAAAACAAAGACATAATGACCCTCATGCTCATCCCACATTACACTAACCAGCCCGTTCTCCCCTCACAGCTGGCTTGTGTGTTTGTGTATGTGTGTCCTGTTGTGTGTGTCTTTGCATGTTGTGCAGTCAGAAAGTGTTGTTGAGGAAACAACAGGGTTGATAATTGGACATGTCCGTCGAACACACGCAAACAAGTGCTGTCCCCTCCCTACCGAGGAGCTATAAACATGTAAATGAGAATGTCGCTCTCCTCCTTTCCCACCTCTTCGTCCATCCCCTCCATTCCATCACTCATTACTTCGTCCAGGGGCCAATCAGCGTGTGCGGGAGAACAGGACACGTCGTCTAGTTGATCCTGGCAGGGATGCTGGCTGAATATGAAGGCAGGGGGCTATGCGTGCTCATTAACATGTATGGCAGGGGATAGTGCTTTTTTTTGGTTTATTTTTGAAAGACAGGAAGATGATAACTTATCTGTTGGGCTTAGAACAAATAAGAACAATCATATGCATTTTTGTTTTTTGACTTGGAGAAGGCAGAGAGCACAGTAAAGGTCACAGAAAATAGTTTTGCAGGTTTCAGAGGAATGTGAAAGCTATATGAATTATGTTCAGTAGTTTTTTCAGTCAACAAAGGGCTTTATTTGTGTTCTTTTGCAGCACTAATTCTGTAGAAAACTGAATTGTGTGAAAAATAATAAATTGAGATGACAAACATGGTTTTAGTTAACATTTTCTGTATGTAACCACAACATGGATTTAACCTCCATTTACCTTAAAACTTTGCATTATATGCCAGCATTAGTTATTATAGAGAAAACCTGGCAACCCACCGGCTAGTCTTTGGGCCTGTCCATCAGTCACAAAACTATTAAGCTAATCTTTTTAGTTTGTTGCCTATCAAATACCATACCGAATACCATCACTCATTTGCTCTCCACACCGACTGTTTATCTGCGTGGAGCTAATGTCTGCTTCAACAGGATTGTTCAACAAAACTTTGACTACAGCTCAACTACAAACAAAAGTCAGAAGGTTATTTTCTTTTAAACCATATTTGCAGTTGCAAAATAGGCATAATAGGCTGTAAGTGTTAGTTTTAGGTTGTGTGCAGCAGTTTGACAGAAAAGTGATGGTTTCCTTTGTTGAGACCAATTCCGTGTGTTACAGATCTTCATAGTTTTGTTTTTGGTGTGAATTCAGTCAGCTCAAATACTTGACAATGGGCTGAAAATAGTAATAGTAAGTCCATCAGTCAGTCAGTTAGTCAGTCAGTCACACAGCAAGCTTTTCAGCCAGTCAAATTTCTGTCAAATTTCTAAACAGTTTTTCAGTCAGCCTGATAGTTAGTCAAACAGCATTTCAGTCAATCTAGAGTCAGTCATTTATCTTCCTGCTCCTCTATAATAGGCAGTATTAGACTAAGTACTGTTGACTAGCTGTGCTAGTGGCAGTGTTGCATTTACACAGAAAAGCTTCCATCAGTATCCATACAACACCAGCAATTGTGGCGTCTGGGAGCCACAGGAAAGGTAATTTGAGCAAAAGAAAATGACACCTTGAGGAAAAAAAGGAAGATCGAGCAGTGAAAAGCAGAAAGTAAAAAGAAAAGAAGAGAAAAATACATGGTGATTTACGCAAAAGTCCAAATGACAGGGAATTGGCCACAGACACCTGACTGTGTTATTATATCACCATCAACAACGGCGTGCTCCTCTGCCGGGAGAAAGGCGGCGAGAGGCAGGAAAGAAAGGAAAATAAAAAAATAAATAAAATAAGTGAAGATCTCCCCAACACAAACAAAACCCCCCAAACAAACGTGTTTTCTTTTGGCTCGTGCAGTGAGTGCAAGGCTATCAATTCAACCTCCCTGGGGCTTTTTTAAACGCCACCATTGCTCGCATCTCGTTGTTGTCGTATTGTTTGTCGGCGTCCAGGCGGGGCCAGGCAGAGGAGGTGGTATCAAGACGAAGAAGGGACAATTTGATGGATGTTTGTTGATATCTAGACCACTATGGCTCTGATTGCCTAACATTAAACCAGCAATAACAGGCCAATCATCCCACTTACACCTCCACACGCCAAGCTGCCGAATTGGATCAAACTAGCTTTTTCTCTCTGTCTCACTCATCCTCGCTCGCTCTCTCTCTCAGTCGATTCCTTGCTCTTTTCGCCTCTCTCCTGACATGCTTATTAGCTGATATTGATCCAGGCTGGTCAATTGTCAGCTCCTCTCATCCGCACCGTATTGACGGCATAATCAGTGAGAGAGAGGAATGGAGGTAGAGACGCAGGGAGGGAGGTGTAGGATGATGGGCAGATGAAATTTTCTGTCAGTGGGTAAATTATTGGCTGCTGCCTTGTTGATCCACAAAACTACTCATACCTCCCGGACACACGCAAACACACTCAATATCAGTCTCATTCACGAAAGCTAAGTTAATATTTGAGTGCATTTATATAAGAATTTGTTTGAAGTAAAAACTGATGTTCATTAAATGTTCAGACTAATCTGTCCTTAATAATATTCTTTGCTCTGGAAATGAAGAGCGCCTCCACTTTCCAGCCAGAGAAACAAGCTAAATCAATTTCATAGTGTGTTCCCTTATTTAAAAGCAAATCACTAAAAATTTATGCAAACATTAAGCGTCAAAGGAAAATTGATCTTTCCAAAAATATCCACATATGTATCGTAGGTTTTACAGGACTTGTGTCAAGTATAGCACATCCCAAGTTGTAGAGACTTTAGTTAAAGTGTATGGCTCATTGTCAGATGCCAGTCATGCTCAAACAAGCTTAAGTTCTCGGTTTGTTCTCCACATTGTTGACAATGTTTTTTCAAAAATAGCTTTGGGATTCACTTCAAGCACTAACCCATTGTTTAGGATTTGAAAATGCCTTTGTGTGTGTGGGTCTATGGTGAGTATGCGAGCATATTATAATTAGAAAATGAAGTCTCATTTGATAAGTGGAGTGTCATGTCACATATGCCACTTGTGTTGCGACTGTGCCATGGCCCCATAGAGCCTCCCCTGACTACCCTGCCTCGCTGCCCAGCTTCAGGGCTCCGTCTCTGGGGAGAGAAGCAGCTGGCATGGCCTCTCTCTCGCTGGAGGGCTGGTGCCCATCTTATGTTCTCCCTAACACTGTGCAACACACACATGCACACTTGTAAAAAACCCCACAGTCACACACAACTCCTTCTGCACATTAAGGTTTAATCAGGCACTTAGCTGGGCATCTGTTACGGCTCTGTCAGCGCGGCGCGTTAAGGACCTGTCGCCGCAGGTTACAAGCCTAACAGATCCGCGGACTGATAGACCCCTGGCCCACTTACTGGTTGACGTCACAGCTTTTTCTGCTCAGTTTGAGGAACCTTTCTGAGCTTCCAGGATGACCTCCAAGTCAGTTGAATTTATTTGGCTTTTATTCAGTTATAAGAGTAAATAACAACATTAAGGACTGAGTCAAGAGAGAAGTTGCATGCAGATGTACGGTTGTCATTGCGATTGGTTTGCATGGTACTATGTCTCAAAGTCTCTTGAGCTTCTTTCAAACCTTACATATATTGTTTTCCTAATCTCTAATCCTAATCCACATGTTGTAGGAGTCCAGCCTTAAACAAAATGTACCTGTCATATTTGAATATTGTAGAGAAAAAATGTTACTTTGCAAAATGGTTTATTAACAACTGTTAGATGCTTCTTTCTGTTTATAAAAGCACATATAAACTACACATCTCTGCTCAGAAACTCACAGGAATTCTTATTTCATTATCTCAAGGCCAGGCAGCAGAACATTTTTTTCTATTTAATGGGATTTCTATGTTTGCATCATAGTAGGTTGTCTAAAAAGAGAAGGATCGGGAAAGCTAAAAGCGTCTATATTAATGATATCCATATTCAGGATAACCAGGTCATAAAGGTTTGGTTGCAAAACTTGATTAGTCATTCTTAGCAAGAGGTAAAGGAGAAGTATTATATATTGTGTTGAGAGTAAAGTAAATCAAATGCATAGACAAATGTATTTTTATAGTGCCAGCTATGCATATTAGATAAGTAACAGTGCTAACTAACTATGCAATGTGTACGGAGGTGTTCAAAGCTGATCAACATGTTGTTCTTGCCATGACAAAAATATGATTTTCATATGTTTTTTTTTCTCCCTAGATTCCTTTTTACATTTTTATGGTAATTTTTTTTGTATTTATTCTTATTTGCACTCTGATTGCAGTGCCTGCAGGTTCAAATAGGAAACCTTGGAGCAGGGTCCAAAATAGATCGGGGGACGAAGACTGGCTAATTGAGTAGCTAACTCACATTGCCATCCACAGGCTGTACATAAATATTTGAATAGATAAATGATAGCTAAAGTATTGAACTGTTAGAGGATGTCATTTGGAAAGGTGTTGGAAATAATAAAATTAATGAAAAAAGTTTAAAAGACAGAGAATGGCACAGGTGAAAGCATTATTAGACAGACAGACGCAGTCACCTTGGCAGCTTCTTCATTGATCTGAGGAAGTAGTCTGCTCTTTCCTCAGGCACCCATCTTCACACACACAAACTCCAACACACTGTATTGAATGAACTTCCTTAGTGAATCTGTCATCAGGGAGTTGGCTAGTACCATATGAGTTGTTTTGCATGTGTGCACAGCACATGCACACGATCCCAAAATACCACTCCCCGTTCACACCTGCTGCAAAAGCACTGTCTTTGCCGTTTTCTCCTCATGGATCCCGTTGACACACACATTTCCTATTCCCATGCACACACACGCACACACACCTTCCTGTAGGTTTTGAGGTGACATTGATGTTGACAGTTTGAGCACGGGTTGGGTTTTTTTCTCTACGACAAGTAAAATTAGCAGTCTGCCAGGAATTCTTTTCTCTGTTTTTTTTTTCTGCCTGCCTGTCCACTCACTCTCTCTTTCTCTGTAGATGCTCTGTTCAGTGGCCTGCCACATCGTTTCTCTTCCCTGTCAGCGTACACACATACTTGCACACTGTTTCGTTCCTCTGTCAGCCTCTCTGTGCTGCCTGACGACTTAATAGCTCCCAGTGAGTGGATTTAAGCAGTCTGCCTGTGTGTGTTTATGTGCACTTGTCACGCCTGCAATATTCATATGGTGATGAGAAATATTCATTTCGTGGGGGTGGGTGGGTGCTTACGTCCTCGGATAGGAACGTAATTTTTTGTTCCTTGTGCTCAGACTCCTCCTGGGCTCAGATTGTAAATATTTTCACTTTCCCGCTTTTACCAATCTGCGCAATTGTGGGAAAAAATCAGGAGTTTTTGTTGAGACGTTTCGGTTAATGGAAACTGATAGAAGCTTAACATTCATAACCTGCTGCCAGACCCTCGGATAATTTCAAACTGTCTTTTTTCCGTTCTTTTTTTTCCCCAAATTAGAATTGTTGCTTTGGGGTAATGCCTGGAATAGCTACTAAGGCTTGATTTTGGTCTGGTCGGAATGTAAAAGAAAATGTAACCAGGTGCGTTAGTGTGCAAGATACATTAGTGCGAAAAATAAAGTTTTCATATGACCCCTGTGCAGTTTTATGTAAAAACAGCACACCCTATGATTCAGTAGACTAACTTTATAAGCAGTCTCTTTTATGACTTTACTACTCCTCTTTATAACTTCAGTTTTTTAGGTTTATGCACAGCTCTTTTAAAGTCCCACCACAGCATTACAGTTACAGTTGACTGATGTCTTGACTTTGACTGATGCATTGATTCTTTACTTTTTCAGTCAATCTGTTGTAGATTTGCTGATTGGGATCTTTGTCCTGTTGCAGGAATTTCGCTGTTAGATAGGTGACCTCACATTTGACTTGAGAATGCTTTGACATATAGATCAGATCATGAGGCTGCAAAATACTGTGCTTGATGGGATCACATGTTTGTGCTGATGTGCTGTGTTGCTTTAAATGTGGAGATGTGCATTATGGTCAGACATTGTTCCAGATGTCCAACTCACATAGGAACGATTTGTGTCTTTGATATTGGGTTGGAGGATCACCAAAACTATCTAAACTTTTAGAAGAAGTTAATATCAATTTGAAATTCCAGTATATTTTGAAGATTTTCACAGAAGAAAGCGCCAGAGTTCATAGACAAACCACGTTAACCAATGGACTTGTTGGTCTGCTGCTGGCCTGTGTGGCTGTTTGATTTGGTATGTGTATGTTTAATTGTTTTAATGAGTTAGTTTAACAGTTTGTCTAAAACACAAAGTCAGATGAGAATGTTTTTCTTTTTTTCTGCTCCTCTTTCGCTGTTTCCTTTCGTGAAGTGGGCGGCCAGTAGGGATGGGTATTGATAAGATTTTAATGATTCCGATTCCATTTTCGATTCTGTTTAACGATTCGATTCCTTATCGATTCTCTTATCGATTCTTTTTTTTTAAAAAAGGAGAACACTAAAGTCGATTAGCTTAGAACTGTGTTTTATATCTTCTCTTTGAACAAGATAGAAATTTAGGAGTAACATGGCCTTACAAACCCAACAGTGAGATCTTAAGAGATCCAGCCTACGGCTCTTCAATGGGGTGTCACAGGGTCCCCAGGAAAAAAAAAGTATATGTAAAATAATAAAATAAATATTCTTCTGTAGCAATAACAAAGTTTAACATAAATTATTCTGTAGCAATTACACAAGAATATCCAGTAATGTCCTGCCTACAATTAAACACATTCACTTACCAAAGTGAAATCGGGGGCATCTGCTGTGGCAAATGGGTGCAAACCTTTGACCACAAACTTAGTCACTGCTCGGTGACATTCGTCTATCCTGGCCTGAAAGGAGACGCTAACGGTAGACTGCAGCGAGAACTGCCAGCATCTGAGCCAGCCAGACTCTGTCTGTCTCATCATGGTCACTAAATGCAACGCACAGTAATAGCAGGTTTTGTAATAAGGTAAATCGCGCTAACATAATATGCAATGCTAATTGATTAGTTACCTGCAGTATTAACGGGAGAGGACGTGGAAACGCTACCGCTGCTGCTGGGTTGAGCGTCGCTAGTCCGGAGCGGATCAAAAACACGACATTCGTTGAAAGCAATCGCGTGTTTTTTGAGCAAATGCTTTTGCATGTTCGTAGTGTTTCCTCCCTCTGATGAAATCTCTACTTTGCAAGTATTGCACGTTGCCCTGTTGTCATCCTTTATCATAAAGTGTAACCAAACTTTTGAGCGTTTGTGCCGCTCAGGCGCCGTGTTTCCTACTGGGTAAAAGACGCTACTCAACGTGATGACGTCATTCGGGGCGACTGGAATCGATAAGGGAATCGTTTTTAAAAGTGGCAAACGATTCCAAGGAATTGAAACAGTGGGAACCGGTTCTCAACAAGAACCGGTTTTCGATACCCATCCCTAGCGGCCAGTCTCGGCTGCCACCGGTCCAAGCCTTATCTTGACACCGGAGCAGCAATCACAGGCCGGGAGATTGCACGCTGTTTATTTTGTGTCAGTGTGTTCACTACGACCCTAGGGCCAGAATGCAAACACGCACACATGCACGCTCACACATAGATTCAGTCACAGCGTTGCTCACTCAATCACCACACATCCCTGTTTAAAATGGATGGATGATATCTTGCCTTTCACTATTCACATCTCTGTTTCTCTCTCTCAGCAGTATGACGCTTAATCTCAGTGTCGCTCTTTTTTGTCTGATACAGGGCAGTCCCAATGCATTTTTATTCACTATCTTATATTGCTTTTTTTTTTATTATTCAAAGCCTCTTTTGTATCTGTGTGTGTCTGTCTCTGTGTGTGTACCTTTGTGTGGATGTATATGGAAAAAGAGTTTTTGTATATGTGTTCAGAAATTTTAGTGTGTGTTTGCATGTGTATATGGATTTGTGTGTGTCTATGTGCAGACTTTAGGTCGCTCTCTACTTAAGTAAAAATCAGCTAAGCAGCACCATCTGTAACAACATCTGTAACCCTCCAAACCAATGACAGGGCTTGTCTGCACTGACTGACAGCAGACATTGTCCCTGCCCCTGCTGGTAACTTGTGGCAGCAAATTGGTCTTCTTGGGTGATGATGGGGTGACTGGTGTGTTGCTGTGTGTGTGCATGACAGAGAGAGAGGGGTGGCAGAAAGGATGACTGGAGCCTATTCCTCCCAATCAAATACTAACCCTGACTGTATGAGTGAATGTTCGCGTGCGTGCGCACTTTCCTCCCGCTCACTCATCTCAAGACTCTGACAGTTTGCTATTGTTGGCCTGCCTCTGTCACAGATGTCAGACAGGCAGAACAAATCAGTCAAACCTACCTCATCACCCAAAAGAAAAGGAAAAAAAAGCAGTTATAATTTCCATCCTAATGCACAATCATTAGCAAACTCATCAGTCATAAGATGTTTACAATGCCCAATGACCCGAATGGCTGTTTCTTGTGACATTTAATTGTCACTGTGCCCAACAGCATTCCCAAACTCTTCACGGTTCATGTTTAAAGCCACACTTGTAAACTGTCGTGAGTTACACAGCATAGATTAACAGAGGAGGAAATACTGAGAGCTCTTCCGGGGACTGTCATAAAAGCAACAGCTCATAAAAATCAGTTTAATTTCCTGCTTTCTTTTTTTTGGTTGTTTTGAGAATTCACACACACTTACAAATATACGCAGCTTTAGTTGCTCTTGGGCTTAAAGTATTTCTTTCTTCTTGTTGTACCACATTTATGCCCCTCCTAACTACTCAGTTCTCTCTTTTTGGTGTGTAATGCTCAGGTAGTCTTTCCCATATCCTTTTCTGTCCATTCTTTATAAAAGAAGAAAAAATGGAAATTGTGTGACACTGGCCTTTCTCCAAAGTTGGTTTGGACAATCCGTCTGTCCCATCTGTTGAAAAACTGGACTATGTGTCACGTTTTGTTCCTAGAACACCAAGGAAAATAAAGTGTCTGTAAAGAAACGATGATGGAAATATTTGTTTTTCTCTGATAGGCTCATCTGGCTACTTTAAATCACAGAGGTGAATATCTCACTCAGAGTGAGCCCTCATATGCACATACACACAAGTGTGTGAAGGAGGAGGCTTTCCATGGTACAATAGTGGACCAAGGGGCACGTCCATTATGCTTCAGCATGGCTGTATAAGTGCTTCTTTGTCACTTTGCACAATGGACACATTGTGCAGGTAGTGTGAGTAACTTTGTGGTGTGTTTTACTTGGAGTTGAACAGACATTTTTTTTTTCTTCTTCTTTTTTATTTCTGTGTTCTGTATAATAACAATGTTCCACTGATTGTGTATGTGCACACCATTGTGATTTTTCAGTTTGACTTCTTGCATTCAGAAACTATTCAGTCACCATCAGCGGCTCCCCATTGCCCCAGTAAAGGCCCTCCCTGCCTGGACATTTGAAAAGAGACATTGGAGAAACGAGGAAATGACCCGTGCTTAGCCACACAACATGCTAGCTGTGCTCAGACAATCAGCATAGCATTAGTAGGACTGTTGAATAGAGCCATCATGGCTTCCTAGCCCTGGGGAGCCAGTGATCTGCCTATGGGCTTTATGGAGAGTGGGGGTCCTGCAGAGTTGCCAAGGGCCAGAGTAGAGGCCCATGTGGACCCAGTTAGAAACTCCTCCTAGCTTCACAGGAGCGAGTGTTTTTGTGCTGCTATCTGATTGGTCTCAGAAATTGTCCTGCAGTAATGGCAATTGAAAAATATCTGGAAACGTAAAGAACTAGCTTGAGAGGAAAGAGCAACAAGTCCTGAAACAGATGGTATGGACCCTTCAAAGCCCTTATCGCATAATCGCAGAAAACTGTAGCAATTTCTCAAAGATACTCGAAACAACCAGCTTGTATATAACTGCTGCACATTTAAAGGGAAGAGGTGGCCACAGCAAGTATTGGTTTGATTTAGTTCTTTTTTTTTTTTCCGTTTCCTGGTTTGTATGGTATTCATTGATAAATAGAAATAAATAGATATGGACATTTTCAAGGATTCTTAGTTTACTGAATTTTGTTAATTAAAACATTACGGAAGTTTTCATCCATGCAAACTGTCAATAAGTTGCTCTGGTTAAAGTATGTCTATGTTTCACATGGTACTAATTTGAGCTTTGCCGACCTGTTTGCCTGCACATTTCACACATTAAGTGTGATAAATCTGTTATATTTTCTGTACTTTCCTCTGTTCCCCTGCCTCCCTTCCTCCCTCAGGTGTTGTGGAAGGTATTATTTTGAAGAGACCTGTGAGAGAAAGAGAGAGAAGCAGACAGAAAAAGCTATAGGGGGAGTCAGAGAGGGCTAAGTGGCCTTTCGTTGCCCCCAGGGTGTGCTCCGTTGGCGTCCGTGGGTGCTCTTTGTCCAGAGCTTTCACTGTGATTAGAGCGTTTGAGTTGACAATTCACTTAAGACCCCCTTTCTTTCTTTGCTCTCCCTTCTACTCTTTCTCTCGCTCCCACAGTGCCCCCCTGCACCTCCACCCTCCATCCTGTTGCTTTCTCTCACACACTCTCAGGGTATATTACCTGTTCATGTAATGCAGTTAAGCTCAGCTAGAAGCCTTTCCTCGTAATACCACTTAATTCCCCATGTGGCAGCCAAGGTAAATGCAGGAGAGAAAAGAAAGCGAGTGATGACCAGCGATGGTGGTGCTGGGGTGAGTTTGGGAATGAACTAGGAAAGTGAGAGAGGGAGAGGGGGGAGATGAGAAGAGAGAGTGGGAGCAGGCAGGAAAGGTACCATCCACCCTATTGCTGCTTGGTGAACCTTTGCCATCAACCCAGTGTGATAATGGCTCTGATTGCAGAAGACCAGCGTACCTCTGCCTGAGAGCCTCATGTAAAATATAGGACATTTTGCAAAAGGCAGTAAATATGTGAGGCCTGGAGTGGTGGCTGGAGGCTGCACTTGGATTAGTCCTGGGCGGACAGCTAAGAGTGAATGTCCAACCTCCAACTGGGAAAATTCAATGTAACTTAATGTTAAGCTGTAAAACTAGCAATTTAAGGTGGCATTCAGAATACTACCTGATTTTACAGACAGGGATGTGACATCCTGTCAAAGGGAGTTATGCATGTTGCTTGAAACAAATAGTCAGATTACGTAGACAATATGATGTGACAAGGTTCATACAACATAAAGAGAAGGCTATATACACACACAGGAACACAGTGAGGGCTAATAAGGGGTGTGGAAACAGGTGGGTAACAACGGGTGAAGATAATTAACATAATGAGACAGGGGAAGTTAAACTAGACACAGAGGGCAATAACTACCATAATAAAACAGGAGGTAAGGCACAACTAAACAGAGGAACGAGATTAACTTCGTGTAAGGAAAGACTGAACGCTGAAAGACAAAGGACAAACAATATCACCAGTGTGTGAATGTGTGTGTGAATGGGTGAATGACTGAATGTAGTGTAAAGCGCTTTGGGGTCCTATGGACTAGAAAAGCGCTATACAAATGCAGGCCATTTACCATTACCATTTACCAATAAGACGATTAAACAGGTGGAGGAACAGAAAGGAAGCACAGAGAGAACTAACTCAAATACAAAAAAAATGAGTAGCTCACAATAACTTGGAGTTTAGAATAAAAAAATGATTTTTATCCAAAGAACAGAAAACTTAACCAAGCACATATTCACTAAGAGAAAAATTAGGAACCCTTCTGTAAGACTAAAGATAAATACAAAGCAACTGGGGACAAAAATACTGTGGAAAAACCCCCTAAAAGTTTCAAGATGACAACTATAAAAATCAACAACAAAGCATATAAGAAACTGAAGGAGAAAATACCCAAATTCAAACTCAACAAACAGGCTGAGCACATATAGAGGACAGGGGAGAGGTAAAATAAACAAAATATATATAAACAATTCTATATTTCATTAAGAACAAGGAGCAAAACTTAAATATTAAGGATGCTCAAAACAAAAAGTCTATGTCTGTGTCAGAAAACGAGCCATGAACACCCAGGCACAGCCAATGACTACAGCATGGCTTTAAAATCACACTAATTCAATATCCCGTGTAATATTTAAATGTATGATATGATATAATATTATATTTAAATTCTCAGGCTGCTTAGACTTATGATAACTTCTTATATCCTTAAATGTTGCTTTAAGTGCCTCTTTTTTGATGCAGGTTATTCCTTTACAACTATGTAAATATTCATATAATAACATAAAATGCCAAAAATTGTGTTTTTCTGTCTTTATTCATAAAATTCTTACGCTTAGGAAGGTTCCGAGGATCATATGTTAATACACATTAAAGTTTTTATATAATGGACAGTTAATTGATTAAGCTGCAGATTATTTAATAATATAAATGCTACACTTTGTGGTCAAAAGAGTTTGGCAGCTCTGCTCTCAAAAAGTGAAAACCTTACCTGATTTAGCGTCAGCAGCCATTCTGTCCCCGTACAGGCGTTCACCTCTTCCAGTGCTCCGGTTGCTGTTAGAAGTCCTATACTCTCCACTTGCCTTGTCCGCTTGTGCTCCTCTACTGTGTAAATTCAGGTGACCTTTAACTTGAATTTTATTTGGGTAATAGAAGAAAGTCAAAGAGACATAAATCTGATGAATAGAGCAGAGAGGGAAGAAGAGTTTTGTTATTGTGACCGAATAAACTCTTGCAATTATTACATGTTGTTAATGAGTACATAATGGTGCTCACTGCAGTTCAGTTCGGTTTAGTAACTTTCCCCCTTACAGCAACACTCCACTAAAATCTGGCTGATCTGGGGGAATGAATCCATGTGCACAATGTCAATAAAATTGTGACGTTCTGCTCTTTGGTTTGTGTGATTTCACTAAAGATTGCTGTTTGATGTCTGAGTTGAAGCCAGAGAGCCAGCTTAATTGGTGTCGTAGCAGGAAATGCACAATGACACACCACTGAAGGGGATCACAGACAAAACTTTTTAATGTTCCCCGTAGTTTGGGCTTCTGACTTGACTTGTTTTAGTCTCTGACCTGTTTCTTTATTGCTCTTTCTTTCCCTCTGTTCAAAAATGTACCGAAGAACAAACTAATCTGAAATTAACTGAATGAAAAAGTATCTTTTCTTAAAATCTACAACCCAATATCCAGCCAGTGATAGAAAACGAGAGAAGAAAAAATAAGTAGGAGGAAAGAGAAGAAATTGCCAAAGAGAAAAAGGCATGGAGGAGAAGAGGGCAGGGAGAAGAAAGAGGAGCAGGAGGGGCTGACATTGCTCCTGGGTTAGTGCTCCAAAACGGAGTGCTAAAATCGTTTCAGCTCAGATAAAGCTCTGGCCACTGCCAGGCCGCCCCAGGATATCTGCCCCGTTCATCTGCCTCTCCAATGAAACGCCTGCACACAGGGAGCCTTCAGGCAGCCCATCACACACACACACACACACACACACACACACACACACACACACACACACACACACACACACACACACGAAAGTGCTCGCACACGCGGACACTAACTCAGTTGGAAATACACACAGGCACCGCTGTATCACACACTATGCATACACTTGCCTGCCTCTCATGGTGAGTTTGTTGCACAGCAATTTATTTCTCTTGAGAGAGAGAGAGAGAGAGTGTGACATAGAGCCCAGGGGTTCGTCTTCCTCTTATGAACCTCCCAAATTAACACTCTATCTCCATCTCACCTCCTATCAGTCAATGCTGCTCACACCCGTTTGACTCATCTGCACATTCAGTTCACAGTCACTACTTTGCTTTGCTTTTCATCTTTCTAATATTTTTTCAGTGACTGGACTGAGACTAAGAGACAGGAAGGGAGCAGAGAAGAGAGTAAAGTGGGATCAAAGTCAATAAGATTTCTGTGGATTTTGTGCTAAAGCAGTGGTAGAAATACTTGCAATTTTTTAAGTTATTAATGTCTAATAGAAAAAAGAAAACTCACAGATAATCACACTGAATAAGGGCGGTTTAGTTTGGTCAGCTTGGTGCTGGCTCGTCCTGGACTGGAAGCACCTTGGCGGGCAGTTAGTTTTTAAAGAGGCTAAAACACATACAGTTACTGTATTTTCTGTAGCACCTCCTACCCTCATCCAGACTTAAAGCACAAAATACTGCTCCTGTGTTAGTTTTTATCAACTGATACACTGATACACAGCTGTCATCTTTTTGACAGGTGAGTACAACAACCAAATATAACCAAAAAGTGTGGTAAGACTGGGCAATTAATGTAGCTTTTCAAGGAAGATGCCATACATGTGCAATTTTAGTGAGTGAGTGAAACAGATGTTTTTGGATTGTGGAAATTTGATCCAACTTTAAAAAAATGTTATTTTAAAAAAGATATTACCAGGATAATCTTTAGTTGCAGCTTCACATGCATGGAGGTGTATGCATGTATTGCCTGTAGTTACTACAGGTGTTGTTTGGATAATACTTGCATATGTGATACCTGGTTTGCCACAGTAAGAGCATTCACAGTCTACTTACACAGTTAAAACAAAGCCACAGTCAATTTGACAATTTCACCCCCCAGCATCGCTGTCATTCAGTCCTAAACAGATCTTCCTCTCCGTGTTTACCTCCTTCACCCTTCCTTTTGGTTCTTATAACCTCCCTTTTATTATGTCTTCATCCATCTCCTCTCTTTTTCCTTCGGCACCTCTTCACTGAGATAGAAAATCTAGGTCTCATGTTTAAAGCATCAGTGCAGTTGTTGGGCAGACCCCTGGATATCTCTCCCCCCCCCCCCCCCTTTCTTCCCCTCACCCACTCCACATCTCTCTAACTCTTCCTGAATATATCTTTTTATCCTCTTGTCAGTTGCCTCTCTCTGAATTTTGCTGTCTTTTTGGTGTACAGCCCATGGCCTCCTCTCTCCTACGCTGATGAGCTCACAGAAGTAGAAAAAAACCCCATCCTTAAGTGCAGACATGTTTTCATCGAAAATTATACACACTCTGCTATATTCCTACTTATCTCATACTGACTTGTGGTGGAGTGGGTGTAGGAATTCAGGTTATAATTTCCTGTCTGTCTTTTTTATGTATAACTGGAAGAGAAGGTCACATATCAAAAAAGTCTGCGGAAGAGAATATTAGTGAGTTTAGTGAGACAACCATGACAGAAAAAGTGAAATATAAAAATGTAATAGCATTTCTTCAAGTGTTATAAAAGCATTATCAGTAAGGTGTTCACTGACTGAAGCAATCTCAGCTTCAAGGTAGAAATAATAGTTGTGGCTGTGGAGCTTTTGATGGTTGACAGCAGATGAAGCTCAGTTGTCAGTTGTGAAGACTTAACTAATTGATTTGTTGATCATCAGAAAATTAGTATGCAAATGAGATAATTTGCTGTATTTCTTTGCTCTGCGTCGTTGGAAACAGAATATCTTTTGGTTGGGGACTTTTGATTCATAAATTCATAAAAACTCAGTTTTCACTGTTTTCTTATATCGGCAAACAGTTGATTCTTAACGTCGCGGTTTTGTTGTCAGGTTAAGGGGCATCTCCTTGTGCACTTCTAAAGAGCCTCTGGCACTGTTGCTATTTTTAAATTGTTCTTTTACTTGGATGAGATGAATTTGCAATTCATCTGGATTTCCTCCAGATGCATACCCTTCAACTTGAATTTCATTTTAGGGAAGTCTTGTCAGAAGAATGGATTGAGAGGGAAGATTAAAAAGGCGCATGTTGAATGTTCTTACTTGGATACCTCAGATGTTGAAGTAGAAGTCAGAACTAGTTAGAACCTGGGGGGATGTATTCACGAATGTTTAACCATGTAGATATTTAAAAAACAAAACAAAGGAACAACAAAGCAACGAGATTTCTCCTGGTTGTGTCTGTGATGTATCTCCTTCAGGTCTGGACGTCGCCTCACTGAAGACCGGTGCCTGTGTTGTAGTTGGTGACTCTGCTCTCTTCACTAGATCTTCAGTATGAAGTCTGGTCAGGCTCAGACAGAAGCTGATGGTTGCTGTCTGCTCAAGTTTAATAATCTTATTTAAATTGCAGATCTTAATATCAATTGTCCTGGAAGTGTTGCAGTGTTCTTTATCGCACTAAGATGGGAATGAAATTCAGTGTTATTGATCTTAAAATTACATTCATATAACATGCTACTCAAGTACTGAAAAAAAAAACAGACTAGAAAAGGACATGAGAGACACAGAAGGTAAACGGAAACTGAAAAAATGTTGGATTTTCGTTGGTTTTTGTCTTCCATCAGGACATTTGGAGGTGGAGCTGATCTGATAGGGAGAGGGAAGTTTATGTGATTTAAGGACAGTAGAATAAAGAAATACACTGATATTAATTATATCACTGTATAATTGTGGTTAGTTGGTTATCACTGCATGTTTCTTATTGAAAAGAACAAGTCTTTCGTTCTTTCTTTCTTCCCCACTTTTTTTTCTTGTCCTAATTGTTTATACATTAACATTCAAGAAAGTAGATAGCTTGGTGCAGGTGACACCCTGTAATTTGACATCCTTGCCTTTCTCCAAGGAAGAAGAGAGATGCAATCTATGGCAATCTTCACTTTGTGTGCGTGTGTGTGTGTGTGTGTGTGTGTGTGTGTGCCCGCGCACATCATAATCTAGGGTTGTCACATGGCCCTATGCCACTCTCCGTATGCTAATCAATGAATGAAGCTCTGCAAAGCTCTCGTCTGCCAGCTAAACCCAACACCTCAGTGCTGATATGTCTATTAGCCACATGTCAGACCCCCTCTTTGTTTCTGTCTCCTCCTGTCTCTTGCCACATTGCATCCACTTGATTGTTCCCCCCTCACTGTAATTCTCTGCTGCTGTATCTCTCTCACTCTCCGTCTATTTCTTTTTCAGATATAGATATACTTCATTCAACTCCTCTCCTGTAAGCCCAACTTTCTCTTGGTTCCTTTGCTCACAATGCCTGCACATCACATGTAATTTCATCAAGTGCACATTCTCTTCTATTCACTGTCCACAAGAAGTGCAAGCCATGATGGGATAGGTGGTGAAGGAAGCCAGTTCACGATGTTGTTGTCAAGCTTGGTGCATTTTCTTTCACTCCAACTGTAGCGCACTGTTACATTCATTCAACAATTGAATCCGAAAAGAAAACACGCTACATCCAACAGCTCAGCTTGGCTTCTTGGTCCAGCTCTTTTCTCACCAAGTAGAACGATCCTCTAGAAAAGAAAGCAAAAGTTGGACTTGAAAAAGTTTTAAAGTTTAAATTCAGCATGGATGCGGAATGCAGAATGCTTCCTTGAATGGCATGAGCTTAATAAAATAAAAAAATAAAAAGCCCACTGCTTTTGTGATAGTTAAAGCTATAAAGATAAGCAAGAGTACCTAAACTTTAAAAGTTGCACAGACTTAGTTTATGCAACAACTTATAGGTACACTTGTTCATCATGTGTCATCGTCTCCTGGGCTTTATAATTGAAGCTGGCAATTGCTAAAGTGCTATACTTACTATAATACAATACAATAATGAGGTAAATCTAAAATAATAATTACTTGGTTAATCTCTATGTGTCTACTGGGTTAGAAAAATATATATTACCGGTACAAAAATTATTATAATGAGTAACATAAACACCCATCCTTAGAGCAGACACATTACAGACACTAAGAAAAAGGTGTTTGATGTCTACATTTTTCCTGTGTGGCCTTCTCTCTAAATTGGCACTCACTCATCAAATCTTTGAGAACCCCTGCTGTACGCTGAGGCTCTGCTCTATGATATCAAGGTTCAAGAAAAGAATCTTTCATGTTGACACAAATACTGATAGACAGGTAGAGGAGAGATAAAATGAGATGTAGACATGCGTTTGTCTTAATGCTTTTGCAGACTTGAAGACAAACGCACGGCGGGCAGAGAACTGTGCAGGCAGTTACAGTATTGGAGCAGTTAGACAGGCAGTCAGCCCTGGCATTTTGCTGCAGATAAGTAAGCTATCAGAGGAGGGGGATAAATAGCAGAGTAAAGATTGGTACCGGCCCCCTCAGAGAGGAGCGGGGGGCCACAATGCAGGCGTGGTGGGCAGATAGCCCCCTGCTCTCATTATACTCTGCCTAATCCAAAACGATGTTTACTCAGAGAGAGAGAGGGAGAGAGAAAGAGAGAGATTGAGAGAGAGGCCACGCTTATCGAAGCTCTGCACAGTCCTTCAAGTGTGTGTGCGAGTGCATGTTTGTGTGCATGTGCTGGTGTGTCAGTGTGTGTGTGAGTGCATGCTAAAATGAGCCTTTTCCAATGGAAAAAGGGATCAGGAGTGTCTCCAAGGCGGACTCTGTTGGCTAGAATGTCGATGCTTATCACACACCGCCTGGCTCTTCTGGTGAAAGGCGAATAGGCTATCTAAACTGCCTATTCACAGCATGTGTATTTACCATACCAGCAAGGCAGAATGATCATTTTGTAATTGCTATTAATATTAACACATTGCTAATAATAGCTCAAGCCTTTATAAAGCAGTATCTAATCTAATTTGTCAGGGGATGAAGGTCTAAAGGGCATAAATCATTGTGCTTTTTTTGCTTAGTAAAATTCTAGAAAATAAAATAGTTACATTTGTTCTTTTTGGTCTTTATCCCTGTTGATATGCAGCTTACTTTAAAGATTTATTGAAGACTCATAAGGTTAAAGGGTCTTTATAATGTTTTAAACTGATTGCAGTTTTCTTTTCATTACTAGGATATATGTCATATATAACTAGAATTGTACTATTGCAATGTCAACATAACCTGCTCTCTTCAGTTAGACCTCCTAGTAAGAAAAAACACATCACTAAAAACACAATAAGCAGAAGAAACCTAATACTCCACAAACTACTATTTAATCAAATTCATTCGGTTTTATTTATAAACTAGCAATTCACAATAAAAGTGGTTTTGACGCACTTTATAAAGCAAGGCTAAGATCTTACAATGTTAGATATAACCCAGTCAATAAGATACCCTGTGAGCGAGCACTTGGTATCGGTGGGGAGGAAGAACTCCCTTTTAACAGGAAGAGATCTCTATGAGAATCAGGCTGAGGGAGGTTTTGGGGGTTGAGATAGAAAGAAAAGGAGAGCATAGAGAGATTATGAGGCTAGAATGAATCAAAGTCTTGATTAACAAACTGTTTATGAGGAGTGAAAGTCTGCACACTGTGAATATAACTTTTTCTTTTTTTAAATAGCTGTCTTTTTGTCAATAGTGGATGTATGGTGGCAATATATATAAAATATACTATAGTATATGGTAAATGGTAAATGGCCTGTATTTGTATAGCACTTTACTAGTCCCAAAGGACCCCAAAGCGCTTTACACATCCAGTCATCCACACATTCACACACATATTATTTAAAAAGTAATTAAATTTTTGTATGAGGTACTACTCACTACATACAATATATATGTATGTGTGTGTGTGTGATTTTGTTAATCCACAGCTGATAAAACGAACTAGAAGCAGGTCACCTGTGCCTCAGGGTGATGCCATGCACAGACAGAAGCACCCATACTCACAAATGCTTGCATCGTTGTGAAGAATCTTTGTTGGTCTGTTTCTGGCTTTCTTAACCATTTTACTTTCACCCTCTCTCTGATTCTCTCTTTCACCCACACAAACAGAGAGCATACATGCACACAGCTATGTGGTCTTATGAACTGTGTTTACCCTGCCTATGCTGGCTGGGGTAATCCTGGCCTTCACTAAAGTGGCCATGTGAGAGGACAGATTGTCAGTTGATCATGGCCAGCCGAGAGCCTTATCCCTTATTGGATCGGCCATGGAGGAGGCTTAGGAATTATCTGAGGCTTCGCTTAATGTGGAGACAGATCACCACCAGAGAGCCACAGAGTCTGAAGACATACTAGGCCTGAGGGGAGAGAAAGACACTGTGTGTGTGTGTGTGTCTGCTTGTGTGTATAAGAGAGTAACAGAGAGGTGTGTGTATCAGTATGTAGTAGTGTGTGCGTGCACAAAGCAAAATCATGGCCCACTTAACCCCCATCTTGACACCTCCACCACCCCCTGCCCAGAGTCTATTTTTTTCATCATCCATTCCTCTCTTTCTTACCTCTCTCCCTCCTATGCCCTTTCTCATTCCCATACCTCTCTTTCTCTGTGTTGCACTTTTCCGCCTCTTCATCACTTCTTCATTTTCCTTACTTGTGTCGCGTTCTGTCATTACTCAACAGATGCTTTATGACCTGACTTTCTAACCCCATATCCATCACTTCTTCATATTTCTTCCTACCCAGTTCATGTCACTGCTCTTTTACACTCCTCATTTTCCCAACACATCCCTCTCAACTCCATTCATCATCTTCTTCTTATGCATCCTCCTGTTTTCCCTTTATTTCATCTTTTACTCATGCTATCCTCTTGATAGTCCTATACAGGAGTATTCTGTCCTCAGCAGGAAACCCGGCAGTGGCAGATGAAAGAAATGTGAAAACAAACATTTTATTTCCTTGAGTGAAAGGAAAGCAAGCTAAATTTCTGCTTGTTAAGGAAAACTGTTTACCAGTCCCTCATATCTCATCACACTCCAGTGTTGCAAAGACAAATATACAGCCCCTTGCACACACACCAGTATATGATTAGGTTGGTTGTCTTATAACTAAACTGACCTTTATCATGCTAAAAGAAGAGATGACTGAAAACCCAACTAACTGCAAAGAGCTTGACTTGAATGAATGAACTTGAGTGAATGTTTACACAGTCTGAAAAGCAGCAGTTTAGATTGTTTTCAGCACCAGCTAACTTAAGCAGATCTTGTTATCTTTCAAATGAAAGTGTTCCGGCAGTGTTTAATTAATTCTTGGTATTGAGAACAGAGTAAAAGCCTCGTCTCAAGTACTGTTAGCTTATCTTGGCTTAGTTAGATGATAATACCTGGATCCCCTTTGAGATACTTGAAATAACCCTTTAGCTAAGTTTCCTGGCCTCAAAATACCTCAAGAAGATGCAGAGGACACAGGCAGGGAAAGGGTACCTGGGTTACCAGGTTACCTTTCCTAGACTGCTGCCACCTGGAAAGGCAGCACCAAGAAAACAGCAGGATAGATGGATAATTCTATCCCTGTGCGTGTGATTACTGACTGAAGCCAGATTAGCGCTGCCGTAAGTTGTGTAGTAACTGGGGTCAGTTAGTGGTCACCAGAATGAAAACAAATGAAGACAGTGCTGATATACATTAGATTCAGTGCATTGTAGAAACTAACATTTCAGCAGGACCTTCACCTCATGGAATATTAACGTGGTGAATATTTTATTTTATAAAGGGTCCATAGGGTTATGTTTGCAATCAAGCATGTCTTTGGCCAACGTTTTAAGAAAAGTTAAAAACTACAAAAATGTTTTTATCCAACGCATTTTTGCATGTTATGTTTTCTTCATTGAAAATATGTATTTCTGGCTTTGGTGGTGTACATTTGGTGGCTATATAATTACATTATAAATGTAATCTTAAACAAACTGCTGTGTTCTGGGATGCAGGACTGTGCAAAAGTCATGAACCCCCATTTCGATTTTTCTAGGAAAATAGGAAATTGTTCCAGTAATTTGAACATGTTTCTATTGAAACATGTTCAAAAATATATAGAAATGCAGTATATAGAGTTCTTGCAGTTCTAATGAGCTTGAAAGGCAATTTTTGTTATAATAACCCATATTCTTCAAAACAGCTGGCAAAATGTCTTGTGATTTCTTTAAGAAGTCACCAGGATGTCTGTCTCCACGTTGGTTGAGTGTGGAGTAAGTGCATATGAGAGCATGAGGGTGGGAATGGATGTTTGTATCTGTGTGTGCCTGTATGTCTGTGTCTATATGTCAGGTTGGGTGTCAGGCGCCACCTCTCTGGGGACATCTCAGGCCCTCCAAGGTATGGAGGCCTATCTCCCCCTACCACCACTTCCCCTGCCAGTGGCGGTCCCCCTCGGACATCGGTGCGTTGGTGGCTCTTTGTGTCCGGGGGTGGGCGTCCAGGTACACACCGGCTCACTCCTTGGCGGCCGCTTATCGGGGCCTGGAGCCTGGGGCTCGCTCGGGCCACTTCGGAGGTGGGGTGCCCCCGGCCTCTCGGCCTGGGGCTCGGTCACTCAGGCGCGGCTGGCTGCCGGCGGAGCTCACGGGCGCGTCACTGCAACTCCCCCTGGCTTCTGCTCCGCGGCTGCTGGGTGAGCCCTCATCTGGGACTCTCCTCAGCTCTTTCTGGGACAGTGGCGCGGCTGCCCCTCTGTTGGTCTTCCTTGGTCTCTTGTGTTCTGGGGGCCTCTGGATGTCTGGAGTTTTGATCTCCTCCATACCTGCTTCATGCCCTGAAGGACGGGGCTGTGGCCCCCCCACACCCTCTAGCAGATTATTACATGAAGGAACCTTTTAAAAAACAAAAAACAAGCGCGTCCATGCTCACAGGTGTACACACGGGTGATCACACCCACAAACTACACCCTTTTTGGCTCCTACCTCAAAGCACACTGTGTTCTGTTGATCTTATGTGCTGCACAATAATGTTTAACATTTAGTATTTACTGTCATATTCCCATATATCATTGTGATGTTGTTTATTCTATTACTCTTGTTCTCTTCTGCTTGTTTTCTTTTTTCTTTCTCAGCAGGTGATCCAGGTGATTGATATATGCATTTTTTTTCTCTGCCCGTTCTGTTGGTTTTTGTCTTTTGCCCTTCTCCCCCGTCCCTCTTCTCAGCTGTTTCTCTTTCCCTCTTTCTTTCTCCCCTTCTTTCCCCCAGTCAAGTCTGTCCCGTATTCAGTAAGTGAAAATAAAATAAACAATAAAAGGTGAATCAAATGGACCATTACGGCAAGGCTGGGATGGTCAATTTGGTAAAGTAAATCCGTTGGGCATCTTTCTTTGCCTTTAGACAACAATTCTGATGGCAAAAGAGCCAAACGGGACAGGCAAAAAAAAAAAAAAAAAAAGAAAAAAAAAAAAAGAAGTCACCAGGAATACTCCTCTGTGCTTCGTGAATGACATTTAAAGCTCTTCTTTGGATGTTGGCTTCCTTTTGTTCTGTTTTATATCAAGATATCAATAATGTTGAGGTCTAGGCTCTGGGAGGCTAAATCATGACTGATAGTATTGCATTGTATGTTTTTACTGTACCGGCAGAGTGTTTGTGATCGCTGCCATGCTGAAAAATGAAGCTATTGTCAATCAGATACTTTCCAGATGGGGTTGCATGATGGATCGAAATCTAAATGTACTTTCCTGTATTCATAGTTCCACTAATATTCACAAGATCCCCAACACCACTGGCTGAATTGCCAGAAAGCCCCAAACCATGACAAAGCCTCCACTGTGTTTTGTACATGGCTGTAGACACTGGTTGTACCGCTCTCCCAACATCCGCCATACATTTGGAACACGATTTGAACCAAAGATTTCATACTTGGATTCATCACTCCACACAACATGTTCCCACTGTTTTCCAACCCAGTTCTCATTTCATTCGTTAAGAATTCCTTAAGCTAATTGACAGCCTCACTTACTCTGGTGAACAATAGATCAACTGAAGGCTTAGAAACATTTCTCAAGTTTTGCTTTGCTGGATTCTTTCCAATTTCAGAGACATAACTTTCAAATATCGTTCATCTGCTATAGATAGTTTTTCAGGGTTGTCGCTTCTGCTTTTGTCCTCCTTAGTTCAATTTCCTTAGTTTTTTTTTTAAGGACATGCTGTGCACCAAGCGGAGATAGCAGAGATATTCTAGCTAATAACTCTTTGGCAATCTCCTTATTGGTGCAGAAATGCTCATTTATGCCTGCCAAACAACATTTTTCATAGATTCAACTAAAGAAATGGGAACATTCCTCTTCTACACCACTGCAATCGGGAAATATAAAATATTTAGGTATTAATGTTTCTCCCAAGCTTGCAGATCTAACTAAATTAAACCATATCCCACTTTTAAAGAAGGTAGAAGATGATCTGGCTAGATGGAAATGTCTACCCATATCACTCATGGGAAGGGTTGCCGCTATAAAAATGATGGTCTTACCAAAAATAAATTATTTATTCTCAATGATCCCAACTAAACCGCCACAAGATTGGTTCAGATCTCTAGATTCATGTATGTCCAAATTCCTTTGGAAAAATAAACCCCCACGTATAAGCTTAAAAACACTACAAAAGACCAAGGATAAAGGAGGACTAGAACTGCCTAACTTTCAGCACTACTTCTTAGCCAACAGGCTTCAGTTTATCTCAGGATGGCTAAAACACACCCTCTTAGATGAACCTTGGCTAGATGTAGAACAAGCACTCTGCAATAATCTAGAGATCTCAGACCTACCATTTATCAGCTCAAACATCCAACGACATGAATGCTTTAAAAGCATCAACATCAGCTCTTCTCTGACAGCATGGTGGGAGTTTCTAAAATTGACGGCGTCTTCATTAATCCCATGCAAACGTACACCTATCTGGAACAACCCTGACATATTACAAAACAATAATATGATAAACTTTTCAGATTGGAGTGATAAAGGAATCAAATATTTAGAACATATACTAGAAGGAACAGAATTTATTTCATTTGACGGACTAGTTACACAATATGGGATCAACAAGAAAAGATTTTTAGAATATCAACAAATTAAATCCATAGTAAAAAAGAAATTTAAACCGGGTCAAGTTGAACTACAAACACCACCAAGTGTGGTTCAATTTCTTACTCTTAAACCCCCCAAATTACTATCCAAAATATACAGAATGCTTTCTAAAACAGATGAATCAATATCACTTCCTATTGCAAAATGGGAAGCGGATTTATCAGTTAACTTAGACCTAAACTTCTGGTCTCAGATTTGCTTAAAAACCTTTCATCTAATTAGAAATCCCAGTCTTCAATTAATTCAATACAAAATATTACATAGAGTACACTATACAGGTCATCGGATGTTCAAGATGGGCTTTACGTCTACCAACAACTGCTCACACTGCCAAACCAATTCACCGGACAATTATATCCACGCTCTTTGGTTCTGTCCACCAGTTCAGAAGTTTTGGCGCGAGATATGTGAAGACTTATCGAAGTGTCTGAAATGTAACATTCCAACTTCCCCCTTAGTGTGTTTGTTGGGCAGCTTAGATAATGTCACTTCAGAAAAGAATATCGCCCATATGGTTTTCACTGCCCTATGCATAGCCAAGAAAACAGTCCTCATGAACTGGAAAAATAAAAATAATCTTAATTCTAACCAATATAGAAATTATCTATTAGATTACATTAGTCTTGATACAGCCTCTGCCACCACATCAGATCAATTGCTCTGGGCTCCTTTGATCAGCTCCATCACCTAGTGGGGGTGGGGGGTCATAGTTTGGTCCCGCCTTCACTGTTGTGATTGGTGTGGGGGTAGGGACAGGCTTAGGGCGTCGGGGGGTTCCCCGGAGGCATCTTCCTTGGGGGGCTCAACCCGGGGTAGCGGTCATGTCCGGTTAGGGGCTCTGTTGGCTCTCCGGTGACTGTTTCCTCGCGGCTGCGTGCAGCGGGGCTAGGGGAGGGTCTGTGCTGACGGACGTGGGTTACTGACCTGGTAGCCTGGCTGGCCCTGGGTGGGTCCGGGATGGGCGTGAGGTTCTGGGGGCGCTCCGTCTCTGGGCTGGGACCCGGACTGGGCCTCGGGGGCTTGGGTCCTGGTTGGTGTGTTGCCGGGGTTGTGGGCGGGTGGGTGCATGGGGGCCCAGCCCTGGAGCAGGGTGCCGCCGGTGCGTCGAGCCACCTGGGGGGCTCTTCAACTGGTGGGGGAGATTGTCACATCTTGCAGGAGCTTTCCTCTCCTCAGGAGCTCCCTCTGCAGGAGGGGGAGATACAGGAGAGGTGGAGGAAGATCTCAGCCTGGGTGTTTATTGTCTTATGTAGTCTGGAAGATGAGTGGATGGTGGGGTGGGTGCAGTTTTCTCTGTGGTGGGGTTGGGTGGACTGTCCCGGGCTCTGTGGGGCCGGGCGGCGCTGCTGCACTGGGCCCGGTCTGGATGGGCCTGGGCCCCCTTTCCCTGGCGGGTCGCGGAGTATGGGGGTGCCTACTGGGGTCAGCGGGGGAGCTGGCCCCAGGGAGGGGTCACTTGCCCCTCCCTTCCTTCCCTCCCCATCTCCAGCTGCCTCCCTCTTCCCGCTCCACCACAACCTCCCACACATGCAGGGCCTTGGAGTAGGGGTATGTCACCAGGGTGCA
Organism: Rhamphochromis longiceps; assembly: GCF_057381845.1. NCBI lineage: Eukaryota > Metazoa > Chordata > Actinopteri > Cichliformes > Cichlidae > Rhamphochromis > Rhamphochromis longiceps. The sequence goes on along the minus strand of NC_140569.1, from coordinate 10,982,542 downwards.
GAGGAGGCTGCCCCCCCCCTCTGTCCCCTTCTGGCTGCCTCTGCCTCAATTTTATCCCACAACTTAGACATTCACATTACTCACACTCTCATTACACATACATATAGGATCTTGGGGGTGGGCACGATACACGGAGTCCAAAGTACCATCAGGGTGTACACCCCACCCCTGGCATCGTTGCCCACCTCTCAATTTTAAATACACGTAGACATTGAGGGCTAGCAGGAGGGACCATGCGCTTACCTGCTGCTCTCTGGCAGGTAGCTCCATGCCCTCCTGGGTTTTAAATGCACCTTAGAACACACATGCATCAACATTACAATGAGCGGGTGGAGGGAGGTTTGGAGTCTTCTCTCACCCCCGTTCTCTGCGACCTGCTGGAGCAGGGGGGCTAGGAGGAGGAGTTGGCCGTCCGACTGCGGTCTGGAGTGTGGAGCCTTCCTGCTGCTGCGGAGTCGGGGCGGTCTGCCTCCCCCCACCGCAGGGAAAAGGGAAACACCACCTGGGTCTGGGTGCAGTTCCCCCCTCCAGGGGCGAGGGCACCTAGACCCGGTTTGTAGAGTACGCTTGGGGAGTGTGATCGTGTGTACAACGTCTCTTTATGTCTGTCTCCACGTTGGTTGAGTGTGGAGTAAGTGCATATGAGAGCATGAGGGTGGGAATGGATGTTTGTATCTGTGTGTGCCTGTATGTCTGTGTCTATATGTCAGGTTGGGTGTCAGGCGCCACCTCTCTGGGGACATCTCAAGCCCTCCAAGGTTTGGAGGCCTATCTCCCCCTACCACCACTTCCCCTGCCAGTGGCGGACCCCCTCAGACATCGGTGCGTTGGTGGCTCTTTGTGTCCGGGGATGGGCGTCCAGGTACACACCGGCTCACTCCTTGGCGGCCGCTTATCGGGGCCTGGAGCCTGGGGCTCGCTCGGGCCACTTCGGAGGTGGGGTGCCCCCGGCCTCTCGGCCTGGGGCTCGGTCACTCAGGCGCAGCTGGCTGCCGGCGGAGCTCACGGGCGCGTCACTGCAACTCCCCCTGGCTTCTGCTCCGCGGCTGCTGAGTGAGCCCTCATCTGGGACTCTCCTCAGCTCTTTCCGGGACAGTGGCGCAGCTGCCCCTCTGTTGGTCTTCCTTGGTCTCTTGTGTTCTGGGGGACTCTGGATGTCTGGAGTTTTGATCTCCTCCACACCTGCTTCACGCCCTGGAGGACGGGGCTGTGGCCCCCCCACACCCTCTAGCAGATTATTACATGAAGGAACCTTTTAAAAAAACAAAAAACAAGCGCGTCCATGCTCACAGGTGTACACACGGGTGATCACACCCACAAACTACACCCTTTTTGGCTCCTACCTCAAAGCACACTGTGTTCTGTTGATCTTATGTGCTGCACAATAATGTTTAACATTTAGTATTTACTGTCATATTCCCATATATCATTGTGATGTTGTTTATTCTATTACTCTTGTTCTCTTCTGCTTGCTTTCTTTTTTCTTTCTCAGCAGGTGATCCAGGTGATTGATATATGCATTTTTTTTCTCTGCCCGTTCTGTTGGTTTTTGTCTTTTGCCCTTTTCCCCCGTCCCTCTTCTCAGCTGTTTCTCTTTCCCTCTTTCTTTCTCCCCTTCTTTCCCCCAGTCAAGTCTGTCCCGTATTCAGTAAGTGAAAATAAAATAAACAATAAAAGGTGAATCAAATGGACCATTACGGCAAGGCTGGGATGGTCAGTTTGGTAAAGTAAATCCGTTGGGCATCTTTCTTTGCCTTTAGACAACAATTCTGATGGCAAAGGAGCCAAACGGGACAGGCAAAAAAAAAAAAAAAAAAAAAAAAAAAAAAAAGAAATGGGAACATTTCTGTTCCATTTGCCTCTCATAAAAACCAACTACTATTAACATAGAGCTTAAAGATCCAACTGAATTAAGAATTGTCTTTGTCTGTTATGTATAGACACAGTGTTGGGTCATCCAATGAGTTATGTGTCTTTATTATGCTTGAACGATTGATAGGTCAGTGTTAAGTAGCTTAACAAACAAAAATGAGCAACTGTATGGAGAACAACAAGAAAAATAAAAGAAACTCAGCAGGAACACTTCAATGATATATAGAAGTAAAATTGGAAATTCCCCTCTGCAAATTTCATATATGCACAGAGTTTTTAGATGAGAAAAATGCTTTATATTAACCTGAGTGACCACATGACATCTTACAGAGTTAACAATGATCGTGCCAAACACACAGTCCCGTAGCCACACATATGGTTTTCAGGATAATAGTAGTGACAAGGTTTAGTTCCTGGGACTGATAAATATATTAGACACACACACACACACACACACACACACACACACACACACACACACACACACACACACACACACACACACACACACACACACACACACACACACACACACACCTGGACTGCTTTCTTACTTCATCTAGTAATTGAAGGTGGGAAATAATTTCATTATCCTGAGTAGGAAGAGTAATCTGTTCTCTGCTCTTGATCCCTTCATTTCCTACAGTGCACCTCGACCTAGGAGGCACACACACAAAAACAGATGCCACATACTTATCACACATGCAAGCACATATAGTTCTTATCACCTTGGGCTATTAATGTTATTGGAGTTGGGGATTAACCATCAGAGTCACATATTGCTTTACAAAGCTGTATTACCCAGTGGTGTCTTACTCTCACAAACATGTGTGCGCACTTTTGCAGTACATATGCACATAACCTTGTATGAATAGACTTTGTTGTGTGAGGGAGTGTGGGCAACAGTTACAGGACTGGCTCAATAAAAGTGATGAAAGTGGGGATTTTACATTATTGTGATTGAACTGAACTCTTAGATACTCTGTTGACTGGTGTTATTTTCTATATAGAAAAGTGACACATAGTCTTTTACGGTGGAAAGATTTGTCATGATTTGTGTACATGATCAGAAGCCAGCAGCTGATGAAAGTGTGAAGAGCCTAATTTTTACTTCTGCTTTTAGTAGCACATACCCACTTTAATGTTACATTACCACCCTCTACTGTTCATCTGCTCAAGATGTTCTGGTTGACCCTTTATGTCAAGTGTCATCTGTTGACAGATGACACTTGACATAGAGGGAAGGGGCTAAACTGTTATTTGACGGGGCTAAGGTCTGGGTTCTCATGCTATAAAATATAATGTGAGCATACAATCAGAAAGAAAAGGATCAAAGTTGAAGGGAGAACTGCGATGCTTCTGAAGACAGACAATATCCAGTATAATGTGTATATATATTTTACAGTGTGTTATTTTAACCAAATTCCTTGCAAAGATAAACCCACAATGAGCTTCATCGTTGCTCTAGCTGACCCTTTTCTTTATTGGCACAGCCTGGAGCTGCAGTTTATGTCACATACAATGTCCTCATGCTGAAAACACTCACAATATGGTACAAAATTGTTTATCGTATGAAAAACTGTGAGCTGTGGAACCGGCTCCCAGTTTGGATTCAGGAGATAGACAATCTCTCTGCTTTTAAGATTAGGCTTAAAACGGCTTTTTGATAAAGCAAATAATTGGGGCTGGATCAGCTGACTCTGAATCCTTCCTTAGTTATGCTGCAATAGGCCCAGGCTGCTGGGGTCTTCCCATAAAGCACTCTTCACGCACCTTTTATCAACACCACTCTGCATTAGTTATTATAAATCTCTGACTCTCTTCCACAGTGTGTCTTTTGCCCTGTCTTCCTCCCACCGGTCACAACAGATGATTGCCCCTTCTTGATCCTGGTTATTCTGGAGGTTTCTTCCTGTTAAAAGGGAGTTTTTTCTTCCCACTGTCACCACGTTCTCGCTCACAAGGGGTTGTCTGATTGTTGCAAACCCTATATAGACCCTTGAGGTGACTGTTGTTGTGATTTGATGCTATATAAGTAAAATAGAATTGAACTGAACTGAAAATTTTATCATACATTTTTTTTCCACTGCTGTTTGAGTAAACCTACTCAGCTTCTTGAGTAAATTATTTGTTATCTAAATTAATGATGGCTAACACAATTTTAACTTTTAAGAGTAAAACTAGATTAATAATGAGAAAATGTCACATAACAGTTACTTGCATGACGAGCTCCAGCATTGCTCTACCTTTGTGCCACTGACCAGCGTGTTGCCTGACAGCATAAAGTTTTCCATACTGTGTGGCCAGCTCCTGAGTAAAGGGGAGTAACAGATGAAATTTAAAATGTCACCGTATTTCAGCCTTGAATGTCATGTAGCTACTCTGGCTGTCATTGTATTTTTATGTGTGTGTGTGTGTGTGTGTGTGTGTGTGTGTGTGTGTGTGTGTGTGTGTGTGAGATGTAGAAAGCGTGTTTTTTCCCCCTTTTTTAATGGGGGAAAGGAATATTTGGACATTTTATCAATAGGCATTATTAAATCCTGCTTGCTTGAGCTAATCTTGGCAGACCGGAGCGAGAGGAAAGAGAGAGAGTTAGAGCGAGAGCGGGTGAGAGAGGTAGCCATAGAGAGGGAGAGCGAGAGAGCAGTGATGTCTACCCCATGAGGTGAACAGAGACCGCCTGTAAGCCGCTTATTATATTGACTACCACCTTTTCTCTCTCCTCCTCCTCCGTTCCTCCCCTCCCCAGTTTTCTCTCGTTACCTCGCTCATTTTCTATCTCTGTATCCCTCGCTTGCTTGCTTTCTGAAACTCATTCTATATCCCCTCATTCTCTATTTTAAACAACTCCCTCATACAAATCTGCGCACGCAAACACACAAGCACACGCTCATACACACAAATTCACATGTGCCCACAAATACACACAGACAGCACCAAGGCGAACCTTCTTGTTCAAAGCCAGAAGCAAAAAGCTGAAGTTTTATTCAAATGAATGTTTACTTCTTCTACTGCCAAGATGTGTGTATTTGTCACCGGGTATATATGTGTATGCTGAGAGAGAGGGGGAACGGTACAGAGGATGCAAGTGTGCACGTTTTAGTGTGCGTTACATGCACGGCAGAAGAAGAAGGGCTGACAGTAGGTGATAAGCCAGACAGGCCTGCACGCTGTGATTATCACCCACTGGACCCCCTGTCACATACACATACGCGCACATTCAGGCACACACACTTGCATACACAGTGCCCAATGAGAGAGAGTGTGTGGCAAGGATTTAGGATAGGACAGACGTGGAGACAGACAAACAGACAGAGAAGCCTTGGATCACAGGAAAGGTGGAAAGCACAAGAGAAGCAAATGAACAGAGACTGGAGAAAAAAAACAATGCATCCAATTATGTTTCACTGAACACTCATTGTTTTTTTTGGGTTTTATGTATCAATATTCATTTCTTTTAATGTTTTGGTAAAGATATCAAAGCGTTTTATCACTGTAGATATGCAAGATAGACGTTTGTAACATGTAACACCAGTCAGGCGTTGTAAATAACATGCTCTGTCTTGGTCTCTCTCTGATATAGGTGTGTGGCCATCTGAAGAGGTGATGGCGCATTACTGTCTGCAGAAACGTCACATGTTCAAGTGAGTTTTTCCTCTCTTTAGATCTACTCACTTCATCGACAAACAACTCACCTGTTTCCCCAAATGCACAAAAGCTAACAGCAGTTATAAGTTCTGTAGTATGACATCAGTAAAATATTTACAACTTAAACGTTCATTTTTATTTTATTGTAAAGAAGTGAGGTATTCAGAAAGATCTTCTGCAGCATATATAACTCCCTACTTTCAACCATATTTTTCTACATGAATACCCCACTTATGACAGGAAGCTGTTTTATGATAATGAAACAAAAAAGAGCACCATCATTCTTTCTCTGAAACATTTTGGAAAGCAATACTTTCTTTTTTGCACTGACAGATTGTTAAGCTACAATAGAGAAATAATAGAAATCTGACTTTAAAATGTGTCTACTCTTCAGTAAAATTAAGGAGAAAATTGAAATTACAAATCACTTCCAGGAAGGTGGAGGAAAGTAAAGTAGAAGTGGGAAGGGTAACACATTTAATACACCAGAATATTTCTGTTGTTCTACTTTGAGATTTAAGTAATATTTTAATTGACCTTTTAACAGTGCAGAATTTTACAAGTTCATAAATTTAATTGGCAGAAAATCAGTCTGAAACACGGGCTTTCTGAAAGTCACTCAAATGTAAATCAGACTTACACCTGCAGTAAATGTTTGGACCTTTCTGTGCAAATCTGTTGTTCTGTGCTGCTCTTTCCCCTGCTCTTGTCTGCTGAGCATCGGCCTGCCCTGTGGCACAGGGCTGAAAAGCACCCAGGCACTTTTGATTTCCACTCAAGGTGGAACGTCACCCTTTGATTTCCTGTTTTAACATTCAAGAGGCGGGAGGCAAGGAAGAGAGGGGTATTGATCAGAGCAGCGAAGTGAAGGTCAGCAAGCGAGGCAGGGAGGGATGAAAGAGGACAGTGGTTGAGATGGAGGGGAAGGGAGATGAAAGGAGGAAGAGGATGGAAAGAGGGGTTGAGTGAGCATCCGAGCTACAGGACTCTGGGTGTCTGGTGTGGATGTGTGTGTGTGTATTCCTCAGATTTCCCGCTGATTGAGCTTGTGCTTCTCAGTGTTCAATATTCAGCTTTCAGGTTGATGGTTGAATTGATATTTCTTACCCTGCTGTGTTTCCCGTGTGTGTGTGTTCTAGTGTTTGTATGATAGTATGCGTGTGTGCGCGAGTGTGTATCTACATCTGTGTGCATCTACTGTACAGTATGAACTCAAGTGTGTGTTTTAGTACTAAACTGCTGGTTTGGCTCAGCAAAGTGAATCTCACTCCAACTCGTCTCTCTCTTTTTTCATCTGTCTCTCAGGGGTGCAGTGTGTGAGTTAGGAGGAGGTATGACTTGCCTTGGTGGGCTCATGGTAAGTGAGATACACACAGATATTTCTGTGAGAGAAATAGCTTGGCTTGCCTAATGAAACCAACCCTCACCGATCAATACACACACAGCATGTGCACGGAGTATCCATACCTATTCAGACACTATCATTTACTGCTTGTGGGCATCTGTCTGTGTTTGTATATCTGTGTGTACCTTTACAGGTATATGCATACAAACTCTCTACTTAGATGATGTTAATTAAGTTAAGCACTACTGTTCAGAGTTAATAAAACAGCTTCTGCTTATGTTTAGCGCCCAACTGCCTGAACATCTCCACAGTATGTCCACACTGTCATTTAGGAGGACTCAGCAGTTAGAAAAATTTATAAATTTCATTCAAAATGTTATTCAGTACCAGACTATAGAGGTATTTTGCATTTCATGTGAAGTTTGCATGTCCTTCCTGTGCTCGTTCAGGGTTTCTCCCACAGTCGAAAACATGCTAGACTGATGCAGTTTGCCCAGCACCCTAAAAAAAGAAATTCCAAATCTTACATATTTATTTAAAAAAAAATAAACCCACTGCAACTGAAAATGCATTTATGTAGCTCAACTAACATAGTTTATGTTACATGGAGAATTGTGAAGTTTATGAATTTGACAAAGACGATGTGAATGTTGTGAAAACATTATGATAACTGGATAATTTCAGCATGATATATACAATTTCATTTTGCATGTCAGCAAAAATATTCATTCCAACTGCAACTCAGGTATTTACAAACACTCACACACACACACACGCACACACACACACACACTGCAGGTGTGCTGCAGTCTGTCAGCCATAGGGTTTATTAGCAAGGGCCTTAAGGGCTTCTCCACATAGCAGGCGTCAGCGTCCCATCGATCTGTTAGGTGCCATTCTATGTGTGCGTGTGTGTGTGTGTTTGAAAGCTGGGTTTTATCTCTTGCCAGTCAATACACCATGTTTTGACATTGGTGGCTTGAGATGGAATCCTTCCTTCACACCTCTCCTTCTCCTCGTCCCTCTTTCATCCGTCACTGACACCACATTCACCACATGTTGTCCATGTGAGCACTGATTTTTTTCCCCCTCCTTTGTTTTCAGTTTACTTTCTTTATAATTATTTTGCTCTAGATTAAAATGCCAAAAATGCCAAAAGCAACAATATGTTTACATATACAACAGGAGAAACGTACATCTTATAATCCTAGACTCTGCATTAGGTTGCGCTTTCATTGGACAGGTTTACATATTTGGTTTATGAGAAAAACGTATGAATACTGTATTTTACTAATTAGATGCACTTCATTTAGTACATAAAACAAAGTAAACTCTTTTTTTTTACTGTCAAAATGTGCAAGATTTTTGACTGGATGTCAGGTTAATTGGTGGGTAACAGCCTTTGTTTAGATGAAGATCCTTGTTATTATGCTACAGGATACCTTCACTTCACATGTTCAGCACACTGGATGGCAGAATATATTCCTCCAAAAGCAGTACATACCGTTCATGTGTGGTACGGTGGTGACAGCGGGTGGTAGGATGCTGCTCATGAACTGTCAGGTTGGGTTCCGTCTTTCAGTTCAATGCACTAGTTGAGCCTGAGGTGCCATCCTCTGTCTGAGCAGATGGTGGGACACACAGCACGCTGTGACCCTCTCACACAACCTTCAGGGTCAACATGTGTCGTGTGTTCTGTTTCAGAAAATCTTTGGTCTACTACATCATACAGCTTCTTTTTGCCATTTCAATCTTAGGATTTATATGCATACCACCACAATAACTACTTGCAGTTACACTCACCTGTGTGTATATGCACATACACACTCCTTAACAGAAATAGACAGCCTGACACACACCCACCGATATAATAAAAGCATTTGCAATGAAAAGAGAATGTGAAAGATGAGGTTATAGTAAAGCACACACCTCACTATCTATATCTCCCTCACGCAGAGACACGCGACGCGACGCAGCGCAGCGCAAAAGCTTTCTTTTCATTCTCTCGTCTCCCTCCATCTCTTTTCTCTTCGCCTCTCGCAGTCTACACTGCAAAGTTATATGAAGGGCATCAGGCAGGCCTGGCGAGCCGAGTGCAGAGTGACAGCGGCAAACGGAGTGATGGCTCGGCCTGATAAACACCCAGCGTCAAATGAAAAGGCTCTGCGCTTGCCATCATCCCCTGTCACAATGCAATTACTGAACAGAGTGATAGCAAGATAGCAGCCCCCACCGCTAGCCACAATGATAAAAGTATTGACTGATTTGATTGAATGATTAAAATAATGCAGACATAAAAATGGGGTGAAGATAGAGAGTGAAATGGCAGCGAGGAGAGGGAGCAATGGAGAGAAAGGGCGGGGAGGGCTGGGCTGCAAGAGTGAAGCTTTGTAGATATGGTTATGTCATTATTGTGTGTCTGTGTGTTCAGATGTTTGCGACATCTAAGAGTGCTTTTGGTTTTGTTCTTTTGTTCCATGTTGTTTCATTTCTCTGTCTCTTCCCTATCTCTCTGTTTCTCAGGTTGCCATTTGTGCTGACGTGACGGAAGTCCTGCTATCAGATGGGAATGAGAAGTCCATTCAGAGTATCCTTACATCGTCCTCCCCTCGCCTTCTCTTAACGTCTATCTCTTCATCTCGGCCTCGTTCCTCTACCTCATATTTATTTATCTGCAATCATACTTCTGTGAATTCTTTTTTTATTTTCCTGATGGGTTTTAAGTACACAGTTTCCCTTCCCATTCCCATTTATTGATGTAATGTGATAAATCTACATGATATGCTGTAGATTACATGATATGGGAGACTTTCATATATTTAAAACATCAATTCTCGGACAATTTGACAATTGTGTAATTAAAAAAACAAATCCACAGATTGAAAAATTCTGTAAGCAAAACAGAAATGCTTCTGTATTTAAGGCAGTATAGTCAACAATTCTAAAACAGCTTCCACAATGATTGGTGCACCTACTAAACTAGCAGCTACGTGTATATATACGCCAATTACATAACTGTAGTCAATTAAATACAGATATCCTAATCACAAAGTTTCTGCTTAAACCACTGCACCAGTTGTTACTGACAATTAAAAGCTGAAAACATTCTAATTAGCATGCTGCAATCTAAGCTGTCATTAATGCTAATGAAATATTCTAGTATTTTATTTTCTTCCATGCTGTGTGATCAAGACTTTTTCACTGGCACTGCTATAGCTACGAAGTGACTTTTTCGAGCGAGCGTGTCATATCCTTCATGTTCCAGCCTTGAAATCAAAGATTGGATTGTAGTGTGGAAGAATAGCCATCTACCTCTTTTATCTTTAGGCAAACGCAGCAGATGGGGCACCCACAGTGACAAATACCCAGCACTACTGCTCAAAATGGCATCTACCAATCCTAACTGCCTACAATACCAAGTTAAGAGCACAGTAATTGCCATCCTGTCAGAATTTGTTTAAGACTTCATCTAATGCTAAGGCTAGGGTTAGGGCTTGATGAGCATTTTAGAAGCAAGAACAATCAAGGTTTGTTAAAAAAGTTTTTTTTGTGTGCGTGTGTGTGTTTGGTTAAGATTTAGGCCTATAATTAAGTTTTTAGGACAAATCTTTAGGTGAGTTTTTTGGCAACATTTGTTCACTGAATGGGTTATTGATCAACTCTGTCAGTTTGCAAACCGTCTTGCTCTTCTTTTCTACTCTATATTTACACTTCTCCCTGTCTAATCTCCTTTGTAGCCCCTTGTTTTGCCTCTTTTCTTCCATCTCCTTTCATCATTCCTGTCATTTTTCTCCCATCCTCTCAGATCTTGCTTTATTCGCCGAGCAACTACACAGACAAAAAGAAGCTCTGACTCGCTGCAGTTGTTTCACAAAAGCAGGAAATATAAATACACATTTCTTCCCCATTGACCGATATGGCCATATTTAGCTCTGCTTACAATATCTCTGTCCCAGCCAGCTACAATGCTCCGTTAGTGATCACAATAAGACCAAACAATAACATTTTGGAGCCTGTAAAGCACACGCACACGCACACACACACATACACACACTTGGGCACACAAACAATGCACCATTGACCGGCAGCTTTGTTTCACAGAACAAACACATAGAGAGAATTGTAAGTGAAATCATACCGAGAATGGATCGAACATACACTGAAAGAGAAAGGGGGGTTGAGAAAAATACATAATTTGTTCTGGGCTCAGCCAAATTGGCCCATTCACATACCGCAGGCACTGTGTGGTATTTCCTCTTGTAAAGGAAGCTGTTGGTCTTAGCCTTGTGCTAATGGCTACTGTTTATCTCACATGGCATTATTGTGCCGCTAGTGTTAGAATAGAAAACGATAAGGAATTGTGATAGGGTTCAGTTTTATGCAGTGAAATAGATGAGAAGATATGCAAGAACGAAATGTGAACTGATGACATTTAGATATATCTTGAGAATAGATTTTCCGTTTTTTCTTAGAAGTTGTTGACCTCATTTATAGTGCAGAAAGATACACAAATACACACCAACTATAGAGTGGAGAGCCTCTGTTGCTCTGACCTTGAATACTCATGCTGAAAATCAATGGAAATGTTCCATTAAGAATGATTGATGCATGTCATTGGCTGCTGCTTGTCTGCTTCTAGTGATGGGAGCAAATATTCTTCCACTTTAATGTTCAATAATACTCAAATCTCGCTCTTCAACTTTTTCCTTTTTATGTGTGTGTGTGTGTGTGTGTGTGCGTGCGTGCGTGCGTGCGTGCGTGCGTGCGTGCGTGCGTGCGTGCGTGCGTGCGTGCGTGTGCTTTCAACTGGTGTGTGTGTGTGTGCTGACCTCTCCTCTTGTGGTGTGCTGGTGATGAGATTACAGTAAGCTGCTCTGCTCTTTGCCCTTTCATCCCTATGCATAGCACACTCATGCACAGGTGTCCAGTATGTGTGTTTTGTGTTCATGCTAACCTACATATTATTGTGAATCCGTGTCCAGGAGAGGTCTTTGATTTTGAATTGACTCTCCAGCTATCAATCCGTGCATCAGCTTCTCATCCATCCCTGCTCTCTCTCTGTCTTTCTCTCTCTTCCTCGCTCGGTGCTCTCTGTCTTTGTCGATTGGATTTGTCTCAAGTCTTTGCAGGCTTTAAAGACAAGGAAATCCTAATTGAATTGCTTTGCAACTCCACAAGCCAGTGTATTAATAGACAACTTGACATCAATCACCCAGCCTTTGTGTGTCTTGGTGCGTGTGTGTGTGCATGCATATGAGAAGGACAGTGTGAGTTTTGTATCTGTGGTTAAAAGCCTTCCCATTGATCTAGCTAGAGGCTGCTGTGATCTGCTTCCGTAGACTGGCTCTCTTTCCCTGGAGATGATCTCTGCTCACTGAAGCTTTCTCCATGTAGATGCCTACCATATGTGGTTTTACCTAAAAAGGGTCTTAGAGTTTATCATTCCTGATGCACCTCTTTGGCTTTTGGCTTTGTACATTTCCAAAAACCTTAATATCTTTAAGTGGATCGTCACCAGTAGTTTAAATCTTTGAATTTTGCATTTTTAACAGACTTCCCACGTTTGCATTTAAAAAAAGAGTTTATAAAGTTCTAATGAACTTAAAAGTCAGTATTTGGTATGACAACTTTTATTCTTCAACACACCTCCAACTTTCTTAGAAAATCTCTTTTCTAATTTCTTTGGTCTTTAGGAAAAGTTCTCCAGGTCTCTTGTAGGACATTCAAAGCTCTTCTTTGTATGTTTGCTGCATTTTTTCCACTCTGTCCAGCCAATGACAAGCCTAAAGATAGAACTTAAAGTTGGTTCTATGCTAAGTTATCTATTATGTGTAGGCACAACATGGGTTTATGCTTTGAGTTAGGTGCCTTTTTTGCTTGAATGATTCATAGGTCAGTGTTAAAATGGCTTAACAATCAAAGTCACACACACAAATAAAGGACCTTCAGAAAGCCTGGAGAACTACTACTCAAGACCACCACAAAACTACAAGAAGGTTTGGCTCCTTGGAAGCAAAATACATAGAATTGAAGTCTGACTTGAAACTTCTATTTCTAAAAAAATATATTCTGATAAAAGTATTAAATAAAATCCAACAGAAGTTTTTACACCAGAAATTTCTATCGAAAAACTGCACTGTACACTATCTTGAACAATTAATTTCATGGATACAAATATTTCAGTTCTGCTCATGTTTCAATATGTATTTATGTCCTAATTGCAGTGATTTAGCACACACCCTTTGACTTTTTCCTTTCTCTCTGATCTACTCTTAGCATCTTTCTTTTATTTATTTTAGTTTTTTTATTGAATTGTATGTCCAGAGATTGAATCTTGTATGCTTCATCAATCCTTGACTGTGGCACGCCAGATGTTCGAGGGCTGGTTGAGAAAAACAGGCAAGCTGGAAAGTTTGGCTCAACATATGTATCTTCCAGGTAAGACCATTTTTTTACTTGCCTTGGCACTTTAATGCCATTTTATTGTGTGAATCTCAGAATTTTATCTTCAATAAATATGCCACTTAAAAAATGTTTATATGAAATGGTTAGTTACATACTGTAATACCCGTTCTTTAAGTGCAAAATATGTATATGCACACGCTTGTGGGATCATCAAAGAAAAAGACCCTCTTTGATAGGGGTTTCTCATCCGGAAACCAATGAGATAACTTTCCATTGCACACGCGCGCACACACACACAGACTCACACCTCATATGCAAGGACGGGCTAAAACGTAGTTAATTGTTGTCCCTGCCTTAAAAAGGCTTTTTTTCCATTGACTGACGATTTTGGTCCCCTACCTCTTCTCTCTCTTTCGCTGTCTCGCGTTTCTGCGCATATTTACATGAGTGGAAGATGGAGTGAAAAAGTAAACGTATAATTAGGCTACATTACTTTGATTGTTTTTTTTTTCAGATTATGCCTGCTGTCATCTCTGCGCTGCAAGAGAGGGCGAAGGGCATGATGCGATTGTACAAGGGGATGGATGGGGAGGGGCATGTCGTGTGATGGTGTGCGCACATCCACGCATATGTGTGCGCGTGTGTTGGGACCGCCTGCTGTGATTCGAGATTGTGTTTCTAGCGGGGCCTAATGTTTTGTTTACTGAGTGTTAATAATGCCTAATTAATAATCCCCCAATCTGCCTGACAGTGTGAATAAGAGGAAGGGAAAATGGTGTGGAAGAAGAGATGGAGAGAAAAACGGAGCTCCTCTAACGGTACACGGTATCAGCACAGTCTTTATACAATCTCAAAGGCAAACTGGAGCATGAAAGAAATGGCATATCTAACTCTGGTAACCGACAACAAAAACTTAAACATCAATGCAGTTAGGCTCATAGCAGTGGCCAGTAATTGAGAAAGTAATTATTGAAATGCAGAGTCAGATACCACAGCCTGATGACTGAGGCTGGAAACCTGGCAAACCAGAGACCACAGAACCCTCAACCTGCATAAACAGCAAGAATTTTACTCTATTAAAACATGAAAAATGTGATATTTATGTTAGGGCAATCGTGGCTCAAGAGTTGGCAGTTCGTCTTGTAACCGGAAGGTTGCCGGTTTGAGCCCCGGCTTGGACAGTCTCGGTCGTTGTGTCCTTGGGCAAGACACTTCACCCGTTGCCTACTGGTGGTGGTCAGAGGGGCCGATGGCGCGATATGGCAGCCTCGCTTCTGTCAGTCTGCCCCAGGGCAGCTGTGGCTACAACTGTAGCTGCCTCCACCAGTGTGTGAATGTGAGAGTGAATGAATAGTGGAATTGTAAAGCGCTTTGAGGGCCCCGAAAAGCGCTATATAGATTATTATTATTATTAAAATCTATCAGTGCCATAAACACACAGATATACGTTAATATCTGTCACTATCAACCAATGGCATCATCTACTGGTTTTGCCTTGAAACTGAGCTGGAGCCTAGAGAAGTTTTAGTCCAAATTCTTCAAAATATCAGAAGTGGCTGGAGTGGGGGGCATTACACTTGAAATCTGATTTGAGAACATGTTTACTGTGTATGGCAACATTAATATGTAAAGTACTGGACAAGGTTCCTCATTAATACCAAAAATTAATTAAAAAAAGTACATACAAATTGGGACTAGATAAGCAATTATCAGTGAAATATCTATCTTAATCCCTTGCAGATGTATGAGTCCAGCTAAATCAAGACGACAACATAATTAATGACCGGTGATTGTGGTGCCACAATCCCTGAATCCCAACAAACCAAAGTTCACAAAGAAACAGGATGACCTTCCTGGCTTGACCATCAGAACACTGACTACAGGCAGTGATTTTAGCTAAAGATGTCACAAGAATTGTGGATGAAAATTACTGACATTTTATTCCAGGTTAGAAGCTGATACCTTTTTATTAGTAACCCTCAATTGTATAGCACTTAAGGTACTGTTGTTCTAGTTTCGAACTGTGATGATTACTTTTTGAGGAGAACCTGCAGATGAATACATTAAATTACTACATACTGCATAGAGCCATGGGGGTATAAGCTCTCCCCGTTTCAAACAACAGCTCATCCAATCGTATGTATCTTCAAATGTATAGTGTTTTTTTTCTAGTGTGAATAGGGCTGAGTAGCATACGTTGTGTAAGGTGAAAACCATTTGGTGTCACTGCACTTTGTCAGTCATCGTATCTATCGAGCAAGAAAGAGGAGAGTGTGGATGTTGACTGGAAACCTCTATAGAGGTGGCCTTTAAGGGTGCATGTGTGTGTTCACATGGTATAAATGTCAAGTGTCATGTCAGAAGTCACCTCTCTTTACCTCACAGGTGACATGTCTTCCCTTCCTGATGCTTTCTCCAGGTCTCCTCTGAAGCAGAAAAACAGTGGGGGTCAGTAAGAGACCTGTCAGAGAGCAAGAAGCTCTAAAGGGAGCAGTGAGGGAAGAAAAAGGAAAAAAAAGAGGCTTTTGCTTGGTGTAGTGTTTTATCAGTACTGGTTGTCTTCTGTCACCTTCCCTTCAGATACTCAACTTTAGTCTCTCTTTTATGTGTGTGTTACAGGGTAGTAAGGTGGGACTGTGAGATGGATATTTCTACACTGGAGGGTCACTTTGATTTCATCATGTGTGCAGACTGGTAGGTATACACACACACACACACACACACACACACACACACACACACACACACACACACACACACACACACACACACACACACACAGAGCCAGTACATATACACGATCTGTGTGTGCGTTCATGACATTAATTTTCACTTCTGTGTGACAGTCTTTACATGGCCCCCCACCAGCGCCTGGACCTTCCCCTGCCTTGTCCACACACTCACATTCACACATACATGCATATGCTCAGACACCCGCCTGCCTCCATTTTACACCAAATTGCCTCGTTTTCTGCTTGGTGTCCCAGCAAATGGATGACTTAGGCAAATTGCAAATAATTGCATCTTGACAAGGAAGGAGACTCGGTAAGATAGAGAAAGAGTTGAGGGTGGATGGAGGGAGGAGCAGAAATGGAGATGGAAATGGAGAGAGAGAGCAACATAAACATAACAATTAGCCCATCGGTCACTGAAATCTAGAGCTTCAGACAAATCGGGAACCACATCTTTTTTTTCTGCTTCAAGCTGGTGTTCCATAATAACCCAGTAAGATACTGTAATCCAGGTGTTCTTAGAGGAAACTGGGCCGCAGGGTTCTGTTTTCAGGTTGTCAAAAACTTCAACCCGATTTGCCTCCAACGCATCCACTGGTATGTGTGAATATGTGAATTTTTGCTAAAAGTATTGTGGCCTAGAAAATCAAGTGTTTGAATTAATGTGTGTGAGGATGGGTGAATGAGTAAGACAGTGCTCTGAGTGCTCAAACAGAGTAGAAAAGCATTGTGTGTACCAGTTCATACATACGCAAGAAGAATTTAAAAAAAAAAAGCTAACTGTCATTTGGAGTGTCAAGGCTTCTTTGAGTCGCTGTGAAACTTTCCGCTAAAACACTTCGCTACTTAATGTATGTTGGCAATGAAGTAGAATCTGTCAGGAGATAACACGTATGCTGTACCTGTCGCAGTGGCAACCCAACGTCTTCTAGTGGTTAAATGAATCCTCAAGATGAAACTTTAGGACTTTTGAACTTTGTTGTTCCAGAAAACTTTCAACCAGATATCCGGTGTGGAAGGTGATTATAAAATTGACAGAGAATTTGGCCTAAATAAAATTCAGTGAAGCCAAAAGATGCCCAGAGAAGAAAATACAGCGGGCTGTTTAGAAGGGGCGGGGCACTGCTGACATAGGCTGATGATACTATCCTGTGATTATGAACATTCAGAATACTGTCTGTTTGACATTTCAGCTTATGTCTGATAGGGGCAATGCAAACCCAGAGTGCAGAATGTATGGTTGGGAGACAGTAGCATTAACAAAAAAACAAAAGGAGGTAAATTTGTTCAGACAAAGCATAGTGGATATATTAGACAGAGGATGATAAAGATAGAGCTTCCAGGCAGAAAGAAAAGAGCAGGATTACAGTGAAAATTCATGGATGTCGTGAAGGAGTACATGCAGAGGGTTGGTGTGCTTATCCCTAAAAAGAGCACTTGAATGAAGAAGATGTCCTTTTCTTGTTTTCTTTTCTTTTTCCAACTTTTTTCATGTTGTTCAGCCACACAAAGATAAAATAGATTTTGTCGGTATTTTCAGGTAGTCCTCATTTTACTTCTATATATGTGTGAATGCATCCATGTCTGTGAACCCGTGATCATCACAAGATTTATTCTGAGATTTTGACACTGTCTGAATATAATGGCGTGTTTTGAATGACATGCCTCCCTAGTGTCCAAGTTTAGAACTGTAACAAAGGGCTTAAAGTCTTTTTAAGGCTCCAGTTTTATTATCCTCTTCAGTCACCCTGAAAGCGTTTAGGGTTTCCAACACAACTCTGAAAACTGTCCTGTTTGTGGAACAGTACACAAGCACTGGCACTGGCGTTATAAAACCTTTGCAGGTGGATAAATGGCATTTACCGTCCACCACTCCTGCACATTGACTTACACACATTCACATACAAACATACTCTGAAAAGATGGACATTCTGTTGGTTGAAGCAAAATCACTTTGCCTACTTCATCTTGTGCATAGTCTGTGTGTATCTGTCTGCACAAGTACGTGCATGTGCGCTAAGTGCAGCATTAGCAAACAGCGTTATCATTATTTTAATGTCACAGTCATTATGAGTAATAGCCAGGTATAACACCCAGAGAGAGAAAGAGAGCTGTCCGCTAATAGAGGATATTTTACAGTGAACTAGTGTATACGCACGTGTGTGTGTATGACGGACAGAAGCATACAACGTGAGAACCGAGTAAATTGCATGTAAAGTTTTGATATCACAGGTTCTTTTCACCATTTCTCTCAGCAGAGATTTATCTTGTAGTTGTGAGTCTGTAAACGTGTGCGCATGTGCTGCAAGATGTTTTTGTGTAGCGTCCTCTTTTCTCAAGTGTATGCAAGTGAGCGATTGTGTGATAATTGCAGTGGTGGTGGCGGCTGAAGAGTGATGGCTGGTCAATTAACGGGAACGTCATTGTGATGATCACCTGCGAAAAGGTCAACAATGCAACTTCCACTCCATTAATTATGACTCCTGCTGATATCAGGTGGACCACTGCTGAGAAGACAGGAGAGATGAGAGGAGAGGAAAAGGGAAGAAACTTATTTGGAAATCCTGATTATCCTGGGGGTGTTGTCTAAATTCTGCCTTTAGAAAGGTTATTTAAATGCTTTCACTTAATGAATCTGTTACCACTTAGAACTCAGAAACTTTATCATCTAAACCAGAAGTGGCACACTCCTCTTACATAGTCAGCCATATTCAATACAGCCTAATATGGTCTCTCTAGCAGAGCACACCAGTGAAACTAACATAAGATACATGATATAATATAAACTGTGTCCCTCTTTTTTTTCACTGTAAAGACTTTTAATCCCAGAGGTGTCTTTATAGCGAAAGAAGTCCAGTTTCAACAATACATTGCCGTTTTTCTCTGTTAAAGAAACAATAAAGAAACAATGCAGTAGTAAATATAGAAACCAAGCAGAACAGCTCTTTGGGTTTAACTTTAAGAAACAAATATAATAAACAAATTGTATTTTTGCTAATTCAGAGAAGATGTCTATAAATTTCTACAGTAAATAGTGAAAAACAGGAACTCCTCTGCTATTTATTTATGGATTACCTAACAATACAAAAACTCATTTTATCTATCAGTTATTTTCAGTAATTTAGCTGTTAAAGTGAAAGTATACAGTGAAAATGTAATTTTTAAATCATAGGTGTTTATATTCTGTGTTGGTATTATTAGATGTGAAATCAGAGCCAGAGCCAATCAGAACAGCTTTTAAGGTTATTGAGGTTACTTCATAAACACCTTAGGCACCAAAACCCCCCCAATTTTATTAGTGAACTCATGGCCATTTACCTCTAAATGGAAAAATTGCAAAAAAGAAGTGATTTTCTGCTGTGGGCACCTGAATTTTAAGGATAATTAACTTTTCATGATGCGTGGCCTAGAAAGTAATAAGTTAAAAAATTAAAGACTTGTGCCAGTAATATAAGCAACACAACTGGAAGGAGCAAACGGGACTGCCTAACTGTGAATAAAAGGTCAGCAGCTCAATGAAGTGTTAGAATGCTGCAAAGGTAAAAGACTTTTTTTCTTTTATTTTATCATAACTTGTATTCCTTTCTTAAGAGTGAAAGTCACTCTCAGGTTTATTGAATGTTTTGAGGGAGGTTTTTCAGCAGATGATCTAGCTATACAGAAAGTCACCCAGTCAACTATGAACACTTGCTTGTCAGAAAACAAACTGTCACTCACTCAATGTTTTAACAAAAAAAGAGGCTTTGTTGAGTTTATAGTTAATACAGTACAATGAGATAGAAGATGGGTTAAAGAAGGAAGCAAGCAGTTAATTTCAGTTCACGCTGTATTTATGAGACAATTTTGGTCAAATATGAAAGTCTTATGTGGAAACTTTCAGCCATTTACACCGAGAAAGGAAGTTTCAGTGAAGTAGGAACCAGCATAGCAGAAATAGTGTTGTGTGCCTCCTCACATTTGTGTTTGTGTTTGTCTGGCAGGGAGAGAGAGAGGGATTCCTGCAGTGGGCATGAGGGTGGCAGAGAATCTTTGGCTGGGATGTTGGCATGTCTGCTTTCTCCAAAAGCTGTCCATGTGTAGGGAGTGAGATAAAGCCCTGTTTGTGTGTGTGTGACAGTGAGTTTGTGCAAGTTTCTGCATCCTTCTGGTTTTCACTGTATCTATGTAATTGTCATCTTCTGTTTATTCATATTTGCAGTCCTTTATCCATACACACCTGTTTTTGTGTTTCACTTTACTGCTCATTGTTATGCTGGATTGCATTAGTTTAGAGACACATTACTGGCACACGCGCACAGAACACAAATATATCTTTGTTGAAAGCTCTGTGTGATGCCTTTTAGTAATATCCCTCTGAGCCAAAGGTCAGAAATATGTATGTCTTTTGCAGTATTAATGTTGTTGAATCAATAAACAAGTGAGTGTTGCTTCAACATGTTCATAAGATGAAGAAAGAACATTAGTTTTAATATTTATGATTAATTTAAAAAAACAACATCTAGTTTAGCACTACTTTTGTGGCAGCAATTTACTTACAGAATTATTTATTTAAAATTTAAAATTTGCGTTTTCTGATACTGGAATGGTACACGGGTGGCATGGTGGTGTATGCTAGCACTATCCTGGATCCAAATCCACCAGGTTAAATCTCTATATTGGCCATAGGTGTGATTGTGAGTGTGAAAGGTTGTCTGTCTCTTTGTGTACTACACCTTTCTCCCTGTGACAGCTGGGATAGGTTCCCCATTGTGAAACTGAATTGGATAAGCAGACTCAGTAGAAACTGTTGTGACGTTGTGTTGCTGTTTCCGTCTTAAGTAGGTTAGTCCTGTTTTCCCACATGACTGCAATGTAGTGAGAGTAAATTTCCTGGATAGCCTGGGACTAAATAATCTGACATGAATCAATTGAATTTAATCAAGTGAAACTCAAATAAATCATCACTGCATTTTCTCCTGTGTTTGCGTGGATTCTCTCCGGGTAACCCGGCTTCCTCCCAAAGACATGCAGTTATTGGGGCTAGGTTAACTGATGATTCTACGATAGACTGGTGACCTGTCCAGGTTGTATCCCGCCCTTCGCCCTATGACAGCTGGGATAGGCTCCAGCCCCCCTGCCACCCTGATAAGGATAAGTGGAAGAGAATGGATGGATGGATGATAATACTTTCTTTTATATTCTTATAATGCATATAAAAAATATATACCATTGCACCGTAATCCTTGGGAACATAGACTTAGTAAATGATGTCATTTGTTTTTATAGTCTCACAATTGAGGCCTTGACATCATCAGTGCACGTATGTGTATAAGCAGACAAATTTAGTAGCAACAGATTCACACACCCGTTCACCCTTTGACCTCTGGTCTGTTTTGACTGATTTTGCTGGGCTGTCCTGGGTGGGTGGGGTCATCACAAGACAATAGGCCTCTGACAGTCTGAGTTCATCAGAGGTGACCTTAAAGGGAAAGAGCACTTATTTTGTGAATCTAAAATAATACCTCAAAACTTTAAAAAGAAAAGACAGAGAATGCATTAAAGTATGTGGAAGATTTTTTTAACAGGAATGTGGTTTTAAATTGTAAACACTATATTAAACATCCCAGAAGCCAAACTGCTCCAAAAAATATTTTTAATGCATTACTAGCACCATATAAAAAGAGATACAGTACCTCAATCAGGAATGCAAACCCTGCTGTAGAGGTGACTGATATTTAGTGAAATCATATTAAAAAAAAAAAAACTTAATAGCAAGAAAACTTAAAAAAATAAATACTGTAAATTGTTATGTGTCAAACTTTAAAAAAAGCAATGCCCAAATTTTCCGAATTTTAAAAACTCAAAAGGCTTCAAGAGAGAGGTTAGCAACCACCTGGCAACCACCGGTCCTGAGTAGTTGTAGGGGGTTGCTGCCTGTTGCTTGGTGTAATCGGTTTCAAAGGGGGTTATTGTTACCCCCATACCTGAGGTAATAATCTTAAACTAATGGCTCCATAATTCCTTTATAGATCTTGGTAAATGGCTCATTAAAGGTTTACTTTGTGTAACTTGTCCAGCCTTATTTGTGGTTTAGCTTTCAAGCCACAATATTCTACTTGAATTGCAGACATCAGCATTGACCATTGCTCATTTTTTTAAAACTGTTGCCCTCTGAATGACACTATGTCCTTCCCTTGGCCTTAGCGTGTGTCTGTACATGTGTGTTTACACGTCTGTCCCAGCCGTTACCTCCACCCAACAAGCTCACTTCCTTGTTTTCCTTGCCACTCACTTTTCCTGTGAACTGATATCTGTGGCAAAATAAACCAAACTGAAACCTCTCACCTTTCAAGTCAAATAAACTTCACACCTCCATGTAGCCTTGGAAGAGTAAGCAGCTTTACATATATGTGCTCACATGTTTGTTTTAATGCTGGTTTGTGCAGAGTTTTTACCCCCCCCCCCCATAAAAAAAAAACAAAAAGGAAAAAAAACAGCAAGAGCATATCTGCTTATGTACCGGCAAACATGGAGGGAGCAGATCCTGTTACATGCACCTCTCATTCCTCGTGGGGATCAGAGGATTTTGAATGAGGAAAGGTCAGAGACTGTGATTGGAAGGTTGAATCCAGATTGCCACTCCACTGGACAGTTGGACGGATGTGCAGGATTATGTCAAATCTGCACTGTATTGTTGCATTTTAGTCAAATTACTCCACTCTCATCTGTGATAATAGACACACACACTCATAGTGCACTACTCCATTGCGTAATGGATTGAAATTTGTCTTTGTGAGTAGATAGACAGGTGCTACTTTCCTTTGAATGACTGGAGCTGATTTAAGCCTGTGTGCTCGTGTTGTGTGTTACTTTAGTTGTGGCAAAATAAATCTGTTTCCACGGTTAAATCATGGGTACCTACTCACTTTTTGGAGTTGAAAAAGCAGGTTTCCATTATGTCAGTCTTTAAATTTTAAGGTAGAAGACTTCAAGGTTAGGTGAGTCTCCACAAAATCAATCTAAATCAATGTAATGCCCTTTAAAACAGCTTTTTCTTCAGTAATGTTCTCCAACCATCTTTGCGATTCTTGTTGCAGTGATAAAACTCCTCCAGTCGTCTTCAACACTTTTTGATTAGCGGTTTCAGAAAAGGCAGCCTCATACACTTCTTTATTAATTTTTCAGTGCATTTCAACCACAAATACATTTTTTGTATTTTTGTGTCAGGATTTTTGGAGACCCGATACTCAATGCAAAACTAATTCAAGTTTTTTCTTCTGTAAGGTTTTTAACAATTACATTGAAAACAAAAATATAAAATTTATCAAGCTTTCATTTTTTGTTGACCTAATAATGCCATAAATAACATACATAATTATATGTATGTTATCTTGAATCAAAATAATAAGGTATATTAGTTTTTACAAGTTAGAAGGGTTCATTTGTCACTAATACTATGAATATAGTGACATAAACCTGGCACTTTCCACTTCTCAAAAAGAAACGTTCTTGGATATTAAAATTAAATTGACATTTATTTGTTATCTCCTGTCATGTACCACATTTTGTTTTGAGGGGGAAAAAATAGAGAACAGCTGTCACAGCGAGTGGAATGAGCCGTGTGGAGAAAAATAAAGGAGGATCCAATTGCAGGCACTCGTGGAGGTGCGAAGGAGGTTTATTGTAAGACAAAACACAAGTTGAAAATGGCAAACACAACTTAAGACAACTTAAACTGGGAAAACTAAATACGAACATGAAGGAGGGTGAGCAGAGGCATATGCCGGTAGACAGCAGGGAGAACACATGGATGAAACAGACCAGCGACTACAACATAAGAAGACACGACTTAAATACACACAGAAGAACACGGGGAGATTACACACAGGTGGGGAACACAGCTGGAAGTAATTGATGAGACGAGACAAGGGAGGCAAAACTGAATACACTCACATGAGACACGGACTTTCACAATAAAACAGGAAAGAAGAAACCATTTCACGAAGACCCAGACAGAACTGAACCTACACTAAACATGAGGCACAACCAAAGAACTAATCCCTAAACAAAAATAAACAGAAACATAGAATTCTAATAATAATCAACAAAGCACAAGAGTATCAGAAAACAATCCATTATGCAAAAATAAACCACAACCTAAGAAACTCAAAACACTGGGTCAAAATGGCCCAGAACTGTGACAACAGCAGGGAAACAAAAAAAATCCCACCTCTTTCTAGTTTCTTTTGAGCTCCCTTTTTTGAGGTTGAAGGCTTGGGGCTATTAAAAAAAACAAATCCCCAACATTAATAATAAAAATAATAATGACCATTATGAAAAAAGGAGTGTGGAGCCTTAATTTTTACTATAAAACAAAACCAAATGCATAAATGGTAAAATTAAGAGTTGAGACTCAATTTAATAGTGAAATATATTTTTTTCAATGTTTTTAAAAAAAAAAAAAATTTAATGGTTTTTTTTTGGTATATTTGTTTCCAAAAAACCAATAATAATTATAATATTCTGGATTTTATGATTTATTAAGGTTTTTTTTTAATGTGATATTCTGCGTTTAAAAGAAAACATTCTTATCTGTGTTTCAGTCTGCTTCTTTTCTTTTTCTGCTTCACACAAATGTCCTCTTTCTAAAGACAAGTGTAGTTTTGTGACTCCAATAGAGGCCTGTTTCTGTTTCTTACATGCACACGTGCGAGTTACTGTATGTGAGTGCTCACAGAGGCCAGTTAATTTGGATTTGTGAACATGATTTGTTTTAATTTTTTCTCCCATGTGTTGTTTATGTTGTTAAATCTTCATATTAACTTCAGAGAGCACACTCTGGGTATTAATTCCACCAATCCAAAGTGCTTTACCGCCGCTTTTTAGCATCTCAGTAAAAGTGTGCATGTCTGCTCATACACTCGCATATGTTTACTGTAGGAGATAGCATCTGTGCACATTGGATTTTCTGATGTTCTGCATTCCTCTCAGTGCTGAGGTGAATGCTTTCTGAAGCCCCGAAACAAAACGGAAGAGCATCTTACTCATGCAAATTGTTTTTCTCCTCTTCCTCTTGGTGGATTTATTTGTAAACAAAAGCAAATAAATAGTCTGCTGCTTTATCTAGAACTGCTATCGTATGAATGCATTCTAATCCCACTCTCCCTCTCCCTCCTAGTTTGTTTCTGGACCAGTACAGAGCCAGCCTGGTTGATGCTATAAGGAGATTACTGCAACCCAGCGTAAGTGTGCGTGTGCATGTGTTTGCGTTTGCCTTTGTGTGTCTACTGTATATATCTCTGCTTATCCCCTTTCTCTAAATCACCTCCCACTCTTCTCAGTCATAATTAGGCTTTGCCCGAAACCCTATAGACATTAACAGTCTGACAGGATTAATATCATGTAATGCTTTAATGCTTATTATAAGCAACTTGAATGGATCGCTCTGATCTCCGTCTCTCTCTTCCCTTCCCTTCCCTTAATCATAAATCCGAGGCAACTTTTCTCTTTTGGCCTCGCGATAAGACCCCACGCTGTGACAGCTAAAGCAAATGGGGGGAAAAAAGCAAAAGGCTGGAAGAGATAGGGTTGAGATTTCTATTCATCTGAGGGAAGAGGGGTGCGTTTTAAGTACAGAGGCCAGACTGTTATGAGAAATATCTGTTTATGAAAAAGAGGTGAAAATGGCACCAAAGGGAAGGAGATGGGGAGGAGAGGAAGCAGGTGAGGACACAGAAAAGGAAGAATGAGGAGGGAGAGAGAGAGGGATGAGGATGATGAGGATATGGCGGAGATGGACTCCAAGAACAGATGGAGACTGAAGGGAGGAAAAAGTGGGTGCAGTGGGAAAAAGTCCCATCTTGAATAATTTATAACTGGCCATCCCAACTCATTGTTAAAAATAATGACTAAATTTAAACACAACTATATTAAATTATCATGAGCTGACTGCTTTTTGCACAAAAAATAGACTTGACTGATTTATGGCTAATCTCAGTGTCTTGAATAAGATTAGGATCACTCCCATTTTACCGGACTGGTGCTGAAATCTTCATAGCAAATACCTCAAAAAGCATCTTCATTGCTATGACCAGGGGTAAATACTAACCTGTGTCTTTTGCAGTTCTTGGTTAGTCAACCTTCAAAATTAAGATTTTTTAGTACCTCTTTTGCAAACAGCTGAGGTCCTCAGAAAGAGTGAGAGATTATAATGTCAGCATTATATTCAACTGGTTTCCAGCAATGACACGCGTTTCTTCAGCTGACATTTTAGACGGTGGCATAAGCAATTACACTTGCAGCCTGAAGTTGCTGTGGTCAAAAGCCGAATGCTGTCAAATGAGAGACGTGACATCTGGCCATTGTTGTACATCTGTGTGTTAAGTCTCTCTTCATGTGTCTCTCTCTTTAATCCAATGGAGATAATTCGGGGGCTAATATGATTTGAGTGTCGGCCATCAGACTGACGCTGCCACAACAAGCTTTGCCAAATATTTAATAATTTGCTAAGCTGATTAAACAATTAACAAAACAATTAATTCTCCCATCTAATGGCACTAATTTGTTGTTTCTGACAAAGGTGGTCCATCCGGTGGGCTGGATCCTCTTAATCAGCTGATTAGTGTTGGGAGGAATTTTGTCTGTTTGTTTGCGTTTGCTCTGTTTTTTTTGTGAGACAGGAGAAATGCTACTGGATATAAAGATGAAAAATCATCTGTCGGACTCACTGATCCTGCTGTTTTTGCTGCCTTTGTGTTCTTTAGCTTGTGTTGTGTCGTTGTACATTGTGCATTAGGTGTATTTGCTGTATGTGTGTGATTGTGTGAGCATCCCTCTTTGCGCTGTTTAATTAAAACAATAATAACATGATCAACATGAAATAAAACTGAAAGCTGAAGGATTTCAAAGAAACTTTGAACCTGTTGGTAATCCTCTTAGTATATGCAGGATGTCTGTTGTGCATGCGCACGCACAGACACACACACACGCTTTTCCTTCTCTGGCTTTTTCACACATAGACGCACCAACACACAATCACATACTCAAGTAGACAAATTCACACCTTTGCATTTCTGCTCACATTTTCTGGGTTTATTGGATTAGAAGAGCTTTGCCTTTCATTTTTGTTTAGTTTATCATCTAAAATGTACCATGAAAAAGACACACTAGCAATTACCTCTGTTTTCCCTTTGTGAAAGCTAAACAACAACTAATGGTGTGATAGTACGTGTGAAGTACCCCAGAAATATACTCTTAATTTATTCACTGTCCAACTTTAGAAAAACTTGTCTTCTATTCAGGGCATGGCATTGGTGTTCGCTCCTCAGCGAGGGGAAACTCTAAGACTCTTCTGTCAACTGGCCCAGCAAGCTGGATTTTGCATCTCTCAACACCAGCAGTATGATGCTCAGGTCTGGGATGTCCACTTGAAGGTAAGAAACATGTCCAAGAAAGGAAAAACAACATTTATTCAACATGAAGTAGAATTAATCACTGTTTTGCTAAAGATAGTGGTCCATACATATGGCAGAAGAACAGTGTGTTTATAAATAGTTTATAAAAATGCATCAAAATGCATTTGAAGATATAGTATGAGATGCATTTTCAAGCACAGAAGCAGCATTGTCTGCAATAGTGGTATTCATAGCACTATTCTTTTGCACTATAGCTTTTGTTTGAGCATTTTGGTTGTTGGTATCTTTTTTGTTTTCCCAAACTAGTCTACTTAACGAACTAGTAGAGAACACAAGAAGACTAATGAAATGGCAATAAAATGGAGACAGTCTGCTATCGCTTCAAATGAGGTCAAATTGGTTGTTATAATACAGTGATTAGCTGTGACAAATTGGAGAAAATTACAAATCTGTTGCCGTCTACATATGGAAGAAATCACAATAAACTGAAATTCAGAATAACTACTTGTATTCCGTGAAAACAGATATTCAGGTGTTAGCAATTCATCTGTGTTCATCAATTAGACAGCAGTTATTTGCTAACCTTTACCAATCTGTCTGAGGTGACTAGTTGATCACTGCAACAACTGGCAATAAAAGTTAAGCTTCACTCCAACACTGTCTCCCACACACAATGACCAGGAAGTAGAGCAGGGCAATATGACCAAAAATATTTATCACGATATACATTTGAAAAGTTGTGATAATGATATATCTGACGATATAATTGACACTAGACAAAATACTTTACAAATCCACAACTTTATTGGTGCAAAACAAAAAAATCCATCGATGTATTTTCACTTAAACAAGCAGCTGTTTTTTATGTGCATTAAAGTTATATAAAAATTTAACAGTGCAAATACAAATTCTTTGCTGACAGTTTAACCAAAAGGCATTTCCAGTGGAAATTGGCCGACATATCCTCAGCATAACCATGTATAATATCCATAAAACTTAAAAAGAGGTTATACACACACAATACAGTAATATTATGTTGAAGCACAGTATGTATCACTCAGTGAGGCTTCTGCCTACGATAGCCGTAATGCTCCGACAATCCATCAAGTGATGCGGGTTCGTAGCTTAGCAAAGTCGTACTAAAACATTTGACAGATTTTCGAGCGCCGTGTACGACATAAAATCGTTTCGAGGTCAGTAAACAAAACCAGAATTCATACATAAGACACACGGGATTATAAGGGGCCCTGTCGATTTTCAGAAAAATCAAAGGATTGATTTTAAGTGTGCCGTATTTTCCAAACAACACGGTAATAACGACGGCCCGCTAGCATGCTCTACCAAAAATAGTGCTTTGTTGTGTATCTGACGGATGAAAGCTAAACCAATTCCACAGCATTTTTACAAACCAATTCTGGTTCATCCGTTTCATTTAACGATCCACTTTCGCCCTTCTCATTCTTCGTCACTGCCATGCTTTTTCCGCCATGTGCGTATGAAAACAAAGGCACTGCGCATGCGCGTTTTACCCATATTCTATCATGATATTTCATTTTCTTATCGTTGCCCAACATTATACTGGTATTACCGTGAACGGTATGATATGGCCCAGCCCTACCAGGAACCACTGATTTTTCCTAGTCACAATGAGGTTACCGTCCTTTTTTTCCTACTCTGCGGTGACCGAGCTATTAATGAAACCATACTTTACAAAATGAGCATGATGATCAAGACTTGAAAGTGGTGATTGAGACCAAAAAACTAAATGTGCACAGAGCTAATAAGTTAGGCTAGAAGTAGGGTCATTTTCTCAGAAATTCATACCTGATCACTGATCATTAGTGGTCATTAGAAGGAACAAGGGTTTTACATTGCCTTAGCATTTCAGACCTGAAGGCTGTCTGTTTGTTATGTGCAGCCTAACAGGTACAGAATTGCATAAAAGTATAGATTTTATGTAGTTCTAGCTTGCATTGAAAGTTGATATTATGTATTTGCGACAACTCAATTGATTAAAATGAAAGCATATCTGGTTGAGAAACAGGTGAGCTGATGGACTGAAATGTTCTCTGTGTAGATACTTGACTACACTATGTTTGATTCAAGAAGAAAATAAAAGTGTTGTTTCAGTTTTTTAAGACTTTGCCTTACTATCATCATTACATCTGTGAAGTTCTCTAAAGAAAATCTGCAGTTCTCATTCTGAGCAAAAATATATTGGTTAATTCATTGAACTGAAATGAACTTGAAAGAAAACAGAGTTAAACTGTTTCATTTCTCTCTCAAAATTGTGCAGAATCTTTTGCTAGTCGAAAAAGAAAGCAGCACCAATCCGGGTTGTGTAATGTGCTCTCAGCTTTAATAAAGACCAGCAGATTAGCCTGTTGTTTGATGTTTAGAGACACACCAGAGCAAAAACAAGCTGCTTTAACTTGGCACAGTGACAATGAGAAAGGGAAGGAGAGAAAAGGAGAGTGAAAAAGAGAAAAGGGCCGACAGAAAGCACATGAGTAGGCTGTGTTAAAAGAAGTGCTGTCCAGCTGTTAACTCCATTACACACACAGCTACAGAAGAACAGGACAGCGAGAAGTGGGCTAAATTGGTGCGCACACATTCACCTACGCTGGTGGGAGAATTGGACAGACTGGCCATTAAAGTGCCTGTTAAAGTGGCCTGAACCTCAGCAAGGAATATTTCACTCCTTTTCTCTGTCTCGATCTTTGCTGTTGGTCCTTGACTAACTTTAATTTGGATATCTAAGTGACTCTGGAGCCTTTTAAACCGCATTTAGGATAAGCACTCATTTAGAGAAGGGACTGACTCAACATTTTACAATTACATGGCATAATGTCACAATCCACATCTGAGAAAGTAAAGTTCACCACTGTACCTTTGATCACATCACTCCAGCCAATTAAAATTTTGGTGTCTGTTACCGGCTGGTGGCCTTTAAAACTTGAAACTGTACACAACTAATTGGAACTAGCAAGCATGTTTTTTGTTATAGATATTAATGTATAATATGATTTTGTATAGTTCTGGTGGTTCTACTCTCAGGTGGAGTGGGAATAGCTAAAGCTATAAAGAAAATTACCAAAATTATAGTGAAAAAAGTGACGAGTGGGAAAGAAACAAGCAGGGAGAGAGGGATGCATTAAAAGGGATATATAGGAAGAAATGAATAGCTTTGGTGGGATTTCAGTGGGTGTTGTCTTACACCGAATGCAGAATTTAAAGAGATAAAATTATAGCAACTTTAATGCATCATGAAGGCAATTAGTTTGCAACCGAATGGACTCGAGTTGGTAATTACATGTCATCAGTTTGTGATAATATGGTGATTAACTGTAATAAATTGCTTAAAAACTGCAAATATGGGGGAGCACTCATGAGCCATTTTTATAGTTGTTGTGTTTTCACGTGGCTCTACTAGCCAGGTATTCAGTTCACTATTTTAAATGGCTCGCTGCATTTTTGACTTGTTCCACTTCTCATAGATTTGAAACTGCCTCTACAAATAGTAATTTAGTTGCTTATTAAAGGTGATTTAACTGCACAATGATGTAGGTGCTCAGCAACCCTACTTTAATATAGAAATATAACCAGCTAAGTCGAGTCCTCTCTTTCAGAGAGATCTTGCAGACAATTTGTAATCGGTGCAGACTAACTCAGATTGATTACAAGGTGTTGACAATCTGTGTGCATTTATAAAGTAGACCGCAATTATTTGCGAACATTAACCAATCTGTCTGTGAGCGATTGCAGTCAGTCTGAGTCGGGCCGCAGTTATTTGAAGACACGTTGTCTGCACACCTCTGCACACATTGACCCTCTGTGCCACCAGCTGATCGCAGCAACTACTTGCAATTGTGTCCGACAGCAAATAAGAAAACCCAACCACCTTTTCCCCCCTTCTAGTCACAAGGTGGTTGACATCCTGTTTTCGCTCTTGTATGTCTCTGAGACACCAGTGTGTGCACACTGTTAATAGTAACATTTTTAAATGTGCTTTTTCCTCTTTTCTTTGGAATCCAAGAGGACTGTCTGAACATTCAGGTCACTCTTGAAATACACACTTATTGCTACGTGATATGCATACATTAGTACACTGTCACACACGCACACAGCAGGGTCAGGTGCTGTGTTTGGATATCAGGGCAACTTGAAGTGCCCCCCTCACATCTGAAGGTGATTAAGTCTCCCCTGCTTATCTTCTGATGAACACTCAGAACAACCCCTGTGTGGATTGACTGACCATTCTAGACACACACACACACACACACACACACACACACACACACACACACACACACACACACACTAAGAAACAAGCCATATCACTATCCCACACAAACCAGACATCACTCAGACAGCATATTGGCTAGACATTACACACAAACACACGCTCCACACGATGATGATGATATCACTGCAAAACACAAA
This sequence comes from Rhamphochromis longiceps, assembly GCF_057381845.1. Taxonomy (NCBI): domain Eukaryota; kingdom Metazoa; phylum Chordata; class Actinopteri; order Cichliformes; family Cichlidae; genus Rhamphochromis; species Rhamphochromis longiceps. The sequence continues at coordinate 10,950,704 of NC_140569.1, read as the reverse complement.
CTACCTCTATACACACACACACACACACACACACACACACACACACACACACACACACACGCTCCACACGATGATGATGATATCACTGCAAAACACAAACTACCTCTACACACACACACACACACACACACACACACACACACACACACACACACACACACACACACACACACAAATGAACAGCTGCTACTAATTTGCACTACAGATTACTCCTGCTATATTTGTTTTCAGTGATTGGTTTAGAAGAGAAGAAAAATGCATATCACAGCTAACAGTGAACCACAGTATAGAATTTCTTTCAGTTTCTTTCAAAGACATATCCACCAGAGGGACGTTAAAGGACACTCTTTCACTGCATAGTGTATTGTAAACCTTTTTTTTGTCTAGAATAAGCATGTGGCTATATACAGTTGGTGCTGAAGTCTGCTTCATGAAAGTAACATATTACATATAACCTTTTACAAAAGTAATGCATTACATTACTTATTTACTTCTTGTAGAAAGTAATTTGTTGCATTACTCCTTATATTTATTTTTTGGCCAAGAGACATTGTCCCACTTTTATCAGTTAACGATAAAAGCCTGGTGCTACAATACCAGTGTCTCCCCCACCAAGTAATTTGTAGCTCTATTTAACTGTTTTGCAGAAAAATGTAATATGATTCTAATATTGAAAATAATAAAAATGGAACTATAATAAAAACAGAAAAAAAAACCTTCATTTACTTGTTCATTTTGAAGTACAAAATGAATGCAATTTTCACCTCGCCATTTCCAACACACAAGCTGGTGCAGTTAGGCCATTTGTTGGACAAGGACACACTTTTTTGCTTCAGTGTGCCACCACAGCTTTTACAAAAAAAACCCCAAAAACTTTCAGCTTTAGTTTCACGGGCTTTACTAGCATTTTGTATTACCTGTTTAACATTTTCAACCATTCTTATAAAGAGTTCCTTCAGAGTCTCAAAAGTAATTGGGCAATTGACTGACAGACAGTTTTATGGCCAGGTGAGGCCTATTCACATGAAGCAGACATAATATCTAATTAAGCATATTGATTGAAAGCATTGACATTTTTAAAGTAACTTTCCACTATATTTTAAATATGAGACTGAAGAGATGACAGTGCAAGTGGGAGAGCGCATCATTAAGCTCAAAATAAATAAATGAATAAACATTCATGAAGAATTATTTCCTTGGTTTATAAAAACAACTTGAAAACATCTAACCAAGATAATAACAGTCTTGAGGACGTAGGAATATATTTATCAGGGTCTACATTTAAGAGATGCCTTCACAACGCCTTTACTGGGAGTTTACAGCAAAGTGCAAACTGCTGGTTACACTCAAGAACAAGAAGGTTTAGAATACATCTAACATCCTTCCTTTCTGAAAAGAGTCCTTAAACAGATGAAACCAAGATTAAATTGTACCAGAACCATGAAAAGAGAAAAGTATGGAGAAGGAAACAATTCATTATTGAAACCATACAAACATGATCTCTCAACCATGCTGGAGGCAATGTAATGGCATGGGCAGTATGGATGGCAATGGAATCAGATTAGCAGTTTTAGTGATGATGTGACTATTGATAGAAGTAGCAGGGTGAATTCGAAAGTATATCAACCCAATAGAGTATGCTCTTCAGTTACTAAAGACAAAACTGAAGGCATGAAAGACACGTAAACAACTGAAGGTAGCTGCAGTAAAGGCCTAGCACAGCATCTCAGGGAAGGAAATGCAGCATTTGTTGATGTCTAGACTTCAAGTAGTAATTGCCTGAAGTCTAAAACCTTGCTTTTCACCTAAAAATGAACAACCATCCTTTCGGGGCACTGCTATAGCCCACCTCACTGACACACTTGACCATTTCTTGCATATCATTCCATTTTGTTCGTTCTTGCTTCATTGCCTTTATAAATCTGATGGGAAAAAATGTGTATTAATATTAGGTGTTAGTCAAAATTTGGACAGAGATTTAAGTAAATGACAAGTTGGCAGCACACTAAAGTCAAAGTCCAAACTTACTGAAACCAAACAGTTTTAAGACAGTAACATAATGTAAGTATAATTCCTAATTATATTTCTATCATTTTGGTGCTTTGAGTTGAGTCATAAGCTTCTCCATCTGGCACAGATGCTGTTAAGCGTGTACTCCCAGTAGCTATGAATATTCTGTCCTTCCTCTTTGTGCCAGATTCGGCACTTGTCAGATTTTGTTTGGAATATACTGCCAGTTGTAATGTTTGCTTTGCATGTGTTTGTGTGAAGAGAAAGAGAAGGGAGGGTTTTTTAGCAATTCTTTACAAACCTTCTCCAGACCCCCAGCTCGCTACTCTGCAGTTTTCCAAACATGCACACACTTTCACCCTCTGACACAAACACACTCAAGGGACTGCTGACAGCAGGCAGGCAAGCAGGCAGGCAGGCCCGTTGTGCATTGGTAGTGTTTCTTAAGATCTGTGTGTGTTTGTGTGCGTGTGTGTGTGTTAAAGTGTAAGGCGTGTGCTAGGACAGGCAGACAGGGCTAGCTGCGTTATCCTCTTATCCCCACTGTTGTGGAATAGAGAGGCAAGCAGCTGGAGGGACTGCAAGCAGACTGATAATGCCAGCACTATTTTCTAACCCGCCATCTTAATCTTGTTACTCAAATGGTTGTGAAGAGAGAGTCATGAATTTTAATTTCACTCGTACACACACACATACACACACAGAAAGAGAGAGAGTGTGTGCATATGTGTACATCCCCCGTCTCCCTCACATGCATAAATAGTATCCCCACTGTGTCCGTGGACTTGCACTCTCTTCCCTGCCTCCTTTTTCGGGGCCTCTGTTTTTCTCTTCCTCCTCTCTCCCCCCTCAGCTGCCTGACTTAACCCCCCCCCCCCATTCTCCGACATATCTTCCTTCACCCTTCTCCGGTCTCCCTCCCTCTGTTCCCCTCTATCTTCCCATTTCCTACATCACGACCCACTTCTCTATTTATTCAAGCCTGTCCTTCTATCCCTTCTTCAACTCATCTCTCCATCCACCCAATCCCTCATTCTCTGTTTCCTAATCCTGCTGAGAGAGACCCCAGACATCCGGTTCATCCCAGCTTCCCTTGTCTCAGAGCCCCCTCCTTCCTCTTGTTCCACCTTGTTCACTGTTTTTTTGGTCTGCACAAGCAGGGCAAGAATAAAGGGGAAAAAAAGAAGAGGGAGGCAGAAGCTGGGCCGAAAGTGGCAATAAAATAAATGACTTGCACCTTGGAAAGAAAATAATAAAGAAAAAAAGATTTCAGGGAAGGTGGGGTGGGGGGTCGAGTTGAGAGCCGATTTAGCCAGCCACCCATGAAGCTGATTAGGCGGCCTGCGATCAGGAGGAACAGCTTTGCTTGTTAAACTTTTCACCTCTGCGAGCTCTCAGCCCTCACCGTGTTAAGCCCCCCCCCCCCTTCTTCTCGATCCCTCCATCCTTCCCTCTCTATCCCTCCATCCCGCAATCTATCGCTTCCCTTTTCCTTCTGCCTGGTAGAATTTGAATGTGAATGCTGGTTGTAGTCCCCATAGCAGGCTTAGTAGAGGGGGCAGGCAGCTGCCCATCCACGCCCAACCACCCCCTGGGTCGTCTGCTTTCGGTCTCCCTGCCACCCTCTTTCTCACTGACTCTCTCTCTCTTCAAGGGTCACAGGTTGAACTACGGGCCGGTGCCTGGAGGGATGGCTACAGGAAGATAACACATATAAGGGGAGGGAGAGAAGGGAGGGACCAAAGGAGAGAGTGGGGGGCAGGCTGGAGCTGATTGTTCATCTTCAACAAAAAGGAAAAAGAAGCACGAGAAGAGATGGTGTCGAGTTAGCATTGCATATTTTATAAGTCAAGGTGCGGGAATGACGTGTGATGAGAGAGGTGTGCCAAGCAAGCCATTAAAGTGACACCAACGTCTCCTGCAGGATATATACAAGAGCATCTTTGTCAAATTATATTCCTCTGTACAGCTGACGTGGACGTCTAACAAAGACCAATGAATAAGCACTAAACACTTTTTCTGTGATGAGATATAAGAGAAAAAAAAAACAGTTTAAAAAACACTAAGTCAAAAAGGTACAAGGAATGTGTGGTTGAACATATTTTAACCTTAAACATACTGTATTGTTGGTGAAGTTGCAGCATATAGCAGCTGAAAGCTGGTAGGTTATTGTGTCAGTCTAAAATCAGATAACTAAATCAGATGGCCTGTAGGGACTCAGATTTCACAGCACCCTTCTTCAGAGCAGAAGTCAAAAAAATCTCTTTTAGACATTGTTTTTTTAAAAATATGGCTTTACAATTGTGATATGGAGAAAACCCCTGCAATGTTGGTTCGATTCTGCTGTGGGCCCATTGTTGAATATCATCCTTGCTACGCCTTCCTCCTGACTCTTTCTATCACTATCACATAACAAGGCAAAATGTCATGAATAAAACAACCTCATGGCTTTATGACATTGGGTCAAATTAATTATATTTTTTTAGGTTTCAAATGTGAATTGTAAATTAACCCCCCCCCCCCCACCCAAACCACAGGATCATGATTTTCACGAGTGCTGCAAAATAGCTTAATTTGTTGTAAGAACAGCACATAATCAGTATTTGAGTTTGCGATGTAAGTAGGCTTGGGTTACTTTCAGAGCACTTGCTTGCAACTGACGGGAACGAATCTGAGGTCAGTCTCAGTTTTTGCTTGTTATGAAGAGTCCTTTTCACACAGTTCTCGACTATCCTGTTCTCACCCTGTACACACAGACAGGCACACACATAGACAGTCAAACACTCTCACATGAGCAGACGCACTAAACTCACTTTCATAAGCCTCTGATCATTTGGCCAGACACTAAGTGAGCTGATTAGCTGGTGCATGCACAAACTGCCAAGTCTGCTTAAAAGGGCACTGAGTGGGCACCAGGGGGGAACCCCACAAGGCTGTCTGTGTGAAACAGTGTATATATGTGTAGGGGGTATTCATATTGGAGTAGGAACAGTTTGTCAGTTAATAGATAGATTATCCTTTATGCACAAATGACCAACTCCTGAATATTAGCATCAGATTGAAGAAAACATGTAATTTCAATTACTTTAAATATGACATGGTTGTTTTTACCACATGGGCTGGTCTGAGTATGGGGATTTTCCACACAACATTCTGTAGGGTTTACAGAGAATCACCCACAAAAGAAAAAATATCCTGTTGGCGTTTCTCTGAGCAAAAATATCTTCTTGATGTGAAGTGTCAAAGGAGAAAGGGCAGCCTGCTTCAAGCTTATAGAAAAATCACAGCAACTCAAATAACCACTCGTTACAACCAAGGTACGCAGAAGAGCATCTCTGAACACACAGCTTGAGGCAGATGGGCTACAGCAGCAGAAGACCATTCCAAGTGCTCCTCCTGTCAGCTATGAACAGGGAACCAAGGCTAACATTTACGAATATACAGCAATATTAAAGATTAGAAGTTTGGAAAAACATTGCCTGGTTCAGACGATGGGACAATTTGGCCTAAACAATATGAAAGCATGGTTTGTAGAAACAGTTCAGGCTGGTGATTTTGTAATTTTCTTTAGACACCTTGGGCCCCAACTGAGCATCATTTAAATGCCACAGACCATGTATCTTTTTATGACCGTAGTGTGCACATCTTCTGATGGCTGCTTGCACATCACAAAGATCATATCAATTCAAACTGTTTTTCAATATGTCAATGAGTTCATCTGATCTCAATCTAGTACAGCGCCTTTGAGATGTTGTTATTATTATTATTGTTATTATTATTTGTAGCAAGTTATATCTAATAAACTGCCGAATGTAATGGATATAGGTGCTTTTAAGGTGTTTTTATTTCCTGTTAACTTTCCGTGTATGTGTCTCATATAAAATGTTCAGTATTTGAATTTATGTATACATTTAATTAATATAGTCAGTCTTTTCTTTTCTTTTCTTTTCTTTTCTTTTCTTTTCTTTTCTTTAACACACTGGTGTCAGAAATGAAACAGAATCCTGAATGAATATCTAATAAGAATTTCTGTAAGGTTTTTGGCCTGTTTATTTATTGTTTTCTATGTTTTGTGTTTTTCAGATGCTGAGGGAGGGAAAAGAAGTATACGATGAGAATATCCACTATCCTCACCTAATCACATTGACCAAAGGACCCCAACCTGTCAGCCTCACTCAGTAATACAGAACAAGTGAGCCTTTAACTGTATACAGTTCCTTTGTATTACTTGCTAGATATTTTAATTTAGCATCAAAAAGCTACTGTCCATCTAAAAGTAGTCTCTCACCAGCCATCCCTTTAACCAGGTGGCCTGCCATTCTTGTAATTGACCAAACATCTAAGCTCTAGTCAGCCTGTTACTCATCCCTTTTCTTAATCTTTCATCCAAGAAAGGGGATCACATTGCTAAACTGTCATCTGGCCAACCAGGTAACCTTTGAGTACTGTGTCAGACCTTTAGTGACCTTCACTAGCCAGTTAGTTGCTTAGTCAGTTAACCAGCTATTCAATCAGTCAGTTGCACTGACATTTTCTCCATCGTTCCTGATACAGGTGGCAGTTGTTCAGTCAGTTGCCCCGATTAAACTTAGTCAGCATTAATCCATGCCGCTGTGTTTCTGGCCTCAGCATGGAGGCCTGCTCTACTTCATTAACTGTTACAGGCTGCTCACAGCTTCCTCTCTTTCCTATTTTAATGTCTTTAAATGCAACTCATTCATCCCAGTCAGAGGTCAATATTAAGAATTTATTTTCTACATTGCATTTGCATATTATGCACGTTCAGACTAACGAGCTACAGATTGGATTTGATACAACAAAATTGCATTTTCAAAGCTCTGTTGATGATATATTCTGTGTTTTAACTGTACAACAGACATTTGTTCTGAGTACCTGAAACTTCTGCTTGACTGGTATTTTGTTTTAAAAAAAATCAAAATGCTGTTGATGAAATTATTAATCAGACTTACTTGTCATCCTCAGCTGCATATTTTCAGCAGGCTGCACTCAAAACAGTTACCGACAGTGCAAAGATATGAAACATAACAGCTACTGGTTTGAACCTTCAGGACATGTGTGTGTATCTAAAGAGAGAAGAAATACATACACAAATAATGACATCACCATTTGCATTTATTGATAAGTGACCCTGAAACTGTGGAATCAATAAATTATATTAGTATTTTTTTGTGAAGTAGATTTATTAATTATCCCTCAATTTCCACTAAGTAAAGACAATCTGCTGCTATTACTAACTGGCATGTTCACCATGCTCTGTGACTGCAGCACCTTGATCTAAAGTCCTGCCAGCCAGGAGCAGCTTAGATCTCTCAGTGTGACATGGCTGTATGTAAACGCCTATGATTTATTGAGCGCATTGCTTTTATTAAACAGTAGGCCTATTTGTTAATTAAGTTTTTCTTGTGTGGAACAAAAATATTTTACCATTTCATGAATCAGAAAAGGGTTTGTTTCTTTTCTTTCCTTCCCTGCGCCACAAATACAGAATACCTAAAAATATCTTTTTTAGTATTCATGTGACTAGAATACGAGAACAGCAACACACAGCTCAGTGATTTTAATGATGATGATGATGAGGATTTTAAATTAAAAAATTTTTTTTGTGGAATCATCCCTCAAAATCAATACGATAATAATATGATAATTGCTTTTACTTCTGCTGCTTACTGCATTTTTTCCCAGCTGCTCTACTCAGGTCTTTTCTCATGCATTCACCTGTTTCCTGTTTCTGCTATCGTTACAAAAAAACAGCAAGTGCCAGTGGGTCACTCAAATCTAAAGCTGTACCTAACACTGCAGGGGGGTTTCCATAATTCACTGTGATTCATTACCTTATACAGCAGCCAAGAAGCTATGCAGAATCTCCTGGTCGCCAGTGTTTACATTGTTCATATTAAAAAAGAATTCGCTGGTAGAGAATGCCAGTTTATTAGTGGTTTTGGGGGGTTTCAATTATTCAAAACTGTTTCCAGTGCAAAGATTTGAAAGGTTATTTAGTAATGTTATCTTTCTTCTGTACTGCAGTTTACTGTGTATGTCACATATATGTAGGATAACATAAATGTCCTCACAGCTGATTCTGAATATAGTGTTTTCATCACTGTCTAGTGTGACATCACCAGTGCTACCAGTTCGGTATTAGGCATCACTGTTTACTGTGGCCTCTGTGCTACTGTGCTGCTTCTTTCCAAATTATTGCCTGTGTTACTGGCAAAATCTTCTCCTGTGACGCCTTCAAACATGAACACACCGTCAGTTCTGTATTTATGATACTAATGCTTAGACTTAACACTTCTCACTGTGACAACAGACATTCAAGAAACTGCTGACAGGTGGCATTATTCTGATTTTGCTGCCTAATATCAGAAATATGGGGAAATCCTTAAAAAATGTTAATTTGCAGGCCATGTCCACAGTACTTTGTGAGAGTGTAAGGTTGGTTTTTGTTTTTTCCATTGATCTTTGTACAGAGCCTCCTGTTAGTGGTGTGGAAGAATAGCTGTAAGAGTTTTTATAATTGAGTTTTTTGATTGCATAATATTCAGATAAAATGTCAGATATATCAATAAAAATGTAATGACTTTTATGTATGTGGACATGGCCTTATGTAGTGAGTTTCTCCATTCAGTATTTTCCTTCTTCAGTGTAAATTTATGAGTGGGTGTTTTTTTTTCTTTTCTTTTTTTGTGGACAAATAAAGATAAACACATTTGCTTCAAAATGCTGACTTTCTCTTTAATTTGTCAATTTAAAAAATATGCTGTACCAGTATATCATGTATTAAATGCTTCCATATACTGCTTTATCCATATACAAAACAAACGTACTTTTAAAATGTCAATGCAACAAAAACCAAGAAAACAATTACAAAAACACAGTTTATCCTTCTTAGATAGATTTTATTAGATGGGATATATTTGTTATTTTTCCTGAATAAATGGTCACTATAGAAAATTTGTGTCTCACTATTGAAATTTAGACTTAAATGTTCACAAATGTACTTAGTTTTCTCCAGGCCCAGATCATCTGTGGACTGTGTTTGAAACACAATGGCCTCCTGCAGGCTAAGCTGGCTGCAGACAAGGTAACACACACATATGCGCTCACACACATGCACACATATCAAGCCCAGTCAACAGTCTTCCCCTCCACAGGAAGAAAAGAGAGAGGGATAAAGGAGGGAGGGAAGGGAGTACACAGCAGCTAATCCTGCAGGCTCACTCTTCTGTTTATCTGTCAGAAGAAGGGGGGGGGAGAGTTTGTAGAAAGGGGGGCAACCAACGAGGCCTCCTGATCTGTCTTTTGATATTTTAAAGAGGTCTGTTCTCTCCTCCCCAACATTCTGCTGGAGAGGCGGAGAGGAGAGATAGAAAGACACTACAGACAGCAGCAGAGAGGGAAAGGCAAAGGCTGGAAAAAGACAAAAAGGCAGAGGAGGAGGAGGAAAACGAGAAATGGGACAAGATACGCTGAATGGCAGGGAGCAAAGGCAGATTGAAACAGCTGGAAATGAGGTGAAACTAGATCGAAACAGCAGGGAAAAGCTTCGGCCTTGAAAGAAAAGGGAAGTTGACTGAGAGACTGAGATTGACCGGCCAAGTGAGTGATCGAACAGAGAAAAAGAGCGCGACAGAGTGCTCCCAGCTCGACACAAGGGCCCCATTAACTTGACCACTTGCCCTTTGCACACAAAGGCAGGGCCAGCCCACTGCCCCTCCCACCCAATTATCCACGATTAGGCTCAGTGCACTGTGTCAAGATGGAGAGGGAAGGAAAAGAAGAGAGGGGAGAAATGCGAGCACAGGGAGGAGGAAGAAGGGGACAGAAAGAGCAAAGGAAAGAGAGCAAGGACTTAAAGGGGGAATGATGACAGGAAACAAAATTGTCATTAACAATGAATGCATTCGAACATTTTATTGAGCACCCTTCACGCAAAGGAGTCTTGTAGCCGTCAAGAGTTCAGCACACATTGTCTCCTGAAAATTTTAACCACTTTGAATTATAGCTTTCTGTTTTTTCTGTTTGCATGGTTCTTTATGTTTTATGTCTGTGTAGGTTCTCAGTCATCTGGGTCATAGTAATCTGAGAAGCTTGGAAAGAAAAGTGACTGGACTGTGACTTTAAGTTTGTTGAAGACATTTCACCTCTCATCTGATAAGGCTCTGAATTGAAGAACTGAAGAAGCTTCTCGGATGAGAGGTCAAACGTCTTCAAGAGACTTAAAGCAGTCCATGCTCCTTAGTATATATGTTGCATATGTTTTATCTCAAAAGCACTGAGATGTTTTTTTCTTGGGTTTTTGATGCTTGTTATTTTCCCTAGAATCAACGATATCATTAAAATAATCCCTTTAAAAATGCATATGCTTGAAGATATTGTTCCCTAGACATTAAATAACAAAGAGCAATGAGAGCATTCATTTGAAGCTGTGTTTCTGATCTTGACCAGTGGATGGCTAATATTCACTCTTGTTCCCTCTGTTTTGGTTTCTAGCAACTCTCTCTTATGCTTCCCATGTTTTCACTCACTAATATATTTTTTGTTTGGTACTGGCCAGGAAGTATACAAAGGGTTTTAGCTGCCCTCAGGTACTTTCACACTAATATTTTTATGTGCTACATTTACACCCCTACTCCACTGCTCTTGGAGCCCTAAAATTGAGACTTCTGAGACAATTTTACTTTAAAAACTGTGGGATTGTGTTTTAATATGGTAGCTAAAGATGGTATTACAAATTTTATAATTTAAATTTTGTTTCGTCCTACTTGTGAGTACTCCTTTCCCAGTGCTATAGCTTACACTAAACAATGATAAACCCCGTGCTACGCATATATATGTGTGTGTGTGTGTGTGTGTGTGTGTGTGTGTGTGTGTGTGTGTGTGTGTGTGTGTGTGTGTGTGATGCCACCTCCTACAATCTGTATTATGCTTCACATAATTGTGGGTAATACTGCAGGTCTTAATCTTAACCAATCGCTGTCTTTCACCCATAGTATGCATTTTATTTTTAGTTAGTTTTATTTTTTTGTATTTATTTTTTTTGCAAGCAGCCCGCCCTCTGAGCACAAACATGCTCAACATATCGTACATTGTCATTTTTAAGCACAATTTCACACTTGTATTAGTTTGGTTGTACCCTCAGTAAACTAAAGCAGTTTGAAGGGTATTTAACCCAAACAATGAGCCGAAAAATGCTTAAAAGCTCAGTGAAGCTTTACCCAGCAGAGATGGGTAATAATTCACATCACACATTAACAGTTTTTAAATCCACTCTTAGTAAAATGGCGAAACTAGAAATGGCTACTTTATATGAAGTACGTTAAGCCGCCTTCAACTCTGTGTGTGTGTGTGTGTGTGTGTGTGTGTGTGTGTGTGCAGTGTTTTTGTCTCATGTGCTTTGTTCAAACTAGCTAGCATCTTTGGGGCCCTGGGTTGGTTGCCATTGCAGAATGCCACACATGCTGGAGTCCTGTATCATTACAATTAATTTTTCCACTTTTCCATTTTCACTAAGATGTTTTCGGTGCCCCAATTACTGAAGAGTTCCCCAAAATTTCTTAAAACATACTAATTTTGTTTTTTAAGTACAAGGTCAAAAATATGTATTTAATGTGGGATAAATGGATTGACTGTTTTGTTCAGCCTTTGTGTTTTATTCAATTTACCTTCATTTTACGACACTCCCAATTTCCATTCCATTGTTTTGTGTTTATGGGGGGGATTAGTAGTGCACAAACAATTTAAAGGAACCTCTTATTCATGACCTGCAGAACATGCACTAGAAGACATTTACATGTTTTGTCTTATACACTAAAACCACTCTTTACAAAAATGTATTTGTTATATTATGCGATTAAAAATAATTACTATAGATACTTAGATACTATAAAAGAATGTATACAGATGTAAATGTGTATAAATAGAATAAATATGTGTTTGTGGTTAATACATTTAGAAATGTCAAATAATACTAGTCCATCCACCTGCAGTAGATACTCTATGGCTGTTTGGTCATAAGCCAACCAAATGTTGTAATAAAGGAACAAAGAACATATGTGATGTAGGATGTCAGCTAAACTTTTACTTTTTCAAAATTAACACAATTTTGACCTTGACAGCTATCTACCATTTCGACATCATGCGGACCTGTAATGAACTGAAAATTTCACGCTGGATAAACTTGAATTCATCACTGATTTAAAATAGGCTGACGTGAAGTGTTTGTAGTTGCCTGAAATTTTATAGGTCATAATTGGCTAGACTTTATTTTAGGCTGGAAAGCAACACTCGTAGAATATTTGGCTCAAGTATTTAAATACAGATGCTGCAGTTGGGGTAGTGTCTTACACTCCTGTATGAGAGAGTGTACAGTGTGTGAGTTTCACAACCCAAGATGTTTACAAGACCACTGCTCACTTACTTTTGTAACCCCCCCCCCCCCCCCCCCCCCCCACCACCACCACCACCACCACCACCACCACCACCACACACACACACACCAACCACCCCCACCCCCACCTCACCACTCTGTCCATCGGTCAAAATCTCTCAAAACCTTTCAAGCCTTTTCCCTCTCTCCTCCTCCTCAAGGCAATTTAAGGAGGGCTTTTTAAATGATCCACTCATTATCGGTAGTGGAGTCACTTTGGTTTTTCAGCTTTGTCTGCTTGCCTTCCTGCTTCCTATCCTCACTCTCTCCTCTTTGCCTCTCACTGTTTTTTAAGGGTCTTTTTCTGCTTGCGCCCCTACCCACCCTCACAGCCTCCCACTCCTCCCTCCAGAATGGCTTTTTGGTCCGTTTGTTTGTGCTCATGAAGTGGAATGCAGCAAAGTCCCTGAGAGCATTTTTTTTTTTTTTAATTTAGAAAGCCATCGAGTATGAGTTGACGTGGCTGAGTGGGAGCTTCCCCACCTCTCACAAGTGCACAGAAACACACTTTTACAGCCCTGTACACACCTGATGCTGGCCTTGACGACAATAATGTTTTTCATTACAGGAGAAGGAACTGAGAAGCATGTGGAGGTGGAATTCTGTGGTATTAATGTAGTCACCTGGAGCAGAGTGGAATAGGATGTGTGGTTTTGTGTACTTTGTGCATCATTTAAACAAAAACAAAACAAGTTTTGCTGCTTCATGATGCGTTTAACACAAGTATACACGCAACATTAAGTGTAAGTGCAATTCCCATTTGTTCTTTAGAAGGTTTGCCTGGCTCGGTAGGCGGCTTGTTGTTATCCTCAGTTACCTGTTCAGGCTTTCCATCTTTAATACCCATTAAACCTCTCCATCTGGACATGCAGGAGGCTAAGTTCACTGACTGACTTATTATCTGACTGACTTGAGGGAGCTGAGGTCAGTCCAGAGACTGGCGATGCATACACACACATTCAATTTCACACAGTACAGTGATGCTTACACATGAGCTTATAGCAATGGACTGCTAATTGAGTGGGCTGCACTGTTGACGAAAGCACTCGACTTATCGCTGATTAGGTCAGGCTGGGCGGAAGTGGGATACACTTAGACGGAAAGCAGAAAACAGGCTGCAGAACGTATAAGACGGCACGAGTGGTTTGTGTTGATTGAGAGTCCTTCCTATAAATGTTGACAGTCTCTTGTGGCAGTGTTTACCCTACTTTTAATGGGAGAGGGCCGACATTAGCCACCATAGGAGCCATGCTGAATTAACACCTGCCTCTTTGCATAAAGGCAGCTTCTTTCTGAGCTATTGTCTGTCTGTGACTTCATCACTCATTTAATCAGCGAGGCCACAGTGCGTCTGTGGAAAAACAGCTTTGTCAGTGAGCATGTAAATCTTAGCATTTAATGGCTATTCAGTGAGGAATCCAGCTGTATTATTCGAGAAGTAAGAGTTATATGAAAAAAAAGTGTTTTACTCTTACACAACAATATAGTTTTGTATATTTGATCAAAAATAGTATAATTTACACTTAATTACTATTGTAAAAACAAAACAAAAGGCCAATTTCCTGTGTTGAACACTGGACCACAACTGACTTCCAGAGAAGGTGGGTCACTGCTAGATTATATTTTAGCTGTAAATGCATATATTGTATTTTAAAGAGCAAAAAAGTGCAGTTTATTTAAATGCTCCTTGACTAAACACCTTTAGTAAAATGCCCAGCATAAACATGTTTACAGCCTGGTTTAAAGAAAATCCTTCCAGTCTTTCTCCTTGATGACAACTATAAGTTGCACTTTTTTTTAACCTAATGAACGGGCTTTTCTTGTGTTACTGACCACTTAAAGCGCTATAGACTAGCAACCACAAATAACCATACATGCAATACATGCATACTGTGGTGTGCTCTCAACACTTTTTCTTCCCCAGCCAGGAAGCTGGAGTACCCAGAGAGAACTACGTGTAGCCACTGCACCATTGCATAATTAATATGGCCTCTCTCAGCTCCAAAAAGTAGGATTGCAGTGGCCAAAATGCTAAAATCAACATTTCAAAACTTGACTTGCCAAACCAAGTTGGTTGGTGTTGCTATTCTATGTCCATCTTTTATATGGCTTTACCTTCTAGGGAGTAATAGCAAAACTGAGTCATTGTGTTTAGGATTGCATTGTGCATTTTCTTTCCTCACCCGCCTGTGGTTCTCAAAAAACAAATAAGTTGTGGAATTTTTAAGTGATTACGTTTAATTTCAGTGACTTTCCCCCCCAGTTTTAATATGAATGTCACCAAGCTATCCACCTGTCATACTGTCTTTAAATCATCCAGCATAGTCATCTGACAGTCAGCCTCTTCACCTTGTTGTTTCCATCTATCCATCATTTTTTTCTCCCCCTCTCTCTTGCCCACCCACCTATCCTCTTTGGCCTATGTGCCTGTGGTCGCCAGGGAAACGGTTCTAACCTGCCGACCCATGTTCCCGTGGGCCATGGGGCCATTAGGGGCCAGTCAACGAGCCTCTCTTCCTGCCACAAGTGGTGCTGGCGGGATGGAGAGGGCCCTCGTCTCTGCTTTGAAGGTCAATGAGGCCGCAGCCCGGCACTCTGCCATTGACTCTTAGGCCCCCCACCTCACAAACCAGCACTGCAAAATTCAGCTTAAAACGAAGGTCCAATTCAACCACACAGATATAATCATTGTTAGAAGCCCCAGGTATGAGGGCATATCCTGGCCATAACAGCAAAATTGCTGTTACACTTTTGCCCCATACAGATAGATCATCCTTAAAATAATCCTTTTTTGTAACTACATGCAGTCTGACAAATCTACTTTGAAAAACTTAATATAGCTTAAAATAACCTTATTGTAAACATGTATTCTCTAAAAGACATCACTATTAACTCTGAATTAGGTTTAAATGCTGCTTCCTTTACTAGTTTTATTTGCATTTTCCTTGCACACATGAAAGCATACCCATTTGCGCTATTTTAAGACAATGAGGTAATAATTGGGAATCTCAGGAAAAGATGATGTGGAGAAGAAAAAAACGATTGTGATTCTCTTCCATACCAGTAAATGAATCAGTAAACAGAAAATTAGATTAAGCATTTGACAGAATGCAAAACCGCAGTTTAATCAGTCACTTTTCCCACAGTCAGGGTGGCATGCACCTGTTCCAAACAATTTTCTGGTCATTCTGTTTGGGGGAGGTAAATACTCCAGTAGCCCTCTTGTCTGCCTCCTTAGGGGGAAATGTACATAGATTATTTCTACACTAATCCTTCTGCGACAAAAAGGCATTTTGCTTCAATACGGCAATTGGGTAAGGGTTTCAACAGATACACTCTTACAAACACACACACGCATTTCCCGTCCATATGTGCACAAGGACATTGGTGCAATTAACCTTTAGCTGATTCAGTCCTAGTACTCTGTTTGATTGAATAGAGCTGGAGTGTTCCCTAAGCCATAACCACAACCTCCTGTGAGTGAGAGAGAGAGAGAGAGTGTGTGTGTGTGTGTGTGTGTGTGTGTGTGTGTGTGTGTGTGTGTGTGTGTGTGTGTGTGTGTGTGTGTGTCAGTGAGAGAGAGAAACAGAGAGAGGATGAGCATTTCTTAAATGCTGAATTTTGTTCTTTAGGTAATAAAGAGTAAAATAAAAGTAGGGTAGGTGGTCCCTGTCAAAGTTCTTATCTTATAAATTCCAGTGCAGTCCTGCCTATAAATGTTTGTGAAAAAAGAGTGTGTTTGTGTATGTGTCTGTGCTCTTGTCCCTGAAACACTATAAGTGCAGCCACTTCTCCAGCCAATGAGTTTAGACTCTAAGTGTCATTGTTATGGCCTGGGTTTATCCTGCAGAGGGAGAATCCTCTGTTTCAGCTTGAGTCTAGCCTGTGGCCCTGGCACACTGTCATCTGTCAAGAGACTACTAGCCTCAAGTTCTCTCTTTGTTATTGGCTTCAATGGATTGAGCTAAGTATGTACTAAAAATATTGGAACCCCCCAAAATATTGGCAAAATTCAAAGGAGTCAGCTTACTGTTGCCCTGCATGTGTATATACATATATTATGTTCCTCTTTTTATGCATTTTATTGTCTTGCTTTGTGTACATGCATGTGTCATATTGCATCTATGATTACCTGTGCAACTGTTAACTTAGTATTAAGCCCAGTCTCACCAGGATCTAAGCCATGTAATACTGCCATTTGCCTGTAGAGCAGTTTGTGCCCTTTGGTGCCAGCTGATTGAAACAAGTGCCCAGCTGCTGAGACAAAAACTGAGCACTTTACTTGTTGCAGTTGCTGGCCTGATTCCCATGCAGCTTTGCTGTGCCTGCCAGCGAGCCTTGATAGGAAACAACAGTGCCAACATTTACCCACTTATGTCTTTGGAGAAATGATGCAGACGTAGACCTCTTCAGTTTTTCTGAATCAGCCGAGACTGGATATAAGCTTTTCATATATCGATTAAAAACACCACTAATCCAATTGTTTATTTGGCAATATAATAATCAGATACATGGATGTTGCTTTTACACATGCCATCTAAAAACTGTTGCAGACCGAGCATAACATCTACTCAATGGGAAGAGAATTCCCTGAGGACAGTGGCCTCACTAACACAGACACATTGCAAAAACTGCTCAGAAACAGTTTGAGGAACAGACCTTTGAACCAACTACCTTTAAAATTCCCAATACATCTGTGATGTACAACAGTTTTTATCTTTGGGGGTCACATTTCTACAGTACCCAAAGGTACTTCATCCAGCATCCCGGAGTCAGGCCTCATGAGTCACCCCCAGATGTGTTCGTACTCGTATCAGAGCTGTTTTGGTGGCATGAGCCAATAGCAGGCAGATCGTTTCATTGTTGTGCCTGACATGTTGATCAGAGAAGCTACATGTCAGGATTTACGTCACTTCATTATTATTATTATTCTTGATAGATAACCTTTTTAGAGTTGAACTGACATTTAATTGATCATGTATCAGTTTTTATTTCACATTTTGTTTTTACTTTAGTAACAAAAATGAACTCAATGAGTGGTCCCTCTTTAATCGTCGACTTGTTGTCTGGATTCAGCAGACAACAGTATAATATATAGTAGTGACTGGAGAACCCAGTACTATGTTAGCTAGAACAGCTATTTAAATCACGGCTAACAATGTAGTAATACTTCAAAAAAGTTGCAGTAAAAGATTGTGTTTGCAGTCTTATTTCCATCTTGTGTCTCTACTTGTCCGTGTAATACTGTATGTTCAGACAACTTATCACCAAGAAGCTGATTTCAGTTAATTGAGCCTCAAATTAACATTATCTGTAGCTATGCAGTTTAATATTATGCTTTTTATACTGTTTAACATACTTGTGTCTCTAACAACTTAGTGATATTAATTGGTAGGTTTCCACGTCTCTGAGTATTTATGCATAAACATCAGCAATCTATTACCGTTTTGTGTTTGCTGGGTGTTGGGTAAATGGCCATGTTTATCCACCTCTTTACTTGTATTTTTATAGGTATATATAGTACCTGTTTTGAAACATCTGTGACCACATGTGTAGAAAGTGTGTCTGTGCACACGAGTGTTACTGTATAGCCCCGCGTCCCCTGCAGCGTACTCATGTTATAACATGGCTTCGCTAGCTTAGAGTCATGCAGCTTTCTGTTGTGTGCTGCTAACTCACACTGCTCTATTAATTAGCTGTTTGATGCTGTTAATTGGGCTCCCACTGCTGCACTAATTGATAACGCCATTGCCATTGACAACACGAAACACAAACACAGAGAAGTCTCTTGCCGACAACCTATTCAAGCTCCAGAGACTGAGAGTGGGTTGAGTAAAAAGCGGGAGGAAGTGAAGGATGAGCGTCAGAAGCAAAAGGCTTGAGAAGGAATGAAAAGAGAAACAAAAAGTGATGAGAAAGAGTAAGATGTTGGAGTTTTCATGTTTTACAATGCAATTTCCCAAAGTTATTCTACATACTGATTACTGTTTTGGTATTCACGACTTGTGGCTAACTCTCACAAACAACAGTCTGTGTTTAGGTTTCCATTGGATGAAAATGTAAATGCAATCTCATGTGTCAACACCTGGTAATAGCAATATCATCTTTCTATTGCTCTGTGATTTGCATAGCTTTACACCCCTCACCTCTCTAATGGCACTGTTCAATTATTCATTGAAATGTCTGTTATCATATATAGCATGTGTTTTTACCTGTCACTATCTAAAACCTGAGATGCCGATGCTGAGCTTTGGAAGTCAAAACAATATTATATGAGCAATCACACTGTAAAATTCATTTTGAGAGGAGGAATTTTTATATCAGAATTTCACCAATTAGTATTTCACGCGGGTGCCGCTGAAAAGTGCTGTAATTGTCACTTTTTCAAGCAAAGGTCTCGTTCTTCAGAAGCTTTACCTTTATAGTTGAGGGCCCAAAGATTCGCCTTCAATTTTCACACTTTGAGATGGATCTCAACCACTAATTTATTTAACCTGTTTACTGAACTCGAGATGTATACAGAGCAGAGATAAAGGGGCTGTTATCGTCACCTTAGCCAGCCTCAATCAGGATGTCAGTCCTGATCAGAACTGAATAAATGGTTGCTCACACTTCCATTATCACCTGACTTTTTATCTAGTAGCCAAATTTGTTGAATATTCTTAGGTTTAAAAAACAAAAAAACTACATGTCTCGACACTATTGGAAGAATTCCCCTCAAGATGAGGATGAGTTGTATTATCATGGAAAGTCCAAAAACTGCAAAAGAACAAATTGTACAAAACAATGTTTTAATATATGCGCATTTAGCGTGCTAACAAAAACAGTGACTAGGGTGACCACTATGAATCTTATCTGGTAAATATCAGGATGTTTTCACTTAATTCAAATCAGAATGAAGTGTAGCTCTACAGAGCTGCAGATATAGACTTAGCCTTCTTTGTCCTTATGTTTTCTCCTTTTTTGTCCTACTACAAGTGTGTGCATGGTTCCATAGTAAGTGCAGAACAGCCTTTTAATGGTGGCAGTAGTGACAAATTACAGACCAGACCAGGCTTAATACCACACACGTGCACGCGCGCACACATACACACAAATACACAAATCTTTGGACATCTGGACACGCACGTAACCCACCTTATGGTAGACAATGCAGCAAGCTCAACAGTACACGCACACAAACACAAGCACACAGTCTTTTGCTAAGGCTTTTTCATCCATTTTCTAAAGAAGAGTACTCTCACTCTTCAGCTGGTATATGGCCTTCCTACTCTCTTGCTATTATATGTCTTTCCATTAGAGGCAATTACGGCTCAGACTACATCGCTACCTCCAACATTCTCATACGGTTTTATCACTTTTGGTCAAAGAGCTTGCTTGTTCATGTCAAGTATGCATTGTACACGCCGGAAAACAAGTTATATGATACTTCGGTTAATAATGGCATCTAACTTAGTATTTTTTTTAAATGCAAAGCTTCGTAACCTATATGCATTTAAAAGTAATGTATTTTTTAATTGTAGTCTAGTTTTTTTTAATTCAGCTTCACTATACCACATGTTTTGTTAAAATTAAACAAAGATAAAAGATTGAATTGATTTATTATATGCATAAAGAAATGAATCATCATAAATCTATTAAATCTATTGAGAACAGCATGCATTCTTCTTGAACACTTACAAAGCCTTAGTCAAACACTTGCTGCCCTCAGTTTAGATCTGCGGACACCATACAGTAATAAACGTCTGTTAAAGTCCCATTGCTCCTGAGACACTCATAAACCAGCCAAAATGGCGTCTGACAACATAAAAGACAACTTCCTATATTTGGCCCCAGTGGCCAATAGTGGCCTGCTCTCATACATCAAACACAGCTCAATAGGAAATGTCCCTGCGGAGACAATAACAACCTTGGTGGCTTTGATTTAGCTGGAAACCCCACTGTACAAACACTGCACGCAAGGTTGTGTCCCGAGGCCAAAAGGTACCCAAATCTTCCTAAACCGGATAAAGGTTTTTATTATGTTCACTGTCCAACTTCAAACACTCCCTGAACTTCCTGCCAGCAAAAAGAACATGTTTCCTATGTCACCGGGCCATTGTGATTGTGTGCAAAATGCAGTTTTTTTTAATGAATTTGCATAGATTTGTATAGTATAGATTGGATAGAACTGTAACCTTTATATATGTATATTTGGCTGGCTCAAAAGGCAGATGGGTGGATAGATAATGTATACACAACCTTGATTGTCATCTTTTAAAAAGCCACAAAACAAACCATACCTCTGCAAAAATTTGGATTTAGTTGGATTTACTTGTATTATTGCATAGCCGTTTGTGCTGTGTATTATCCCTAAAAAACAGAAACCAAAAGCAGAATGTCTTCTACAGAGAACAGATTTGCATATCTGCCATGCCTCCTGACAGGCGGAGAAGTGCTATCCTGACAGGCCTAATGAACTAGCCGTTTAAGTGGTCAAATTATACACTCATCCCTTTTTATCCTCTGATATCCTGTCTTTGTACAGGTGATGGAAAGGCAACTTTCCCCATTCACAGCCCTTTAGAAAAACCTACCTCTCCTAATCCCTACTCCCCTCTCTCTCTCTCTCACTCTCTCTCTCTTGCTCTCATTCTCACTCCATCTCTCTACCCTCTATTCCATGACATTGGCGGAAAGTGCAAGCATTCATAGAATCGTAGAGAGAGGGAGAGAGCGGCAGAAGGGAAAAGGCAGTGCTCTGAGGCCCTTTGTGGAAAGAAATCATGTCGGAAAATAGAGCTAGGGCAAGAGAGAGAGTAAACGAGGCAGTGAGAGAGAGAGAGGCTGTCACAGACCTCAATGGCAGCATTATGTAAATGGCTGACATCCCCTGATGTAAAGCTGAATAGAGACACATTAATGTCTTGTGTATATTTAAAAAGCCTGGGCCCAACTCCTCAGGATTGCGAGCGGCAGATCCCGTAATCATGTTGACGAAGTAATGGCAGAGAATTAGTTGTCCATTAAAAGTGTATTATGCACCACGCTGGCACATGAAATTACTCTCAAATAGTGGAATGGCTGAGGGGGAGTGACGAGGGAGAGCAAGATAGAGATGGAGGGGAGTGGGAGGAGGACGTTGATGGATAGTTTATGCATGTGTATATGCATGCTCAGGGGTGTGCACGGGCATTCATGTGTGCCTGTGTGTATGAATTCCCCTGCTCTGACTTGGGGAGGCAGGTGATTGACATCTTTAGACTTTGAGAAATCAAAGCAGTGTGAGTGTGTGTGGATGGGCGCACAGCGGGACCTGAAAGATTCTAATGAGGTTATAGAGGGCTGGGTGACACACACACACACACACACACACACACACACACACACACACACACACACACACACACACACACACACACACACACACACACAGACATTTACATGTGCACAACAACACTCTTTCCTCCACACACAAGTATACATGGGTGACAAGTTAAAAGTATGAGGGAAAAGCTTGTAATGGGATAATAAGATGGAGAAAAGGGGGGGGGGGGGGGGGGATCTTCCAAATTAGTGAATAGATGAAGGCTTATTCTTTACCCCCTTGGCTTTTGTTGTTCTCTTGCACCGCATGAACCACAGCTGACGTTAATGTAGTACTTGATATGAAGAAGAAACATTTTTGTGATACAAAAAGTGGCCTCCTAAGTGGCACTCATAAAAGGAAAAATCTTGCTGTACATGCAGGTGGTGTCAGTTATCTCTTCTCAGTCGTCTTTGAGCGACAGTCTTTAGAGTCTGCTGTCATCTTTGTCAGATTGCAGTGTCCCTTTGTCAGGCCTCATGTGTGGTATTTGCAGACCGCAATGTGAGAAACTCCAGAAGTTAGTGATTCTTGAAAAACAGCTTCCAACACAAATTCCCCCTACATTTGTTACACTTGTCAAATAACACGAATATCACTTTTCTGTGAGCTCTTTCCCTGCAGCCTTATTCAAAGAGCTCATGTCACATGCACCGAGGTTTGAGTTTTTTAGATGCCAGCCAGTGAAGTTAAAATAAACATCTAAGTGATGGTTTGCCGTCCCACCTCCCACCCTCCTCCCATCTTTCTTTTTTCCTCCATTCTTCTCTCATGTCTGAGGCGATAGAAATGTAATTCAGATGTCAAAACGCCCCATCTCGCTCTCTCCCGCTCGCCCTCTCCCCCATCTCTCTGTCTTTCTCTGTCCTTTTCTAGTCCGTCGTTCCTATTGTTCTTCTGGCTGCTCCTTTATCGAGCGAGACATCGCCGAGAGGGGGAAGAAAAGAAAAAGATGACATGCTTTCTCAGCCCGTTGCAGCGCGTCCCCGGCAAGAGTGGCTTGTCATTTGAGCGATAGAGGAGTGACAGCTTCAACTGTAGAGGGAACACCCCTGCGCCATAATGGGACTGACTGGGCTGCCACAGACCTGTCTGTCTGCCTGTCAGTCAAACCTGTCCATCAGCTCTCTGTGACACAAACCTGTCTTTCCATCTGCACTGTACCACTGTTTGGCCTTTTGTCTGTCTTGCAGCCTATAGGGAAGTGTACAATCTGTGCCATTTTTTTCAGTCTGTTTTATTTACTTGATTGCATATTTCACAGATCGATCTACATGTGGCCCCTGTTCTTTTTCTGAGTCATTTACTCTCTGAACCTGCATTTACCCAGTATTTCTCCCTATGACATCCTACCTTTCCATCCACTACAGTATGTATCTGACCATCTAGCAACCCAGTCAGCTGTCGAATTACACATTTGACAGTCATTTGATTGCTATGACATTTCAGTATAGTTTATCCTGCTCTTTCCATAGCACCCTACTGTACATGATATATACAGTAGAACAATAAGATGCAGATGCCCTCCTCCTGTTCTCGAAAAGTGCACTTTTCTCACACCTGTAAATGGAGTTGCTGGAAGTGCACTGACTGGCTTTGGACTTCAAATGGTATGAAATATAGATGATAGGCTGCTTCCATACTGATTTGATCACATCAGATGGTACAAGGACATCTTTAGCTTTTTTATTGCTTTACTTTAAAGCTTGCCATCATTTGACATTTCTTGGCTTTATTTTCTTATGGAATTACAGTTGAAAAAGGTAAAAAACTATGAATTTGTAACATTTGACACCTGCCAAATAATTGTACAGATATAATGTTATGTCTGTCTGACACAATGAAAAGGTGAAGTATCTCCCAAGAAACATCCGTACGCCTTCACCCCCCCCCCCCCCCCCCCCCGTATTGAAATGAACACATGAACACATCTGTTCACTACCCCCTAAGCCGTTCCACTATTCTGAGTAATTTCATGAAAAAAGATTTAAATTATTTTGTCAGATAATCAAAATGTGCACAACTAAACACGAAGCACACCCAGCGCTTCATTATCAATATAAATTTTACCTTTTTTAAAAGGTGGGTTCCAGTCAAGTACACCCTAATTTCAAACCCAATTTTTTTTCTCATCTCCTTTCCTCACTGCCAGTCTAAAACCGACAATAGCCATCTGAGCCCCTCCAAGGGAGGCCACTGGGGCACAAAAGCACAACGGAAATGAGGGATAACTTCTAGGAAATCTGGCCTCTCCTCTTTATTACCTCCCTCTTTCCTCCCCTCTAGTATATTTCTCCTTGTTTCTCTCTACCTACCTTTTGGAACTAAGTGATAACTTTTGGAGCACATTAGCCACTCCTGTCCTACTCCTATAGCACTCACCTTTATGTCTTTTCCCCCTTTTTAACGCAACATTCTTTTTGTCTTAGTCTCTATCTGTTTCTATCCTTCGTTTTCTCCGTGTAGGCTAATTTGAGGGGAGGTTTTTGTCCCTCGGACGCATTCAGACCTTGTGGTTTCTCAGCCATGGGTAACATGGGTTTACTAAGTCATAGTTAAAAGACCTTTTCTGTAAATGTGTGAGTATGTGTGTTTCTGAGGGGTTACAAGTGAGAGGAAGGGGGTCAGGAAAAGGAACAGAACTTTCTCTTTTGTGTTGTTTTGTGTTGCTCAGAGGAAGAGCACAACAAAAAGGGGAGAACCCAAATTATTTGTCTGCCCTCCCCTCCTTCCGTCCCCCACCTCCACCCTCCTTGTTCACGCACTTACTTATAAGACCCTGCTGAATGGGCAAAAATAGCCTCGAGGGTGAAGAGAGCCACACAGACAGATGGACCACAGTGTGGAGATGTTTGTCCAACAGAGAAGGAGAAAGAGCTGGAGAAAGAAATGGGGAGTCAGGACCACCAGAGTGTCACCCTCGCTCTGTCTCCCCTGTCTTCCCCTTCCTCTTCTTTGGCAGTAGGTCACCATTCAGTCCAGTGTGATGACAATGATGTCCAGTGTGTAGTCTGGAGAAAAGAAGTCAGTGTCTCAGGGACAGCTTGACTGCTTCGCATTAACTACAGTGTGTGTGTGCATGAGTGTGTGCAGGGCTGAAGGGGTTAGAGTGCATAAAAAGGAAGTCGCTTAAGATGAATTGCAAAAATCTGGACAATATGGACATGTTAAAAATTCTATAGTCTGACAAAGTGAAGCTGTTGGGTTTCTCAAGAATGAAAAAATGTATTACACATTTTCCTTCCCGTTTTCAAGTCTTTCTTTTGAATTTCTATTTTGAGGCAGAACTGTCGAACACAAAGTAAAACAACTTAATAAACGTGTTTGTTTTAAGGTCCTTTCATTCATTTCAATGTCTGTACTTTTTCTTAATTTGAGACAATGTGAACAATGGAAAAATTACTCTTTCGTGTAATTTTCTTCCCACTCAGGCTTTTCATTTTGACTAAATGAGAATCTTCTCAGAATTGTTTTAATTTATGTGTGTTGTTTGTTTGTTTTGTGTGTGTGTTTGTGTGTGTGTGTGTTATTTTCTGTGCTATGTTTGTTACAGAGCATGATTTACTTTAACATTTTAACCCAAATAATCATTAGTAAGTTAACTGAAAAGGTGAAGCAGTTATGTATATTTGGGTATTTTAAACCAAAGACCACTTTGGGATAAAAAAAAATAGTTGCTGTCTCTTTTGCTTAATGCCTATTCCTGTTTTGGAGACTGACTGCTTCGCTGACTCTCAGCTACAATGGCTGGCTTCCTACCTAACTTTATACAATACTAGTTTACAAAAACAAAATAAGGTAAAGCCACCTGGGCTACATAAAAAATGGATTAGAATATTGCAATGTTTCCATTCAGATTACATTTTCAATATATACTCGTGCACATGTAACAGCAGCTTGATATTGGCACTTACAGCAGTTTGTTAAGGTCAGTGAAAGATTACGGTCTCTTACCAAACTCTTACCAAAGCAACAATCTTTATATGTAAATTAAGCACCTTGAAACACATAATTTAAGAACACATCTGAATCACATTTTGATAGTAGATTTCCTGCCATAAAATCATTGGTAGGATAAAAATGGATTTTTTGCAACAGACTAACTTAATGAAGGCCATATTTTTAAAAAACAAAAAAAACAAAGAAAAAACAGCTCCCCCCCCCCCCCCCCCCCCCCCCCCCAAGAAAAAGCAAAACAAAAACTGGCCTTCATCGAAGATGGGAAATAATAATTATATAATTAGGAAGAATGTCAATACAAGGCATCAACGGTTTGATCTGTGGTTTTAAAATAACCTATATTTTGAATAAAAAAGGAAAAAGTTTTTGTTTTACTTAATTTCCACATTTTTCTTTTACACTCCTAAAAAGAAGTGTTCATTTCAGTAAAAGTTGTTTCATTTTTTGGCACATCAGTGTGTCAATATAAGGCCTACACATTTCAGGTTATTTTTAACACAGCTACTATGTCGACAGTATTAACACAACTTTTCTGTTAGATATTCAAACACAGCGATTGTGTAAAAACTGACACAGTATGTGAGCTTCTTATAATGACACACTGACACATACATTACTGTGTTAAAAATGTCATATGGAATCACATGAAAACACTCATATATTTAAAATAAAAAAACAAAATTCTTCCAATATTTTTAACATACATATTTTTACTACATTTTATAATTTAAAATACGCGTCTAACATTTTATTATCATCAAAATATATAAATCTCCCCCCCCCCCCCCCCCCCCCCATTTAAATTTTATCATGTTAGGTTATCAACAAACATTGCTGAAAATAGCTGGCATTAGATTGACCCACGTAATGATGTGTCTGGGATTTAAATAAGCTCTATCTTCCTTCCTTGCAGGGTCATTTATGTTGTTTTTTTCCAGCAATCCAACAAGTGTAAAAATTTGAATATGTGTGAAGAAATTCAACTAAATAGAATTTTGACACCAATACTGTTGCACTGGACAACCGCTATCGGCCGGTCCATGACTGTTTTTGCACATCTAATGCTCCTCTGTGACTGACAGTTGTTAGGTGACAAATGCAAGTGAGCTACAAATAGAGCAGTGAAGTCATTAAGAGCTGGAGAATTACCTGCTGGATCTGTTCCAGCCTCTACTACAACTTTGAGTCCAGAAATGTACACCTTATAAATCTGCTCCAGGAACCAGAGGACAGCCTGCAATTAGACAGGCCACACAAAGGTGCAAACCTTGAACAGCTGTTCAGCAGCACAGATAAGTCCTTCATCCCCACATGGAACAGCAACAATGACTGCATACTTCTGCATACTTCTGGGCAGTTCGGTATCTCCTGCAAATGATGCAAGATTGGCAGGCCTTCCCTAATGGTTCTCAAGCAAACACAAGGTACTTATTCTAGGCTGTATCACAAAAAGTTTGAAATACTATATTATGAAACCAGTGCGGTGAGATGACCACAAAGCAAAATCAAAAGAATGAATTGAGTGATACAACACTGCAGTGATTCCATCCTGCTCCTAATCCTGATGTCATCGGTGATGAACACATGAAGTGTTGTGAAGTTTCATGCCTACATGAAAATAGATAACAAATTAGATAGCTGATCCTTACCTCAGTTATCCCGAACAATTTAACTGTCTTATTTATTGCAATAAAACCCCCAAAAGCAGTCCTCATCCATTTGTCTTCTATTTATGAAGGAAAGGGTCATGTTTAAAATCTTGTGATTAAATAAAATCTTATGATTTCTGTGACATTTGTACAGTGTATTAAGAAGTTATTGGTGATTATAGCAAGAAGGAGTTAGTTAAGAGGTGTGGGATGCCCACGAATTGTGGACACTAATGATCAGATGCAGTTGCTGTGTGAGGCTGAACCATAGTAGGGTACAGTGGTATGGTGTAAGGCAAGAGAGCTGGAATAAGGCATCAGTCACTACAGTACAGTGCATTTAAAAATAAAAAAAAACTCAAGCATAGTTTTAAGGCAATTTAAATTTACTTGCATTTCATTCGCTGTGTATCATTTGTAACAACTTATGATCCTTATCTCTCCACAAAATCGTCGACAGTAACCTTTAGATCCGTTACATTCTGGAAATAAGTCTGGGGTCATCATTTGTATCTGTGAGTTTGAGTGCATTCAGTTCACAGCCATGAGTACACACATGTTAAGCTACAGCAGTATGATAAACAAACTGAGGTTTATGTTACATTTATAATGTATGTTTAGCAAGGCAAGAACTATTAGCTAGCTGGGTAGGTAGGTCTTGAAGGTTATTAGTTAAAGCTAATGTTGCATTTAGCTCAGACTAACATAGCACTCACTGCCAAGTAAAGTTCTGTGCAAAAGTCTTCAGCACCCCTCAATGTTTTTATATTTTGCTCCCAAAGAGCAAGAATTTCTTGCAAATTTTAAAGTAGTAGCGGTAGTTCTAAAGGCTTTCTGAAGGCATTTAAAAATGTTCTTTGGACATTGGCAGCTTTACACTCATTTTCAGTCCAGTCCTTGAACATTACTGTTTTCAGAGGAATTTTTGTTAAGACACTTAATGCTGACCTATGAATTGTTCAAGCATAAAAAAAACACATCTAACTCAAAGGGATGTGTTGTGTCAAAACACAACAGACAACTTAGCAAAGAACCAAGTTTAAATTGTATCTTTAGAATTTGTTACAAGCAGCTTGTTGCAAAAATGCATAATTTGTTCCCATGTCTTTGGATCTATGAAAAATACCACATCCCACATGCAATGGCATCTGGAAAGTGTCTGATAGGCAATGGTTTTGATTTTCAGTTTGACAATGATCTAAAACACGCTGCCAATTCTGTAAAAGCATACCTGGATAGAAAACATACAGTGGCAAACTCTGGAATGTCTCAAGAAGTCTGGAGAAGATTCCTAAGAGGGTTTGGCCTGTCAAAGAGGGGTGGACATTGATTTTCAACCGCATCGTTAGAAATGTATAAGCTCTGTTTTTACCTTATGTTCTGTATTTCCATGTATATTTGCACATGGTTAGATGATTCACTACACATATGTCCCATTTTCCTGGCAAAAAATCTAAAGAAATGAGGGGTGGCTCAAGCCTTTTGTACAGTACTGTATTTGTAAAATTTCACTTCCTGCAGTTTTCATCTTAACAGCTGAAGTAAAAATCTGAATTCAACATTGAACTAAATCTCACCAAAATCTGCTTGTGTTACCCTCGAGCTGACCCCATCATTTTTCCTCCTCTTTCTCTTCACTTGTTTTCATTCTCCATGGCTTGTTTTCATTCTCTTCTTCTCAGAATAACATTGAGTTTGGCCACACGGTGTGTTAGGTGTACACTAGAGAGAGAGGGAGAGAGAGGCCTGTGTCCCATTAATCTGCCACATATGGTGGATCTGCAAATGACAGATCCTTAATGGTAAACATTGACGGATAGCGTTTGCTTGTTTCTATTGGTGAGCTGGATGGGTACACTTGTGATAAGTGCTCCATTGCCGAGGAGAGAGATGGTGTAAATGGGGCAGGAGAATACCACTAATAAAGCACCCCCAGCCCCTACCCCCACCTCTGCTCCTCAAGCTAGACCTTTTGTCCCACCTGCTATTCTGTAGCTGCAAAATTAGGCTGCACCCCTCCTCTTTCTCATTCCTCCTTTCTTTATCCACCTCTTTTTCTTTTGGGTGAACGGCCATGTGAAGAGGTTCATTACCGCTGTGGCTGGCTCTACTCAGGTATGGCTGGGTCTGTTCCCACTATAGACCCATAGCTCTCTCTGTGTCTGGCCCCTCTGGCTCCCTGGAAAAGGGAAACATGGCACACAAAGGTCCTGTTAGCACTTCCTATGAAATCAGTAGTTTTCTCTAGAGGTACAACGCTCCAATTACCTAACACTCAGAAGATGCTATACCCCCCACACAACACAACTCAGGTCTTCAGGGTGTGTGTAGTGAGTGTCTTAGCCCTCACCATCATGGTATTCTTCAAGGAATGGCCCATGCTAGTTGGCTAATTAGCAGTGAAGACACTCTTTTCTTCCTCCCATCCTTGTGCTTTTCTGCTCCACCTCTTCTTGCTTCCTATGAGTGCATTTTATTATACATTCTTTCTCCAAGATGATGAACCCAGCTTCCTCTTATACTCCTGCCTTAACACTATACACTATACGCGCAGCTCATCTAGGCCTACTAAAATGCTCAGTGAGGACCCAAGAAGAGCCTTTCATGACAGGGCATACTACATGGAGATCAGGGGTCCTGGGTCCTTGGATGAATGGTTGTCCTTCTTGCTGATGCTCTCGCATCCTTGTTAGGGTGTATGTAGACTTTATTAATAGAAGACTTTCCTAACTAAGGATTGTGGAGGTTTGAATAACCCTTGTAAAACTGTAACACATTTTAAAAGCAACAAATAGGGTGGATGCGTAAAACTGCCTCGCTATTTTACATTACCACATGCAAACATCACTTTACATTCCAAAATGCGAAATTCATTCAGCATAAAATCCTTGACTGTTTGAAGGACAGCAAAACATGTCAATCTGTAACATTATGTAATAGTGGTGGTTTACCTACATACCAACAGTCACACTGTAATTTAATTTTGTAGTGAAGATCTTAAGCCAAACGCGACCCAGAGGCCAATACAGTTAGAACCTGGGTGGTCTCAAATATCACCATGAGAGTTAAGTGCAGTGAAAGCAGCGCATAAGTGAATCAGGAAGAAGGGATAAAAGTGTCTCCTCAGTACAATAAGACAGGTGTGGAGAGGAAAGAACTGCAGAGGTGGAGGAGGGGACAGAGGAGAAGAGGGAGATGAGAGGAAATGTGCATTCACTGACCACAGACGCGGACTTACGTTTCACTTTGCAAAAACATAGCAGCCCTCTTTTTTTTCCTTCCTTTCTCTTTATTTTGATGTTTTTGTTACTATTTAAAAAAAAGAAAAAGATATAAGACAGAATTTTAGATATTATTTAAAAGTTTGCCTTATATTTAAATAAAATGGCGAGATAAGGGAAATAGCATTGAATGTCACCTTAACAGCTGGTTTTAGTACAACAAATTTAGCTAATAAAAGGAAATACTTATTTATATATAAATTTTATGTATATAATAGTAAACAGAGACAACAAAACTATAGGTATTATTACAGTATTATTACAGTAACATTACCGCTAATGGTGTTGGTGCAGATTCTCATCTTGATTCCTATCATATCAGTAGATGGGATTAATGGATTCCTGAGCTTGATGCTTGAATTAAAATACACTTCCCCCATGCAAGGCGTGGAGATAAACACATTCAAGTCTGGACCTTTGAACCAGCAACAACTCTGCCCATCTGCCACTCAGGTGTAGGAATTTTAAGCCAAGGGAACATTGATACCTCACTCACCACAACTGTAAGCAGCCTACAAACCAATGATCTGGTTTGCAGGTTGACCTTTGACCCAGAAAAATTACTTTCATTTCAAATAATTCAACTATATATAGTTTATGCTGGTGATTGAGCTAAAATACTTAAGAAATCTGATTATGCTGTTGCATCCCTTTCATATATGTGAATTTCAGTTTTATCTTTTGCAATACATTTCAGTGTTTGTGTAGAGCACAGGCTCGAATGAAAGAGGAAAACACATTTGAATATTTTGAATGAACTGTCTTGGAATTTCCAGTTTTCATCATCAATACAGTGATATTAAATAAATTAGCGGTTGCAGTCAAATAGGCTGGCTTTTACATTGAAACACAAATAATAAGAATACCAACAACAACAACAACAATAATAATTATAGTACTACTACTACTACTACTACTACTACTACTACTAATAATAATAATAATGGTATCATTTGTAAGAATTAAAAAATTAACATGTACGTTATTTAAAGTTTTCCCCCCTTTTTGTGTGTCATCTATTTTCTCCTGCAGTTAAATATGTACAAATGAGTTTCAGCTCCAGAATAAAAAGCGATTAAGGCAGAGAGGATTATTTTGAATGAGGTCAGTGTTGATGTGAATTAAAACAGCGTCTCCACTGGAGGCCTAGTCACTCAACCAGACAGTGCCGAGGAGGCTTATATTGGGAGAGGCGTTAAAATCCATTTTCTCATCTCTCTCTCTCCCTCTCTCTCCCTTCCCTGCACCACCTCTTCTCCATCTCCCTTCTCGTCTGAGAAAGCCGAGTACTGAAAGACAAGACGCATCATCATGCCATTAAATATTTAAGCAAAACACTGAAACTATATGAAAGATTAAGGGTGCATAAAAATAATTAAGGATTATCGCAATGAAAAATGCATGCTCGGTGTAACCTAGGAGTTCATGATATGAACAATACAATATTAATGATCTGGAGTGGAGGACTGTGCAGGCAATTCCGTAGCCTCATTAAAAGGAATGTGTTTGTGTCTGGCCTGGGCAAAGCTGCAAGCTACAGATACCAGATCAGCCCTCACTGTTTACAGGTCGACTAAACAAACAAAGGTAATGAATCCATACAGTGTAATAAGAAGTGTGTGTGCCTGTGTGTGTGTGTGTGGTGAGATAGGGATACTTTACCACGGGTCTTTCTTAATAAAACACGCTGATATTAAACCATCTAGCAGGTTATGTGTAATGTAACATTTTCCTACTTGCACTTTTAGATTACACTGAATTGAATGCTGCAAAATAAAATAAAAAAAAGGCAGTGCGACTGTGCCAAAGAAGGTCATTTTCAATGCAGGTCGAATACCGGGGATATATTCAGGACCACAGAAATTAGAAAGCACCAATACCTTAAATTACATTACCATGAACATACTCCGTTTCTTTCACTGAATTATAACAGAACAGCCTCATATATCTTTTATGTCTGTGGCCCACTTTTGAGGCGAAGTGTGCTCATTTCTCGCGGGACATTGATATTTTAACAGTTTTACTTATTGGACGAGAGAGGCTGCGAGGCCGGTGCTGTGATGAGGTTTCCCCACATCGTTGGTTTTTAACAATGTCAGCTCTTTGACACATTTTCAGGTCATTCTACGCTGAATGAAATACAAATGAAACCCATCGCCAATTGGAATAAGGTATCAATAATTGGAGGCACAGCGTAAAAGGCCGCGACCGGAGAATTTGGCTGATATGACCTCTCCTCAAGCTGAGGATTAGGGGCCAAACATAATAATGAGAAAGTCATTGTGTCAGCGGATTATGCAACTATCTTTAGGTGCCAGCACACACCCTATGTGATGGAGTGAAAATGTGTACGTTTAAATGAAAAATGTTAGAAAAATTAGCTCATGGTGCCTAAAGGGAAAATGCATCGTGCATATCCATAATAGCGCTCCCGGGAAAATATATTACTAAATCGCATTTTTTAAACATCTAGTGTCCCTTTCAAATGATTTTACCAGTTTCCCTCTCAAAATGTGACATTAAAACGCTTTACTAGTTTATAAAAGACGATCATTTACTTGAAAATCCCCTAAACCAGTTGTAATCACAACCTATTATCCAACTGATTTAACTTTAAAGATAGAAAAATGATTTTTTTAAAACAAATGACGCACTGAGATTGATCTTTTTATACACTCTTGCGCGCATCTTGGCAGCGCTGTTGTCGGTGCCTTCTCACAGTGAGACGCTACCTCCATTAGTGCGGGTGACCGCACACTGCGACTCTGTGCGCGCCCCCCGCTCAAGCTGAAAGATTAGACGCAGATCCCGCCGCTATTATGAATTCAAATACATCCTCCTGTGATTGAAGGGAACCATTACAATAAGTCACGGGCGGCTGCTGATAATGGCACAAGGCAAGCACAGCCTTCAGCAGCATGACAGGATATTGAACGAAGGTGAAAAGTTAACAAAATTATCAAATAGCCAAGACCGTGTTCGCTCAGATGTCATCGGGCTGCGAAATAAAATAATAATACAAGAAAAAGCGGGGTTCTGCACAAATGCCAAAGCCTACAAGTCTAAATTATGCCCTGACATTCACTAGTAAAGAACAGAAGCAGCCACCATTATTGTGCGTAACAGAGTAATAGACTTGTGCAGCTTTACATGTGGTAGTTATACCTACACGTTAGCCAGGGGGCTATACAGTACAAAGGCAACGTAATGACTGTGCTTGGTGATTGGGTCTCATGTTACAAACTAATTTTTAGTCCGTTCGCATTTATGCCCACAACCTCTTTGTCAGTGTGTTTTTATTTTTAACCACACGTCGAAATTAAAAGGGTGGCCTTGCAGTGACTGTCTATTCTCTCCGCAGCCAGACACAGAGGGGCAGCAGCAGCTCCCTAATCAACTCAACAGACTCCCTGCCTTGTATTGTTCCTCGGTGGCATAATTTTGCTCAGCAATTGTCAGAGTTAAGGCTAGCACATTGCAGCTACTTAAACGGAAGAGAAGGGAAAACCTAGCAAATAATACCAGCAACAATTAAATAATCGGGAAAGCTCACCATTTAGAGGTAACAGAGAGAATAAAAACACTGCGTGATAAGCGTTTACTGATTCTACTGTATACTTTACTTTTAGTACTGAAAAAAATGGTTGTCATTTTAGTGATTTGCCATTTTAAACAGGTGATGATAATGCACTTTATTTTCCACACAAATGCAAAAGTTAGAGTTTTTTTTTTCTTTAAAAAAATATTTATGCTAATGTGAGTGTGCGCCTCATGGAGTCGTTCTGCGGGGAGAAATGATAGTCGCATTAACCCTTCAACTCTTATTTCATGGCTGCCTCGTTAAGAAGCTTGTGGATTTAATTACCAGCGGTGGAGGCTGGGAAGGTACAAGGCCCCGTGTCGCCGTGTAATTGGAAGCATTTCTCTCTACACCCAACTTAACATTTTCCACCCATCTCTAATTGTCGAGTACAATTCGTGCTCATTAATAAGGAGAATTATGTAATTTTCAAAACAGGACTTTGGTGTAGATGATTGGGGGCGGTAGGGGGACTTGAAGCCACATTCACTACAAATACACTGCATGGCCTGTACTGCCGCATATAGGCAAAGCTATAATTAAAACCATCAATTTTAAAAGGCTGCTTTTGTGCATACATAGCATTAGTGTTTGTGCAACTCCATGTGGCTA
Organism: Rhamphochromis longiceps; assembly: GCF_057381845.1. NCBI lineage: Eukaryota > Metazoa > Chordata > Actinopteri > Cichliformes > Cichlidae > Rhamphochromis > Rhamphochromis longiceps. The sequence goes on along the minus strand of NC_140569.1, from coordinate 10,915,816 downwards.
TACAGTCTGTACATACATACCATATTTTAGCTTGTGAAGTCAATTTCAAAATAGCTGCCTTTTAAAATCTATTGTGCACCAGCTAATCTCCAGAACATTAAGCTGTCCTAACAAATCAAAAGAAAAAAGAAAAAAACAAACACCTATTAACTCATCTACAGTTTGCTTTAAATGGTTAAAATGTGGCTTGTACTGAAACATTACAAACTGGGGACCATCCTTTTTCTTCATACAGGTAAATCAAGCCCTTACCTTCCTAATGTATACAAATTGTCTAAAATTGTCTACTGTCTAAGCTTTTAAAATGAAAGCTTCAAGCTATCAAGTTTCTTTTATTTTTTAAAGCAAATACAAAATGAATTGTTATTAGATGTTTTTAATACAGACGTGGTTTGAGGAATTCAGGAGTACGTTGAGAAGACTGTAAAAAGTGCTAAAAATATTTGACCTTTCCTTAAGAGCCTCAGAATCTAAATTAGTTTGACTCTTGTAATAGACAAGATGTCTTTTCTGTGGCTACTGTATGGCTGTCGCGTCTTCATTAATTAACTCCACCTCCTCTGTCCTTATCAGTTCTCTTTTTATTCACTTCCCTGTTCTGTCTCCTCCACACATAGCGGCTAACAGAACTGTGTGGGTTTTTTTTTTCAGTTTGCGCACATAGTCATATCTTCTCTCTCTCTTGTTTTAATCACCATTCAGTAGCCCCCGATGACTGTGTGAATGGCAACATTTAATAGGCCACACTTCATTTGCTCTTTTAAAATTGGCTCGCGTTGATGGCAAACAACAACGACAGGCCCCCGTCTGGAATAGAGAAATCACACACGGTGACAGTCGTGGCGAGGCGTGGGCTAAACCCTGTTGCAAATGAAGTCCTCAGCCACAAGACTCCATTAAAACGTTGCAATGTGATATCAATCTGGAACTTTATTATTGTCTGGCCCGCTTCCCCCACAGCAGCGCTGCCATCACTGTAGCCACCGCCATACTTCATTCTGCATTATCAGAAAACACAGTCATTAAAAAGCATTTGACCTTTTTGCAGCGAGTATTGAGAAATTACCTTTCCTATTTGCTTCTCACCCCCTCCTCCTTCCCACCTTGCTCGGCGAATAAATCACTTCACAGCAAATTGTAATGCAACTCCTCCTTTGCTCTGAGTGGCGTTAGGTTCGCTTTGCCTCGACAGTGCCTGAGGAGATACAGCCGTAATTAAATGTTACATCTGCCAATTGTTTCACGGGGAAGATGAAGAGGGAGGGTTCGGCTGGAGAGTAGAGGAAGAGGGAATGGGGGAGGAAGCAGTGGAGGAAACAAGTAGAGATGACACAATGCTCCACTATGGACTGTTTGGAGAAGAGAGGAGAGGAAAGGAGAGTGTGGAGAAAAAACAGACAGACGGAAAAAGCTCTTGGCCTCACATTGAGCATCTCAGTGTCATCATTCCAGTCTATATTGATCTTATGTGCGTGTGTCTACGTATCCATGTGCAAGTGTGTGTGAACCAGACAGACAGATGGAGTATTAGAAGTGTAGCAGCGTATCCTAACACTTTGAAATCCTCTGCTCAGACAGCAGCTATCTCAGATATCTTGGCCTGACTGCCGTTCGCTGCCTCTCACTGACACCTGGAACCAATCTCCTTGCATAGCAGAAAACAACCCAAGTGCCAAGTGCCTTGTGCATGTGATAATGAATACTTATTGTCTTATGATGCATCTCATCATACACCTCAGCATCTACCGACACACATTCGGGCTATGCACTCAAACCTGCTGCATGTGTATGTGTCCGGTGACACACACTAATGTAGCACACACAGAGCACCACCCCATGACTACAAAGTGAGCCTTTGTTTATCCCCCGGTGAAATGAAAACTACAACAGGAGTTGCTCTAGTTGTTACATATCACTCTGTGAGCAATTAGCAAACTGCACAGGTGATAGAAGGAAAAAAAACCAAACACCATTCCACATGACACCGCACGCCTATCTGTCCAATTTCTGGAAAGAGCAAGTGTGTGTATGTTTGAATATTTTACCTTCATTTTTGTATGAGATTGTTTGGGACTTATCTAGCCTTTTTAGACAAAAGCATGAGAAGTGGCATAAAAGTAAATGGAGCGCTAGGGCCATTTAACCTATGGCCCCTTTAACTCATCTGTATTCGAAGGCTCAATTTGCCCACATTATACAAAAACACATTTTCTCTGTTACCTTTAGTGGTATCGGTCTGTGCAAAACAGTTGTGCTTTTCTTTGCCCTGGTTTTGAGATATCCGTCTCTGACATTTCTACTGTCACCCCAATACAATGGATGTGAATTGAATTTCCTTTGCGTTGTGCACTGCATTGAAAAATGGCATTTAGAGAATTCAGCGTTTTTTTTAGCAGAATCAGAGTCCCTTCCAGTTTTCTTGGGGATTATTCTTGTTTTTTGGCAGGAGATAGCTTTAGTTAAAGCTCAGAGTAAGGTGTGTAGCTTATCTATGAGAAAGAGGACAGTGATTCTGTTGAGGGGTGTAAATATTTTGTAAATATTATACAATCCCATTTACTCCCTCAACATCTGGATGACTAAAACCCAAACTCTGTAGTTATATGCTATAATTTTTTGTAAACAATGCAAATTTATTATGGTGTAACTGAACTAATAGTCTTCAGAAAGTACTTTTATTTTATTTTTTTAATTATAGTTTTTTTCAGCCACTTTTGTCAGGTGGCTTGCTGACAAAAGTGCTGCATATCAATACTTATCAATAATAAATACTTTAAAGAAATACAGTAAAATGTAGGCATTATAATACAATGTATCCCTAGGCTGTTACATTAATGTAAGCTGTGCCACAGTAGCAAATCTACAAGGGGATGAGGCATGGATAAATTGAGGGGTTGTATAGAAGAAACCCAGCCTTACGTGCCTTAGGGTAGAGATACATTTCCATAACAGCGATAAATTGGATTTAACGGCAAATCATAGGCAACAATGGTTGAGGACGCTAAGGGCTGTTGTCTGCCCCACCCTACAGCGAGGATCTACAAAGACGTCTCTGTGTGTCTGCATGCAAGTGTGTGTCTTGTTGGCTAAGTGGCCTCGTCTCAGTCAAGGTATGAAATCGCTCTGACCGTAAGCACCTTCTCTTTCCAGCCGTGACCTGTTATCCATTTAGTTGAAGAGAGTCAGGGGAGTCCTTGTTTCTGCCCACAGGCGAATGCCAGCACAGGCACAATCCGAACAAACCCTGCCAGACAGACTTCAAAAGGGAGTACCTACCTGTTACACCTGCTAGTCAGGTCTACAGGTGCCACCGAGGTATAGAAATACCAAGGCCTATAAGAGCCAGTGGGATGTGATCCAAAAGAATTTGCTTGCTAGGTGAAGTAGTTCTGAATTTCTAGTGTAAGCAAATATAATTTCAGCTACACTAAATTTATCAGAAACTTTTTGAATAGATATTTAAATGTCATTTATTTTTTATGTTGCAAGTTTCTTGGCTGGCTATCCTCTTGATTTTAATACCAGTGACAAAAGCTGTTGTTCCTGAACGAGTTAAATTTAAAGCATTTACTTCAAAACAGCTACAAAATGAACAAAATATTTGCAAAAATAGTCACAACAGTCAGTTTGAGCAGAATGGACCTCATTTTAAAAAGCAAAGAACACAGAGGATGATATTGTCAAAGAGCAGCAGACAGAGAAATCAGCAAAATACACACTCACACTCACACACAAATACGCACACCTCCCACTGCTGGTGATAACAAACAGTGATTAGCATGTGAAAAACAACACAGACAGGGTGTAAGCAAGCAGATGCCTGTTTCCTTATTAGCCATGTTGATTAGCCTACTGTCTTAATATCTTTGTTTTGGTGGATGTGTTTCTCTCCCTCTCTTTCCCACTGTTCACGACACACCCAGGGCCACCCTGTAAAACCTAAACTTATCCTAAAGCCAATTCCTGCCTCTTTTAGCCAGAAAAACAAATACACAATCAAAAAACACTAAGCCAATTTCCTCCCTTGCCGAAGCTTATTCACAGAGACACTCACACACACACCTCCTCTAATTTCCTGGGGCCGTGGTACTGGCAGAGAGAGTGTTGTAGCGCCAACAGAGCTCTGTGTTTGGGGTAATTGCTCTCTCTGCGTTAGTATGGAAATCTGCGAATGTGTGACAGGGCCAGATAGCTTCCTCCAATGTTGTTCTGATCCTGCCTCTAGGCCCGCAGCCAAACTATTTTATCTCTTAATGCATTAGAGTGATCTTCCAATTAGCCCACGCTCATAATACTCCCCCATTCCTGGTGGCTGCCTGCTCTGGGCTGCAGAGAGACGTGGAGGGAAGCAGCGTGTATGTAAGCGCGTGTGCAAGTGTGCGTGTCCACGTAAATGTGTGTGTTCTGCGGCTTGATGGGATGTTGGCAGTGGAGGAGGTTAGGGGAGGTGGAGATGGTGGCGGTGGGCGGGGTTGGGGACAAGCAAAAGTGAAGTGGAGAGGATGCGGCGAACGTTCGTGTAAGTGTGTATGTGCATGCAGGCATACGAGAGGGGCGGGTGGGTAGTGGGTGGTGGTGTGGCGATAGTTCTGCTTGAGAGGTGAAATGAGGTGCTTATTGTGCACGGTGTGGGGGTTGCGCCGTTAGTCCGGGGCTCCTGTTGTAAAGTTTGCTGATAAGAGGAACCCGGCCCTTGAGCATCCATTCTCCTCGGTGTATTAGCGCTCCCTTATCAGGGGCCCAGATAAAAACCGGCATGCCATTTGCCTTCGGTGGAATTAAGCCCTCCTCCTCCTCATCCACCTCTTCCTCATCCACCCTCCTCCCCTTGTCTGCCTTGGCTAACCGGGCGGGCTGCGATTAACCTCGACACTGTCCAATATCCTCGGCAGACTCCCGCCTGCAGATTAGCTGCTATTAGTTATGACCAACTAAATTAACCAATGCCGCTTCCCTGAGAGAGAGTGAGAGAGGGAAAAGGGAGTCGGAATGAGTATGAGGAGGTTCAATTGGAAAGAGAGGGACAAATGGGGAGACTTGTGGAAAGATGTTGAGAAGTGAGTGATAGAGAAAAAGAGGATAGAGAGGCCAAGTGCTCTAAGCGTTTTGTGTGTGTGTCCGTCTGTGTGTGTGTGTGTGCTGAAGACAGTTATTTTGCACCGCACACTCTGGGACTATTGCAAACCATGCGCAAAGTGTTTGCACTGATGTCATGACATAGTGATGATATATGCACGTCAAACCAATATTGGCATTACCTGGACAGATTTTAAAAGAGAAAAGATTGTTGTTTAGAAAATAAGTTATTATTATTAATATTATACAAAAAACAAAAAGCAAATTTGTTCCTGGAAAAACTTTTCTAATCATCACAGGTATTTTATGTAACCCTACACAATTTTGAGACATTTACTTAATGTAATAATGCTCGACTGCGTCTTAAATGAGAGAAATCAAACTGTCGTCTCAGTGGTTTGAGTCAATCATCAGAAAAACTTTGCCTTTAAGTGTCAGTTCATTTGAAATTACCATAAAGTGAAAAAACCCACAATTTTCTAATGGTCACAAACACTGTGGCTGACAAAATCTCTACAGTTTATGAGCATACAATTCTCACATTATTGTAGTTTCTATCAATGTATGAAAAATAACAGAAATGCAAAGTACATTTGCACTATTATTTGCAATCAATGTTACATAATAATTATTTTTACCCTGTGAATTTATTGTAAATAAGATAAAGATAATTTTTGGGTTTTGGTTTATGTTGGTTCTTAGACCAGCTTGCACATAGAAGGTCACAAGAAACAGTGTGACTGGCACAAAAGGGCCTCGCCTTGTTTCAATGTGTGTGTTGACTTGGGAGATAGACAGAGTGGCTGGGGGGCATTCAGCGCACACACTGCCTTTCTGTTTGCATGGCTTGACCTCTTGCACACACATCCAAAGGACACACGCTCACAGTGTCACACCACACCCTGCTAAGCCTGCGCTAACAGTATTAAGCCATCACATCTGGGCTGTATTGACAGGAGATGCGACAGGGCAAAGCACAGCAACCTGCGCGAAAGCGCTGCAGCTTCTGTTCCCTCCAGTCCACTTCTTCCTCAACTGCCTTTTTTCTCCATGTTCAGGCATGATATTGGTATTAATGAAGGGGAAAGACACAGTGTATTTGCACAAACAACCTCACAGATCAAAAAATCAATACTCAGCAGGTTCATTCTTTCAAAGAGCTGACAACAGTAATAATTAAAGATATGTTTTGAATTCAACACAGTGTTTGCTTTTCACACCAACAGTTCAGCTGTGACAATTATTCTGTTAGACTTTTATTTTTTTCTGTCATTTATTTATTGTTTTTTTGTTTTATTTACAGAGTGAGGTCAATCACACAGGTAAGTAACGGTCCAAATAATTGTTTTCATTTATTTTGTTTCAAAATTTGAGTTTTAAGATAAATATTAAAGCATCTTTTCATTATAGACTTAGAATTTAAAACATTCAAAAACTTTAGAAACTATTCAAATAAATTACAATTAAAAGCATACAGTACAGTACAATATTTATGTTTACATTTTGATTAAAAAGCACTTGCCACATAATGCTCCCTGTGGTCTCACTGTGAAAAATACTTGAGCCACTTTGAAATGTGCTCCTCCAATAATGCAACCTGGTGTCTGACTGCCTAACATGCCTATGATGTGTTACGGGGAAACATATGTGCGCGCTTTGCACATGCTCTCCTATTTGATGTTGCTGCGTCTGCTTCACAAGATTGCTGTGTGACAGTGTGTCTTCCCAAAGCTGTCTTCTCCTCTTCCTTTCTACTCAACTGTCACTCAGAAGCCTTGAGTATTGGATAATGTCATTGAAAATGGTCCCTGTAATTTTAATGGGGAACCAGTGGGCTTCAAAGGACAAGAGAACATGGCATGGTTGTTGCCCTCCGCCGTGTAAAACGACAATAGAAGTGCAAAGCTGGTAGCCCCCCGCTCCTGCTCCCATCACCACCTTCGTCCACAATGGAAAAAACCTGTTTATCTCTGCGTACAATTAAGAGTGTGAAATTAGAACATGCCGAATTAACTAAGAAACCCTGCTTTTGTTACAAAAGAAACAAAGCCTCCGGAGAGGAGAGAGAAAGAGAGAGAGGAGGGATAGAAGACAAAAAAAGGATTTTTTCAGTCATGAGAGAGCAAGACAGCTTGGCTCACTGATATCCCGAATAATCACATTTCCCTCAAATAAATCAGACTAGTTGGCATGTGGTGCAAATACATTCACTCGCAGACACATGCTGCAATGCATCGACAGACACAAACACATGCGCGCAGGTTTAAAACCATCCTCAAGAGAGTGTTACGTTTTCAATGACTTTGCACACTGACTTTTATTTTCACCATCCTGTGCCTCAGCACTTGTGAGACCAACCAAGGATGCACACACACACACACACACACACACACACACACACACACACACACACACACACACACACACACACACACACACACACACACACACACACACACACAAAGAGTGAGAGAAGCCTGAAGCTATATGACAACATGCCAACCCCACCCTGTGTACTTGTTCATTCACCCACTGTTTTGGCCCACTAACAGACCCCTGGCATGGACAGCCAGCTAGACCACCCTGACTGTCCTCCTCTCACCATCCCTCCATACTCTCCTTTCCTCAAGCCAGCAATCCACCGGTCAGGCTCAATGTGGCTTTACTCACTGCCATAACGACTCCACACACTGCCCCACTTCCACCTTAAGAGAATGAGTAATCAACATACTGGTAGCCATTTGCAGACTGTCAGTCAAATCCAGGACTTCGCAATGCTATCAGTCCTCCTCCCGTCACCAAGCCCTCCTTTCCTTCCTTCCTCTCCTCTAATACCAATTTAAATCGTTCAACGTGCCTTTTCTCCTGCTGCCATTATTCAAAAAGATCATAATAGTTTTCCCTGTGCCCAAAGCACAAAAAATCAATTATTTCCCCACAAAGACTTGAAAGTACTTAGCGCGGGCCTGCGAGGGGAAAAGCTGTGGGTTATATCAAATTGAAACTGCACTCATTACACAGGCACACAATTAGTTACCTCTGGTCTGCCTGCCGCTCTTTAATTTCCGAAACGGCATATCTGTATTATAACAGAAACAAGCATGCAAATGCTATTGTTGGGGATTTAGAGAAATCAATAGGACGGCTGGCGAGAGGCGTTTGGTGGCGCTGTCACTCAAAATCTGCTGCCGGCGACTGATAAAGGTCTGAATTCAAATTAGCGCCAAAGCCGGCCAGTGACATCAGAAGTGACATCCGAAATAAAAGGGACAGCTTCATGATATATGTAATTATTCTCCTCGCATTTGCGCTACATTTTTTTTCTTCACTGTCTCTCCTCTTTTCTCATATCCCTCATTCTCTCATTCTCTCATTGTGTGTACTTGTGTAACTGTGTTTTGCATAAAGGGATTAGGAGTGTCTTAATGAGAAACTGTAATTGTTTTTTCATCCCCGCTCTATGGATATGTTCGCATGTGTGTATCTCGGAGGATATTTGTGTGAGAGAGACAGACTGAAAATGTCTTGAATGAATGTGGCTTGTTTAATGCAAAATGAATACAGTAGTGAAATTATGTGGCCTTTTTTTTTTTTTTGCCTCTTCCATATCAGAGAACTGTTGGTATGAACGCTTGGAAGGTCTGGCAGAAAACTGTTTTGAAATACACTTGCCTACAATAATGAGCCAAGAGCTGATAGTGAACAGTCAAAACATAACCCGCCTCAGCTTTAATTCGCCTCAGAAACCAAATTGACATCTTTTCATTTTCAGTTTTACCAAACTTTTCAGTTTTGCAGAAATCTTGATAAAGCATGAAAGGTAGCAGCATGGCTTGAGCAAATATGAATGTTGTATGGCAACATATTAGTGCACGCAAAATACGCCAGCTCTTCCATGAATAGGGCCTCCCAAGTTAAAGCATTCATCTGACTTTTAAAGTGAATAACAATGCCGTTTATCAGACCTGAGGAAATTTCAGAGTTAGTGAGACAAGAATGCCTAAACTACTGAGGCACTTCAAGCCATCACAACTATAGTTTTTTTTTATGTCAAGATGATGGAATACTTAATAAGATACTATTCATGCAAATATAATGCTCCATATTACATCACCCTTTAGGACTTAAGCTCACACCCTGACCTTTATGATGTGTTGAAAAAAGAGTGGTGAAACAATAATTATATGACTTAAAGTGGAGGGAAAACTTAATTTACTCAGTTTTCCATTGAACTTATGATAATAGATTCAAATTTATTAGAGTTTATTATGAGTTATGTGTTTTAAATGACACAAGACTTTCTTTCAAATGTATCTGCTTGAGCTACAGGTAGCTGTTTGCATTTCCAAGGCAAGTTAGTTATACTGTTAAGAGACTGTTTTTAAAAAAATATTTAATAGGTAGTGGTAGGTATGTAGAAAGCACTGTCTATCACTTCAAAGATTTGGGATTTATTTCCTTGTAGCAGAATCTGCAACTTTGATGTGGATTTGAACAAGTGAGAAGCCAATAAGGATGATTTTCAGCTCCCCTCACGATTGGTCAGCTGACTACCTGTATATTGGGAGAAAAGTACGCGATAACGAGAGTTTATCACTCACATGTGAAAAGAAGCAGAGATAGAAAAAACAAAATGCTCTCAACACCTTTCCCAGCAGTAGTTTGTGCACTGCAAAGGAAGCAGGAGGACTAAAACGGGGAGCAATGTGAAGAAAATACCAGTTAATACAGGGTTTTTCTTGGCGGAATTTCATAGGAACTTGATCAAGTCAAATGTGGAGTGCACATTATTCAAATAAAATGATACAATTTTTTTATCACTAAGAGTAAGTAACATGGAGTGATGTCAGTTAATTGTAGGACATACTGGTAAAAATTATGTTACTGTTCAGGCCATAAATATGCTAGTCTTGTAAGTGTGTGTATTTAAAATATATATATAAATACTATATCTACTGTTTTTGAGGAAGTACTGAAGTCATGCCCCCAGTGATACCAGGGCAGGGTCATATTTAAACATTTTTTGGCTCAAAGTCTGAAGTCTGAAGGTTGAAGTCAACCTGTTCCCCTGTCTGAGCCCATGGGAGCGTCATAGCATATGATTTAGGTTATTATTATTTTTTGACCTGTCAAGCAGGAAACATCACTTTTATAGCTTCCAACCCCTCACTACAGCATTCCTGGGATCCTGCTCCTCTCCTCTCCACCCTTCAACCCTTCTTTCCATATTGTGATGCTCACTTGGAAGAGCGGTGTGATCAGCCATATTTCTGCCTTGTCCCGGAAACAAAGCCCTCTTCTCTGGGCTGGGCCAGAATGAAGTGGGGCAAAGTATGCAGGGGAGGGGAGAATGTGCCCTTTGTTGCCCCCCTGCCCTATTCTCTCTATCTCTCCATATCCTGCCTCCCACCTACTCCCTCCCCTGCTAGTTCTCTAGAAGTGAAGGGAATGGCAAAGGAGGGAGGGAGGGGGTTGGCTGGCTCATTCACCATCGGTTAAACGTTTTCACAGCGGCACAATGCCGGGGCGGAGTAGGCAGGTGCAAGGCAGGGAGAGGGAGGAAAAGAAGGAAAGGCAGAGAGAGACAGAGAGGGGAAGAGAGAGAGGGGAAGAGAACAACAGGTTGACCTACAACGGACCATAATCATGTAGCACCATTAACCCCCAGAGACCCCCCACTCTCTGTCTTTCTTGCTTTCTCACTGTTTCTTTCTCTTTCTCTCACTCCCTCACCAGTGTACACAAGCTTGCTGCCCCGGCACTTGTAAGACCAACCAAGGACACACATACACACACAACAAGCAGCGAGACTGGCAGAGCATACAGGCAGAATGCTATACAGACACACTCACTCACACCTCAGCAGCACATTTGCACTCATTTCACATAGATGGCTAGTCAAGTGCAAGTAAAACACACATTCACACGCGCACACACCAATAACAGAGTGGGCATATAATACGTTAAATCACACATGCTTAGATAAGCACTCGTGTCATAATATGGACACACTCAAGCACGCACACACACCAGCTTTCTCCTGACTCAACCAAGTGTGTGATGATCAGTAGGAAGGCTGCAAAAAAGAGGAGGGAGTGTGTGTCTGGCTGTCAGTGTGTGTCATTCATCTGCTACCAAAGAGCAAATCTTATTCAGTAAAGGGCTATTAGAGTTTATTTGTGTTGTGTGCATGTGCATGTGTGCACGTGTGTAAGGCTGTAGGTGGACATGGGCAAGGCTGCTGTGTTCAGCAATTTACCTCTTCGTGATATGTTTTCAACCCCAAACAAAATTTTATTACGACCTTGGAGCATCAAAAAATATGTTTTCTTCCCGTGTGTAAGCAGCGTGATAGCTTTTTTATAAACGGACAATAGAATGAAATAGTTTCAACCATTGATTCAGAAATGTGTGTTTGTGTTTTTATTGTTCAACATTGATTGGTTATGATCCTTGATGGTTTTGTACAAAATTTGCAGTCCTTGGAAGCTACACGCTGGCTTGCACAAGAAGTCATTGCAGAGTTTAACCAGTGATTAAAATCATGTTAAATGAATTCAAAGTTGCATAAAAGATGCAGAGGTGTGGGCTTCCTTGGAAGAAGCCAACAATAATGACAAGCTGACAGCAGTTTAATAACAAACAGGAAAAAATGTTATGACCAAAGAATAAAAACACAGAAAAGTGAAGGATTTTAGCAATCATTACGACAACTAAAATATAAAAAATAAAATGATATTGATGACTGGGGAATTAAACCTGTTAAATGTAAACACCAAGACAACATTAATTTTAAATAAAACAACTGCCAACCATGAAATGCATATATTGTTCTCAGTATCTTTTACCCTCTAACAGCCCATGAACACACTGAGCCTCCAAGGCCTCTCTGTGAGAGATTATTCTGCTTGAAGCTTCTTCTTCTTCTCCTTTTCTTTTACCAAATATCCACATAGACAGACCTTGAGGTTTTTGGCTGAGATGCCAAAGGGAAGTTCAACTTGCTGGGAAATTGAGCTGTTCAAGATGTTTACTTTGTAACAATTTTAACTACTGGTAATAATCTCTAGCTGACAGTCTAGCTGAACTGTATCGATTTCCCGAGGTGGTCCAATAATTCTTCAGCTTAATTAATCGTTTGATTTCAGAATTATTAGGTGTCAAATGTGTCAGGTGTCAGATAATGACAGATAATTTAAATGAACACATTTGTATTTCATCAAATGCATTTAACTAATTCCGGTTGCATCTCTTTCACAAAGTTTGCTTTTTCTCCTCCACCCTGAAACATCTCTGTTACTCTCTTATACCCTCGTTCGTCTTTAACCTCACTCTTCCACACATCTTTGCTCCCTGAACACACCTACTACTCTGAACCCATCTCCCATAGGTGATCGATGACCTTGTGAACATGAATCTTCCATTAGCGCAGGAGAGACAAGTTAGGATACACTTCCTAGTTTGCTGTCAATTGCTTCCTTGTTCTTTATCCTAATATCCTCCCTTTGTTCTTTGCATATTGCCTTTTAATTGTCTTTTTTCACTCTTTTTCATTATAACTCCCCTCACACCTCATATATCTTCCTGTTTCCTTTCTTTTAGACATCCTTGTCATTCAAACACAGGTTCATGTCCCTCTCAATTCTAATGTTCTGGGTTATTCTGTTTAGTGCACTGTGTAAACACAGTATAATAAACAACATCAAACAGTGAAATGCAGAGTATGGACAGATTCTTGTGGGCTTAATTTGCCACACAACTGCAGAGACATCACACACATACATACATGCACCAAGACAGAAGTAGGCCTACTAGTTCAGTACCATTAAGCAAGCCAAACAGTGGCTAGAGTCCCGTGTGTCCACCTTGCTAATTTTGAAATGCCATGTGGTATTAACATAGGCAAATCAGGTCACATCTAGCTCAAGTCTGGTTTGACAGCCACACAATACACTTGGGCAGCTTTACCACTAAAACTGCTCGACCCACCATTCTGCTCCCCCATTGTCTTCATTGCATTACCAAGACAACATAAAGTGATGACAGAGCCTGCAGTCTGGGGACTGTTTGTTTAATCTATGATTCAGAAATACACGGTTAGGCTCACTAAAGTGGATGTAAGCAACCCATTAGCTGCCATGTAAAACCAGCTACCAAAAAGAAGCCACTAAAGCCTTAAAATAATTCACTGGTTCCAGTTACTGCACTTCTGCACTGTTGTCAAGGAGACTGACCACTGTGTTTGCTCAGTGGAAGAATAATTGTGCCTGTGGTTTTCATCACACATTTGTCACACTGTAAATTGCTGCATTTGAAGCTTGATTGTTTTGTTGTTGATATTTGTACCTGAATAATTTGCTGGCCTTAATTCATCTCAGCTAGGCAAACTGACCTGAAATTCACACCAGATTCCAGAGACACGTAAATGTTCGTGCAGAAAATCTGTACTAGTTTCAGTCACTGTTGTGCTAACCATGCTGAATAATGTCCAAAATTCAAGGACCAATGATGGTTTTCATGTGATATTAACATAGTTTCTGTAATGAGTAGGGTGACCAGGTGTCTTTATGTAGGAGAGTTTTAAATGAGACTACACAATGAGACTGTCTCGCACATTTTGATTGGCTCTGGTTGTCAAACGTCAAACTTTCCAGACAAACATGTTTTGAAGTCTGGCTTTTATCCAATGGGTGTGAATAATGTAGGGAAAGCTGTCATCATGAGTCAAGTGCAGGTTAACCTGTCACAGGCTTTTGCTGCCTCTGCTAAATGGGGAAAACTGCAAGTTACCACAAATCCTCAAGCTATGCAGATTCTGGTGAAATATGATGGCAACACCACAGAGGAAAGAAGCCACATTCATGATAAAGACTGAAAAATACTTATAAAATAATGGGTAGAAGGAGTTTGTTTCTTTTTTCATTTTCCCTTTGTCTTTTCATTTCACATGGTTGACAAGATGTAAAATGCAAATTTCCAATTGCATCAGTGCAAAAATCCAAAGATGATTACATTTTTCCCTTGACCTAATTGTTTGTTGACATGCAACAGTGTTTGTGATTAGTGTCTAAAGACTGTAGGTTGTGTAAGTTTGATTGCGTGAGTATGTTGTGTGGGTAAGCTGCAAACAAATTGCCCTTTTTTATGACCAATAAAGTTATCTGAATCTGAACTTGAATCTGAACAGCGAGGCTAGCAGCTGGAATACCATCGATCTGTTGTAACTGTTTTTGGCATAGAGAACTGATATAAATAAATAGTTAATCATGGACCATTACCTACAAATAAAATATGATATTATAATCTTAAATGCAATAGCAATAATGAAAGTGGAACACCCATTTTGGTCATAGTAGATGGTGACTGATAAACATACAATAGTATAAATATATTAATTAAAAATTAAACAATAAACACTTTGAGATGCGCAGACTCAGTTGTTGAAAGGAAATGTGGGTTGATTAGAGGGAGGTGGGTTGATCCAAATATTGTTAGCATTGATACCAATACTGGTATCAATACTAGTATTAGTATTGTATTAGTATCCAATATTAGTATTGGAATCAATGCTAGGATGATAGGAAGAATATTTTTTGTCTATCCTCTAAGTTCAGCATATAATTCACTAAATTGTGTTAAAAATGTTCTTTTTTTAAAATTGAAAAATATACCACAAACAAGCACAGTTAGAAATGATAAAACCTTTTTTTGACTGTCCCATATATATTATATTTATAGCTTATGTCACATTAAACAACAGAAGATGAGTCAAAGAGATCGGCACATTTACACTCCAAGTCTCCAAAAAGCCCAGTTTCAAAATGCATTTAAAGCTGCAAAGTTTGTTTTTTTTGTATTAATTAATTAATATGAAAAGTAAAAATCACAGTGAGTGGTCATGGTCACATGGTCATTAAAATGTGTTCAGACTTTTTAAAATTATGATGATTCACCTCATAAATCATGACACACTGGTCTCTCCTCCTTAAACTTCCTTTATAGGTTAAAATATTGGTGTTGGTATTGGATTGATACCAATATTTGCAGTATCGCACAGCACTAGTATTGACTAAAGAAATTATGCAACTCCCTGTCCACAAATTTCAAGATTTGCTTGTCATGCAACGTTTTGCAGTTGACAGCTCATCACTCAACACTTCAGGCTGCAGCTGCATACGTAACACGCTTATACGTTTACTACTGTCAATCTTCCCTCCTATTGTTTGCTGCCTCAAACTCTCAACTCAAACTTCTCACCTCAGGTTAGTTTAACTTGTTGCCTTCCCACTTTATGTTGAAACAGGTCAACAAAATGTCATTGACATTCCACCGTCTCTGGTTCACCATGTCAGTCTTAATCTGTCCCTGTGTGTACACCTCCTTAAGGGCATAAAGTAAACATATTAGACCATTAAAAATCCACTTGGTGACTATTAATGCATTTCTCTAAGTAAAGCCATATCAGCTCTATGATCCAGACATTTAAAACACTGATTCAAAATGCCTGCTGGCATTGGTATCCTCTAGTCAAACTCCCATAGAAGTGTTGCTTTGATACAAACTCTTAAACATCATACATTAGTGGTCTATTGGGCCCATCTCCAATTCTAATGATTATTGATCTACTATTCATAGTCAGCTGTTCAAGGATGGGAACAAGAGTAACACTCCTGAATGTCACACCTCTGACCTTTTTTGTTTTTCAGATCATGTCTGGACAGCCAGGCACATTTACTTTGAGATTTCTCCACAACATAAAATATCCTTAATTTGTCTAAGCTGAGTGGGGATTTCCACTCCTCAGTCCAGCACTGCTAGAAATACAATGGCTTGTTCTTGTTGTTATCCAAAGTGAGGAGTTTTAGTTTTGGATAGGCATTTAGAGGATTATCTGAGTGCTTCTAAACATTCCTGTGTAATTAGACACCACCTCTGTCAGTCATGCAGAAGCAAAAAGCTGATTGGCTGAGTGTCAAATGAACTGCTGCCTTTGGGAATGTCCCCGGTTGGAGTGTCAATAGTTCGTCTTTGAGCCCTCGAGTTTATTCACCTCGTCTGCTTTATTCAAAGTCACTGGAAGAAAAAAGACCTGGAGGTGATTGAGGGTTTGACTGTGTGAATGTAAGAGAAACAGAAAGAGAGAAGAGAACAAGAAAATCAAGGAAACCTCTTTTAAGATATGTCAGAGAGAATTTGAAAAAATGGGAAATGTTGCGTGAGACTTAAGGGCAAAGATAAAAGCTGATACAATTTGACCGATTAAAAAGAAAGATGGAAGATATCAACAGCGACAGAGAAGAAGCAGAAAGGCGGACCTTGAGGCAGGGGTGGGCAAGTATGAGGGGAGCTAAATGTAGATCTTGTGATCCAGATCATATAGTCAGCACTGATGAATGATAGATGAACGCAGCATTACCACCCTGTAAATGACAGAGAAGAAGGGAAGCAAACAGAATAACAGCAAAAACATTAATGCTGCTCCATCCTGGAATCACTAATCCTGCAGTTGACACTTTTTTCTTTATAATTATTTATCTCTCCCTCTTTCTTTCACAACAAGAAAAATAACAGAATTTGTTATTTGTACACAAGCGTAAAAGAAAGCTGTTCATTTTTGACAAGAACGTGTTGTGGTTGTGTTAGATTTTTGTCTGTTGTATGACAAGGACAAGGACCTCCTAAGGACTCAGCACTGTCCACTAAAAATGTAGTTTCTACAAAACTGAAAATTTTAAGCATGATTTAAAAAAAAAAAAATTCTTTGAGAAAATCATTGTGCAAACCACAAAAAAGAAAGAAAAGAAAAAGAAAACACAGAGTTTCTTAACTCTCACTTAAAAAAAGAGGTTTTGCCTTTATTTTTGGTGACTAGAAGAAAAGGTCAAATCAAGGAGATGAATGGCAGAGATGCTTTATTTTTGAACCGTCAACCTTTCAACAGGGAGCCAAATCAGGCAAGCAAATCAAGATAATTTCTCCTAAATGTCCTTTTTTAAGCATCTGAGAGGATTACAATAAAACTACACTGGACCCTGTGGGACAAATTCATGGTACACAACTCTGTGAAACAATGAAAGAAACAACAAGTGTGCTCTTGCTCACAGTCCCTACTTGATGTGCTGCCATTGGGCTTGCACATTATGGACTCTTCTGCTGAAAACCCCAGTGTTACCTTTGAGGAGATCTAGCTCTTATCACCAGTGATGATCCAGAACAGAAATGTATTGCTGTTGCTGTTGTTGAGTTGATGCACACATGCACATGGTCAGAGCACAACTTGTAAAACTTGCTGTAAGATTTAAATCAAGTGTGCCTTTGGGTTTTTGCAAGCCTAATACATTTCTAACCAAAAATATTATTAGGAGGATCAGGAAATTGCATGCATTTTTGTGATTAAACCAAATAATTTTCTTGAAGGAAATGTTCCAGCCATGTTCCAATTTTTTATGCAATCACCTCTTTCATCTTTGGTAGAGGTTCAATGTTTGTAACAATCATCAGTTTACTGACTACAGGTCTATTTGATATATTTCCATCACAGTTCTGCTTCTTTATCTTTTGATTTTAACATTTCCTTCTTTTACTTTTCTAAATATTATGACGATATTACTATCTTTTGTTTTTCATATGTCCTTAATCTTTTTTTTCTTCCTATGGGCGTCATAGTGTACGCTTTCAGTAACATTCCTGTGTCACAAATGCAGTCAGTCTTGCTGCTTTCCTAACAATATTATTATGTTAATGTGTTTGACCTCAGTATTCAAAGAGCTACATTTCAGAAATTCACATAGTAGTCACATTGAAAGTAAGAATGAATGAGTGAGTGTGAAACAGCAAAAGAGATGAGCAAAAGTTTGACTGGGCTTTTTCTTTTTTTCCTCCCCACATGACAAGGTTGCTTTACACAGGCATGCACAAAAACACACACTGTGCTCCCGCGTCAAGGTGGTGAGAGGACGAGAGAGGACAACACAAAGCCCTATTGACTGATAGCCTGCGCACAATGACTTTCATTTTCCACTTCTTAGCAAAATATTATCAATTCTTAACAAGACTGTGGACCTCAACTCTTTCTATTACACGGTCACAAAGGCAGGGATGCATCTCTCAGGGCGAGGAAATGATGACATTCCTGCGGTGACATCAAAGCAGCACTTTACAGTAATAATGTCACATCATCCAGTGAAAGGAATAGTTTGCTGCTGTATTTTCAGCATCTTTGCAATTTTTTCAGTTCTTTTTGTACAATCATAAATTTCCAACCTTGAAAACTGTAGATGAATTATTAACCACCCTACTTATATATGGTTGGAGTTATGTTTTTCTTCAGGTCTATATCTTTTTCTAAGGCACATAGTGCTGTCATCACTCTCAATGGCACAAGAAAAAAAAAATTATTTATTTATTTTGCAAATGAACTAAATTCTGTTATATCTTATTCTATATTTATTAAGGTTAGTGAGTTTTAGGGTCTGAGTATGGCTTTGAAGCATCTCTGTGTATAGGTGTTTCATATTACAAAGACGTCCTGAAAACTTAAATTAAAAACTGGTATGCGATTAAAATATTCAAGTCATATAACAAATGGCTCTTCCACTAGTTAATCAAAGAAAAGGTTCAATAAGGAGATTTACTTTTTGTGTACACTTAATTCAAACTTTCAAGCTGCTGCAATAGCCTTTCATGTGTTTTTCTGTGCTTTTGCTAACCATTTGAATTCAGTCTAAAGTATTTTTTCAGACCTTATATACCATTACAAAGTCAGCAAAGCTACACCGCCACTCAACCATGATTTATTAAAGGAATTTGACCTTAAGCTGAAGCTTGTAGCCTTTCCTAAGGAGTCGAAAAACTACATTGAGCCTTTAAACGTAATTATTTATGGAGTACTACAAAAAGCTATATTGAGATAGTATTGATAAAAATAATGTCAAACATTCCCCAACACTCCCAAGCATCAGAATTAGCTTGATTACTGGTGATACAATTCTGAATACGTTCAGTTCAAGCGATGAATTAAATTCCTTCTTCAAAACACTGTCAGTTTGCACAGCGCTGCTCGATCAGCTGCGAAAATGCTTAAATTCTCCCTCAGGTAAGGATGTCCTCAAAGAAACCTCAGGCTACACACACACACACACACACACACACACAGAAAGAGAAAACCAAACACACCTGCAAAGCAGTGGTTAGGTTTAAATGCCTTTGTTATGTTAGCTTAACATTAGCATGTCTTTGGGTAGGGCTAATGAGGAACTGAGTGGTAAACTACGGAGCCCCGCAGGGGACATGGGAAAAAAAAAAATTAGGGAGAAAAAAAAAAAAATTAAGACGGACTTTTGCGAGATCTCGCAAAAGTATTGCGAGATCTCACAAAAGTTTTAGCTGCATTCTTCGGAGGCCGCCAGCCTCGCAAAACTCCAACAATGGCGGCAGCTACTTAGTTGTAATATTACTCTTTCTGGGTCACAAAATACACTTTTAAGATATTTTGAGGCGTGAATGTAGTTGTGTAAACGTCAGATACCTGCTCGGTTTACAAGACATCACATATTTGCAAAAGTGCTCCGACGTTTTTGGAGATCTGACACCCACTAGCTCGAAGCTAACGGGAGGTCGAGACCTACTACAGCCGGGAGGAACACCGCTTTCCCTGCACATCGTGCCTCGACCTCCCGGTCGGCTTTGAGCTAGCGGCCTCCGAAGAATGCGGCTAAAACTTTTGCGAGATCTCGCAAAAGTCCGTCTTAATTTTTTTTTTTTCTCCCAAATTTTTTTTTCTCCCAAATTTTTTTTTTCTCCCATGTCCCCTGCAGGGCTCCGTAGTAAACTGTGTCTGCTGTGTGTGTGAGTGTGTGTGTCCGCCTGTAAGTTACATACTGTTGTAGCTAACACATTAGCAACTTCTGACTAAACAGCCACTTTGTCTAAAATAAAATGTTTTATCAATGTAGGAAATGTTACTTATCCTTAAATACTTTTCATGCATATACTTTTTTTTTTCAATTTCATATATTTTTCCAACATTTTACTTTAGAATGACAAAAAGTTTCATCCGATGTTACCAATGTCTTGAGCAAAATGAAAGCACTTTTCTTAAATCATATACATTTTCTTTTAAGATGGGAAGGAGTCCATGACAGATTTTCTGCCAGCTTTCACTGTTTTTGGTTGCATGACAATGTCACAGTTGCTGCAGATTTGCCAGCTACATATTCACAATGCCAAATCTCCCATTGCACCCCATCCTACAGATACTTTATTAAATTGAGATTTGGTGGCTATCGAGGCTACACATTACCATACTCTAGAAATCAGTTTAAGATGATCTCATCTCAAGCTACTGTCAACGATCACCTCCAAGCTTCCACATCAGGTCATGTATTCAGAAATGCTCCTCTGGATACCTTGGTTGTTACAAGTAGCTATTTGAATGTCTGTTGAAGCAGTCTGGTCAGTCTCCTCTGACCTCTCATGTCAACAATGCATTTTGTCTAAAGACCTGCCAGTCCCTTGATATTTTCTATTTGTATCTCAGTAAACTGTAGAGATGATTGTTTGAAGAAAATCACAGTAGATCAGCAGTTTTTTTTTATTAAAATAATTAGACAATGCCACGTTCAAAGTAATTTAAGTCAGCTTTCTTCCCCATTCTGTTGCTCAGTTTGAGCTTCAGACACTGTGTGTCTACTGTGTCTTCATATCTAAATGCATCAGATATTTCTGGTAATAAGCAGTTGAAAAAGTTAGTGAGTGTATATTGGGAAAGAATGAGAAATATTAGAATCAGAGCCATGTTTTACTTCTCCGTGGAAATATTAGGCAGGGATGATATTTTTAGTTTGAGTTTTTTCAGATGTCATTTTTTGGCATTTCTCTCACAGTGTAATATTGTTTGTGTTGCATCAAGCTCAGAGAAAGAGAAAAACTTTAACTTTATTATTATTATTATTTATTATTACTATTGTTATTACTTATAATCTTCTATAGAATAAATGTGAAAAAATATTGATAAATAACACATATCATAAAAAGTTTTAAAAAACTAAAACACATTTTTCCTATTGCTATTTGTCTTTTAACTTTAGAAACAACTTTATTCTTTGAGAAGAAGCAACTATCAATAAAATACACTAAGAACTTTGCCTCAAATGTGTAAAATACCAACAAAACAGTTAAAAGAAATGTTGAAATGCACTAGAACTACTGTCATTACCGTCATAATGTCAATGGGCAATATTAAGAGATCTCAAAGATCATCATGACTTGCACTTTCTACACCGAATGGCAGAGAAGAGAAGACCTTTGGCTCGATGTGGAACATACAAATTCAGAGATTATTTATAATCTGAATTATAGTACTTGAATTATAGTAGTCGATTGGGGGGGGGGACCATAATAACTTCAGAGATCCCATGACCTTTATCACTGCATACAATCAACTGCCATTATTTTTCTGTGTGACATTTACTGCAAAAGGCAGACGTAGACTAAGACTGCCTGTGTTTTCTTCAGCATTACAGAGTTTATGGGAAGAGAAGTGAAATATGGGAAATTAATTAAAGCTGGAGGATGTGTCTAATATTGATGCACTTGTGAAAGTCAGATTTAACGATGAAAGATGGAGAATTTCAAGCTATTGCACCTTTTCCATTTGGGTTTGGTGGGACTTTATCATTTTGATCCATAAGGCGGAAAGAGTAATCTTTCATGGGAGAAAAACCAGAGTGATGAAATGAAGGGGTGTCCACACGGGAAGAGACTAGCAGCAATGCAGCAAACAGCTCATCATAAAATGTCAATGAAATTCAGCGACTTGCAGCAAATACAGGTGAAGCATCACAAAGCCCAAAGATCCTAAGTTACTCTTATCATAACTTTAAGGTAACTGACTGAAGTACTGACCGGTGAGTAAACCATAACACTGGCATATGACAAGTGGTAAATAAATTAGAGGGTTACCTATACAACTGCCACCTGCAGTCTCCATTAATAGCTAACTGTAAGCTACAAAGAAATGCACAATGAGCAAATGAGCATGGGGGCTTTAGGCTACAAACTAGCTTGTGAGCCTGAGGCTAGATTTAAGTGCAACTCCCTGTCTTTGAGTTATGAATAGTTCACTCACTGCTTAGCTGGCAGCTCAGGAACAAGTTGGGAAACTTTGATGAATCACGAAGGACAGATGCATCCTTACTCTGAAAGTTTAACTTTATCTTTTTAGATTTAATGTAGATTCTGTAAGAAAAGACTAAAAAGCCCATTTTAAATTCCAGTTTATTTGCATTTAGCTGTTTTATTTATTAGTAAATATAAATAAAAATGTTACTCACTGCAAATCAAACAGCCTTTAAGCAACCTTTGCAATGATTTTTTTACATTTGAAACCTGATGATGCATTTACAGACTGACACTGCAAAATTTGTAATACCAAAACTTTAGCCATGTAGAAACATTTTTAAAGTGTTTCTCATAAGCTTTAAAGCAACAACACTGTGTTCATATATGTAAAGATATGTTAAGTTTTAAGAACCTTTAAAAAATTAAATAACTTTCAGCAGAAACTGAATTGATTTACCATTTGAAGATGAATATCTGGTTGACTGCACCTGACATTCTCATCCAGTCTGATAATTACAGTGGAGAGCAATAGACGGGTAGCGAGAGAAAAGATCACTGATTGAATAACAGAGGAAAGATGGGGATGAGTCATGAGAAGCTGATTATTAGAACAGTGGCTAAGATGTTAGACTTACAAAAGGTCGTTAAGATATGGCGGCATTAAGATATCGCAGATGAGAGTGGTAAAATACTGGGAATGATGTGCAGACGGTACAAAAGAAAGTGAGGTGTGTACATGATGGCATTTGTGCTTTTTTTGTGACTGTCCACTTGCATTCTGAAACTTCCCTCTTTCTCTTTTTTCTCACCTTTTATTTCCTTTTCTCTCCCTTTGCTTTTATTCTGTCACACTCTCCCCTAAATCTCCCTATGAAATCTACACTTGCCACTGGTAATTACAATGAACAACTTCATATGTCTGCTTCTCCTGCTTCTGAGATAAGGCGTGGTTGCGTGGCATACACACCCAACTGCATTCACAAAGACACACACACACACACCATCATCCACTATCTTATCTCCATCGTCACAGAACAACCGCCTTCTGCCCAATTCTGCCCTAATCTTCACCGTAAACAATACTGATATTTTACCCCCGTCCACAATGAAAAGGGAAGGGAGGAGGGGGCGAGGAGGAGGTGGAGGATAGAGGGGCGGAAGGGGAAGGAGAAAAGGACTAATGCAGGATAGATGGAGGAGAAGTGCACATCTGATAAAATTGGTTGCTTATAAAAACTCACCTCCCCCGTGCCTCGCCTGTCATTCAGCCTAGGATTTGCTAGTCTACATTTATGTATGTAAGAGTATTGTGCAGTGAATTAATTTTCCACACATAGTCAGAGTCTATTTGAAACTCTATAGGTTCCTTCAAATAGTTTTTTTTATTACATTTTTAACTGTTAAAACTCCTAAACCTAGTTTTTCTTTTTCTTTGCCACAGTCAGCTTGGTGGTAACTTTAGTATGGATTTGTTGTGAACAGTTGGCATATTAGAGCTACAATTTTACTTTAACTATATCTTGATGTGTCCACTTGTTAATTTTCACACTTTGATGACATCTTGCAGAAGAATCTCAGGCTTAGAAGTACACAATTCATCCCTCCCACACTCAATCGCTCCACAATGTAATGTTTTCTCTTAAACTTGATAAGATCATTTATTCTCTCTGAGGAAAATCCCAAAAGTTCTCGGTCATGGCACCCATTCCTGATCTACTTTAGTTCATCATAACCATAACATATCTTTCGGGACAGTATGTATGTATGCTACTGTTTTTTGGGTTTTTTTTTTGTTTGTTTCTGTAGAGTAACACCAAAATAAAGTGAAACCAAAACAAGGGAGGAAATATTAATCCGCTCTGTTAATGGTTCTTTGATTGTAATTGCTTGGTTTGTGACTAAGATTCTTCACCATGTCAAACTACGTTTTCCTCCTTTACCTAAATAAATATATTAAACAGACAACAGAAAAAGAAATCAGTTCAGTTTAATATCTGTAGTGGTAAAACACAACAGTTGCATCAAGGTGCACTTTAAACTTGAAAAAGTGAAACAGGTTTTAATGTTAATAGTGCAACTTTTAACGCTAGTAACTTTATTAAACTGCAGCTAAATTGTTACAAAAATAATTTTGATAAATTTTAAAAGGTTCCTGTTCTTGATTTTGATCACCATTCCCAGTCGTTTTTGAAAGCTGCAGAGTTAAGAATAAGTCAAAGAAAACATGAGCATCCAGGTTATGAGACAGGTTTTAATCAGACAGATTTCTTCTGGCTTAAACGGTGACTTTGACCGACACACCTTCCATGTTTGTGCAGGTATATAGGCATATGGGTAAACTGCCTTTTCAGCAAAGACAGATTTAATCAAATGTTTTGTATGCTCTTGCTTTTTGCTTTATCTCTAAATAAAGGGCTAGAAAAGGTCCTGAGTTAGTGACGTTCTTACGGTCTTCCGGTTCATATTTTCTGCAAACTCTGTAAGATGCCTGATGATAATAACTACACTAAACTAACTAATCAAAAATTTCTCTAACCCAGGAGTTAGAATTTCAAGTGTGTTCAACAGTTTGCTTCTTCTGACTTCTTTTCACTTCTCAGTCAGTCTGTATGCTTTGTGATTTATGGATCATTCACAAGATAAGACTAAACAACAGTGACAGTTATAAAGTGTTTTAAGTAAACCAGTTTTGTTACAACCGATTGTAGTTAAAAAAAAAAACACATTTGCAAATGTAAATGAAGCTGAGTAATGAACATTTCTTTGCTGTTATAAGAATCAGAAATATGACATTGCCTGTAAACTCACTAAATGTGCAAATCCTGCATACACCTACATCAGCTTTGACTGGCATCCCACTCAACAAGCTTCAACAGAGGCTCCTGTTGTGAAAACAGTACTGTTTGCTTTTAGTGACCTTACGCTATACCCCAATGTAAAACAGTGTGAATCCTCCAAAGTGTCTTGGCATTTAAATAGTTTTTGCTGACCTACAAGTCCGTAGGACTGAAGCGATCTGAATGCTGAGGCTTTTAAGAGAATGCCCAGCTCTAGAGCGGAGCAGCACAAACTAACAACACATCAAAGGTTTATGTATATATTAAGATTCATAATTCATCTCCTACACTCAGTCGGCTTTCATTCCTGAAGCCACAGCCAAAGGAACACAGACATGAGCTGCGTGACCTTTCAGCAGAAGAGTGACAGTGAAGAAAGAAAACATTATAAAGGAAAATAAAGACAACCTCTATCGTGACTGAAGCTCCTCATCATGCTCTGTTTGTGATACGTTACATGTATATCTTGTTATTTCCATCTCCTGCTTTTTGTCATCCTATAGCCCTTCCGCCACATGCCCTCTACTTCTACCTCAGTGGTGATACAGCAGGATAACCCTGGAGGTCTGAGGAGAATTAGAAATGAAAGTTGATTTAATCAGTTGTCCACTCACATACACCTCCTCGAATCAGGTTACAGAGGGACAAGGTTCTGCAAGTGCACGTGTGTGCGTGTGTGTGTGTGCGTGTGTGTCATTAAAACACACTGGCTCACTTCTTAAATCAGCCGGGACATTTTTATTGTCAACACTAACAGCAACACTGAGGCCATCTGTTTTCCATGGGAAACTGTCTAACAAGCAGCTTTACAGCCTGTTCAGTTATATAAACATGTTGTTACTTCTACTGTACATTATCAGGAGTTTTAAAACAAATAAAGCTTTTATAAATATATTTATTCTATTTGTATCAGTATTTTATTTTCCAAAAAGAAGCAAACAAGCAATATTTTTTATGCATATAGCTGTTTTCCACATGCAAAAGTGCTTCACAAAAGTTAACATACAACTTAAAAAACTGGAATTAAAATCAATGCAAAATAAAAGGAAAGTACAAGAGATTTAAAAATACTCAACAATAAAATAAAAAAATATTGGAAATAAAACCAATAACAAAATCAATACAAAGAAAAACCTAAAGAACTTCATGTTAAGTTGAAATGAGTACATAATGAAAATGAAAATTGGTATTGACTCCACAAACCTTACCTGTACAGGCAGGATATTCCATCTGTTTAGTGTCACAGCCTTTTTTGGTGAGTCTGTGGGACAGAAAATCATTCTAGCTTATGAGTGAGATAGAAGTACTGCGCAAATGTGTGAGTGTCTGAATAGATGAATGGCAGCAAGGCAAGCAGAGTGATTTACCTTGTGCATTATCATTATAAGCTCGCTCATCATTAAATATTAACCTATTTTATATTTAAAACACAGTACCAGTGTAGCTGTCATATAATCATTTTTTAAAAATAGTTGTATAGTGTAACCAGCCTGATAGGCCAGATTTCCATTTATTATTATCTGAAGTTCCTTTAAAATATTCTCATAAGAACTCCATAAGAAATAAAAAGTTGGACAAAAAATTCTTATTTGTTGTTGGTGGACAAAATATAAAACTGGTGGAATAAGATACCATGTGTAAGTTTGAGTTTGTGTAGAATTCAAAATTTTAAACTTAAATTTGGCCTCATGGCTAATATGCACAAGAAAAGCTCCGCCTATTCATGTGCAAAACTACCATCAGATTTTTTAAATATGCAACCAACCTATTTTGTTCTTACCACTGTGTACTATTGCATGCAATCTACTGTCACTGGCATACTGCCACATCCCCATTTTGCCATATAGGAAAACACATTTACTTCTAGATGAAGTGGAGAAAGTAGTGACAGTGTTGGAAGAGAAAAGCCTGACTGAAGGAACTGAAAGAACCTTGTCCAAAGAGGAAATCAGGTAAGGCACAGCTGAAATAACCGAATCTGAATTCCATCTCCTCCTGGTACACTCACTGTGGCTCAAGTAAAATAAAAGTTGATATTTAAAAAAAAGAAACGGATTAGCAGAAAACAGGTAAAGCACAGGAAGATGAGAAACTTTTTTTTTAGATTCTATAACATTCGTGGCATAGTACCAAGAAATTAGGCTGTAAGTGATGAAATTCAGCAATGACAGAAGTCATTTATTGAAAGATGAGACCGTTTAAGATAAGATGAGACAAGAAATATTTAAATATGTTTAATTTTCTTCAAATGGAGCTCAACTTTAATGTTTAGTTTTTAAAAAAAATTAAATTGTAATTTTGTTTCTTATGTTTATTTTTTCTAAGCCAGGCCTACGACTGTTTGTACACATGGTCAGAGTTCTAGACTTCTTTATAAAGTACGAACAAATTCAGGTACAAAAATCTTAATAAATCACTGCATGAAGCATTTGTACGCATGTTTTATGCACAGATTTCATGTGTACAAACTGTTAATAAATGAGGCGTATTGTTCCCTCTACTAAAGAAACCCTACACAAAATCACAAATAAAGGGCCTTCATAACACAATTTAGTTATCTCAAAATAGAATTTAATCATTTAATAATAGTAAATAGCAGAAGTAGCTGATTTCTAGTTCTAATGTGAGTTTGTTTACTGCTTTTTCACTAACTACATTTATTTGTGATATAGCTCTGGTAATTAGTTTTCATTTCAAAATAAAGAATAACAAAAAAGCTCATAACAACAGCTTATTTTCCATTCCCCTGAGGGAAGAATTAATGTGTTTTTGTAGCTTCACGTACTTAAAGTAATGTGATGGTAGACATCACAGATTGTGTCTTAAATGCTTCATAATGAAAGATAACAGTGGATGATAGATGGAGAGCTGATCTTGCGATGCTCCTTATTTGGCAAAGTTGTAGGAGTCAGCTAAAGGAGGCAACTTTTGTTGACAGATTTTTAGTGGTTCTAAATCCACAGGATAGCGAGAGCCGTTCCCAACCTAGCTGGGGGTAGGTTTCACTGTGTGTTGGGGAAGCCTATTTGTTGTGGAAAGGATTATGGTGAGCGATCTAGTCACAAACAAGATTAGTGGTAGCAGATCGTGTTTGATTGGGAAGCTACAAAACAGCTCTCACAACTGTGACACAAGTTGTTGTCCAGCTTGTAGCAAACAGAAAAGAAGTCATGAAACACACAAGCAAACAGATAATTACAAGAATATGATCTCTTCTCTTTTATACCTAACATCCTCTGACCAGCTATCTCTAGACATTATATCGCAAACTGTTTTAGATTCTTGCAGATGTGTCCAGCTCCCTTTGAAAAGCTACAGACAGCAGAATTACTCTAAAACCCTTTAAATTTGAGATTAACCTGTATAGTCATGTCTTTTTATAGAGCATGACATAGACCCACGTACATAGCCATGGTCACACACACTCAGGAGTATCTGTAATCCTGGTTGAGACAGGCAGACACCCTTGGTGCATCACTCTCCCGTTCATTTCATAGATCTGTCATCGTCCCTGGACAAAAGCACCTCACCAGGATGACTAATCTGTGTTCGGCTCGCTGTCCTGGCTGACTCAGGCTGCCATGTCGATTCTATTTCAGACGTTACTCAGCAATCGCTGAAGCGAGTTATGATTGGAATGGAGACAAGGCACACAAAGGGGAGACAAAGGCAAAGATAGAAAGGGGGCAGCATGGGGGTGGGGGTGGGGGTGGGAAGGGTATTTTCAACTCATTAAAACTTTTTCAAAAGCTGAAAGATGACTTGAGGCAGACTAGTGTTTATATCATTTTGTGTATGAGTGTGAGACAGAAAGTGTCTCAGTCCTCTCTTGTCTCCCTCCAGCAGCAGCAGAGAAACCTCCAGGGCTGACACAGGGGACAGCCGACCTCAGCCTGGCACAGAAACCCTCACCTTGTCTGGGCCACTAAGCACACAGCAGTTCCCTCAGTCACTGAGCGTACACATCCAGACAGCGATGCTGCTTAGCTGGGGAGCCTGAGACAGGAGTGGTTTGGGAAGTTACGGTGCAAGCTGACAGGCTGTCATGGCAAATACACACACATACCGAGAGATAATACTATATCAATATGATGATACGTGAGAAAAACTGTATCACTACTTCTCTCATTACCTTGTCTTTCCTCACTTACCACCAAACCCATCAACCTGCAGCGTCCTGCCATATCATCCTCAATAACCCCAGCTGGTGAGCTAAGCAGTGTCTGACATACATGCACACCAGCACATACACCCAGATACTCAAACACTGAAAGATGCTTACAGGCATGAGGTCTATTACGCAGAGAGGTAAACACTCACATGTAACCACATACAAGCTGTGTGCACATTTGCAAGCAAAACAGCAATGAAAATTTAAATGATTTAACTTTAAATGTCAGTTTAATTTAGAGAAGTGTTTTGTTGTCCTGTGCAGGGTGGACCAAATATCCAACATTCCACACAAACAAAAAATTAGCTAACTAACCACAGTATATGTGGAGATGACTGCCACAAGCTGTGGTATATGGTGTGCTGGAATGGAACAAAAACTCTTGAGGTTTTTGACTGGCAATGCCTATTGTCAGATCCGAAGACTATCTCTTCTGTCCTCACTCTCTCCCTGTACTTCCCACAGATACATTGCACGTCAGTTGGCCTGCTGTCTTTTTGAGGCAGCGGTACACCATTTCTGCTGAATTATTCACATCTTGTGGAGAAGAGGAGCTGAGAGAGACAGCCCGTAAAAAGCCAAGCTAATTAAAGTAGCAGTATTAAATGTGTGCCCGTGTCTCTTCCAAGAAGAGAGGAAAGAGAGATCAGCGGTGATACCTTTCCTCTCTCTGCATCTCTATCACTTGTCCCCCCGCCTCCCTCCTTCTTTCGCTTCACTTATCCCCCCTCTTCCCTCAGCTTTCTCAGGAAAATTACAACCTGACTGCTCACTTTAATATTTCAGCATCTAAGTGACTGTGACAGCCTCTCCTTTGTGTCTCCCCACACCCCCACCTCACTGCTTCTTCTGTCCCTACCTCCATCCATCCACCCACCCACCCACCCAGCACTCTCTCTCCCAGCCCCAGCCTCCTCGTGTCGTTTGCTTATCATTCCCCCGACAGTTCAACTTTTACCATGTGACAGGAGAGAGACAGACAGAGATGGAAAAAAACAAAAACAAATCAGACTCAAACCGAGGTCGCTTTGCCAGGCTATCAGGCTGTCTCTCTCTGTCTCTCTGTGAGTTCTGTGACATGTACACGACCATGAACCTACAATGAGGAGAGGTATCGCTTCGCGCTGATGTATGCCACTCATGGTCAGACATAGACACACAGGCAGCATTTCATAGTGACAGTTGGGGTAGTGATCTCATCCACAGAGACAGACACTGACTCAGAATAGAGGTGTGTGTATGTCCTTTTGTATATTTGTGCATAAGATGTCACCCCCTATACATGAGCCACTTCAGCGCATGAGATACCTCTGAGAAGGCTCTTTCTGAGGCCATAACCCCAATAGTCTTTTCTATGCATGCTCACGCGTGTTATTGTTAGTGATATGAATATGTGCGTAGGCATGTATTATACACAAATGTATTATACATGTTCGGGTGAGAGATGTACTTGTTGGTGGAGTGATAGTGTTATTTGAGGTGAATAGCCAAGAAGATGGCTCAGTATGTTGTGTGTTCATAGGCACTATGATACACATCAATAATTTAGCCCGTCTCCCCTACTCCCCATTCATTCTATTTTCATCTCTGCCATTTGATATCCCTCTCTGTTTCCACTCTCAAAGAGAGCATATCGTGCCCAGAAAGTGAGAAAGAAATATAAAAAGAGCCTCAGGAAACAAGCCTTTTATACCAATAAGTGAGAAACTAAATGGTTTCTCAGCAGCACGCCAACAATGTATGGACAATAGCATTCAGGAATTACATATCTGTACTTACACATGTATTGGTATGCCTGCACACTGGTATGCTTGTTCACACACACAGAGGGAATCACACATACAAATAGAAACTCTCAATGTGAGGAGATACTGACATTGTACACAACATTGATCATATAATTTACTCCTCTCTATCAAGCTACAAGGGTATTGATCAAATAATTCCATATGTGGGGCTCGGCTACTGCCAAATTGCTAAAATGGGGCTGCTCTACTTAAAGTGTGTCCCATAATGGTTTTGGCATTGATTGTGACTCTCCCTCGCTCACTCCCAATGCAAACAAACCCCATTCAAAAGGGTATGCGAATATGGTCAAACACAAATCACACATGCACACACACTGCCAGTTGAGCAGCTAATGCCACATACGGAGACCGACACTTACACAAACTAGAACACGCACACACACACACACACACACACACACACACACACACACACACACACACACACACACACACACACACACACACACACACTTTCATTCTATGTCCTTTTTGATATTTGTGTGCTCGTCAGGTGATGAAATTATCTATTATTCTGTGAGTTGCAGAATAGAGTTGCCTCGTGGGCATGCGGGTTTTACAAATGACTGGAAGATTAAGAGCGGTTGAAAAGCCAATTTGACCCCGTTTCTACTTTGATGGCTCAGCTGACCGATTTGCTGCAGCCCTGAGGCAGGTGTCACACACGTACGCATTTACAGTAGGTGTTCTCATTTGTGTGTTTGGCACCAGTGTTTGCACGCGTATACAAAAATATACCTGAGAGCACATGCTTGCATGTGCACATGGATATATATTCACGCTTTTCAGCTAGAGTTGTTACAGTTTCTTTAACATTGAGAAACATTTGAAAAAAAGGAAAGAAAAGACACAATTGAACACCTGAGGCAGAGCGAGTCAGAAACAGTTACAATAGTGTTAGGTGTTGATGATGAAATCTGATCGAGTGCCCACCCTTTACCAGTAAAGTGTTATTTTTCTGCTTACATGTGTTTTTAAGTTCTTTTTGGGGAACAGAAATACTGTGAAGAAGTAACAGAAAGACCCTCTTCTGTCACGGACCCGGTTCCGGGGACTTGGGGTCCGTGAGCAGTGTGGACCTTTAGTATTACTATTGCTGTTGTTGTTGTTATTATTATTGTTATTGTTATTATTATTGTATTGGATGTATATTTGCTGCACTGTGCTCTTGTGTTCCATGCTGGTGTGTGTACATGTGGGTGTCTGCGGGTGTGGCTGAAGGATGAAGGACAGCCACCTGCAGGCCTGATGGGCGTGGCCCTGCCGGCTGCCGGTCACGTCTAGGTTCTCACACACCTGCTTCTGATCAGGCTCGTCGGGGGAGCTACTTAACAGTGCGGTGGAGCTTCCTCCGGCGCAGGATCGTTGAGTTAGACTCCATGCCAGTGTTCATAGTGTTGGTCAGTGTATGCCTACTGGAGTTGGTGCCATAACGACTGTGTCTGTCGTTTTTCCTCAGGAGAGCGGAACACGGGACTGCAGGACGCACAGGGTGTGCGTAGGCACAGGAGCAGAGAGCACGGAATACCAGCACTTGGGAGAAGGCACAACACAGGAGTTGAGGGAGCACTCTGGAGACTTATTGCGTGGTGTACATTTACCCCCAATGTAAATAAATGCACTGTTCATTGCACTAAGTCCAGCGTTTGGGTCCTTTTCTCCAACATCCCCCATGGTCTGCCACCCAGACCGTGACATCTTCTTTGTCAGGGATGTGTATGAGAGCATATACTTCAGCAAGTTTGTTAGATGTCAATCTCAAACTGTCACGCAGACCGTGCGGAAATGTGTGTGGTGGACCCAGGAGCGAACACAAGCGAGGATGCAGGAGTGGAGTTAAACAAAAGCGAGCCTTTTATTCTGGCTGATGAAAGGAACAAAACAGAGTGAGGGCAGCATAAGAGTAATAGTTCAAACAGAAACCTAAACTGGACATAAACTAAGGAAAAGCTATGGCTGGAGATACGGAACACAGGGGGTGGTAACACAGACGACGCGACACAGACTACATGAAACACAGAGACTAAATACACAAGAGGGATGATCAGGGGAAGTGGCCACACATGGGAACACAGCTGACACAGATAAACATAACAAGACATGGCAGGAGTAAACAACACTGACGGGAGACTGTCAAAGTAAAACAGGAAGTACACAGGTGCAAACAGGAGGAGAGAGAGAGCACGGGCATAGTGGGCTGGGGAAACATGGAATGAAACAAGGAGGGGAGATGAGGGCTCACAGATACATAGAGGGGCACACAGGGGATAAAAGTCACAAGGGGAAGTCAAATAAGGAACACCACAACAGGACAACTTAGGAAACATGGCCTAAATAAGGAACGAAATACAAAAATACAAGAAACTAAGAATACTGGGCCCACATGGCCCAGGACCATGACACAAACACCTGACAGAATGACACTTTTCTATTATAAAAATGCAGCTGTCTGTACAAACCTGCATAACAGCTTCTAGCTGCATCCTTTTAGTCTCTGAAAGAAAAAAACATAATTGGCCACTCATGTGTACTGTGGCTGATCACATCATGTACTCTATAGACTGACAGAGAACTAAAGTCACTATTGGAGCTGGACTGCTGGCATCCTCTTTTCACCCCAAACCCTTATAGTGACTGTATACCCACACTAAGCTGTGGGACAGCATGAATCTGGATGAGATACTGAAGCTCAAACTAGTTCAGACAAAGAACTATATGTACAATATAAATGTGCTGCGTGGGTGCATACAGTAAGACTAAAAAATGTCTATTTACTAAAATTAATATCTTTTCTTATTGTTTTTGGCTGCAATCAGCTGACATTTTTCTCTAATATAAAAACTTGCTGTCATAACAAATAATTTCTGTCACCTCTAAACTTCTCCATGATCACTAGTTCTAACTGTCCTTATGGAACGGTAGAGTTTAGCTGCCTTGTTGCTTGCTATTCAAAAGAAAAGGCAGGATCATATATAAATACTTTATATTAAAATGTATATTTATTAAATATTTACATAATTCTGGGTAGACGTAGGTACACTTTTACAAAAATGACCTGAAAACAGAAATGACAACTCTGAAAGTTTTTTTTTCTTTACAAGACTTATACAGGCATTCTGAGAAAGAGTAGAAGGATTAACCGAGATCTGTAGTGGTAAAGAGCTGAGAAGTTGAGAAGTGTGACAGTGAGAATGTAACACAGGAAGTGAGGCGAGACAGAGAGGACAGAAAAGGATGGGAGAGAGATAGAGTGTGACAGAAAAGGAGAGAGAAGGAGAGTCCAGCTGGTGGCAGAAACAGAGAGAGATGTAAGGATATGACACCTCCTGTCTCTGCACTGGCCTTTGCTGGCCTTTGCGGGAACATACATGACAGCCTTGTCACACTCACTTACTTTCGCTCCCTCCATCGAGGTATATGGAGTGCGTAAGAGGGTCATACACAGTAGGCAAGAGAAGGACAGACAAGACACAGAAAAGGAAAGAAAGAAAAAAGAAAGAAAGAAAGATTACAGGAAATTTTGGTGCTACATTTACTCACTTCTGCACAGATTTCTCTCAGCCTGCTATAGTACTAATGTCCTTGGCATACCACTAGTTTGTCTCTGTGTGTGATTCTTATTCTCACAAAGCAAAAAGAAAAGATCATTTCTTTTATTTAAACTTTTACACAGCTTGTTTTCAGAAAATGTAACTTATGAGCATCCCTGTCAAATTAGTTTTTAACCTTCAACAAAAGGTTTAATTACCAAAAGAGCAGCTGCCCTGTATACACACTCATTTTACTCTAATTGTGTTCTGCAGTGCTTTTTGGCAAGTACATATCTGTTGTTGTTGTTGTTGTTGTTGTTGTTGTTGTCAGGGTTCTCACAGGATAAAAAAGAATGTAGGAAATAGCATTTTTCTTTCTTTGCTTTTTTTTAGTGGCAGAAGCAGTTGTAGTATCATCTAGAAGTATGTCAATACTCTAAACTGTGGGTATTACCTTCTACTTCTACCTGTCTGCTGAGATGGTATTTTGCAAGCGTTTGGAAACTGGCTGCAGGGATTTGTTCCCACTTCCAAGAGCATTACCGAGTGTTCAGTCCAAAACTGAAGTACGTAAAATAATACGTCAGCACATAATAGCGCAGTGAGACACAAAGATATGATCTCAGTAGGCTTGTTTGAGTAATTGAACCATTAGTGGTCTTTTCTACCAGGATTGTTTGCATGGCCATGGTTTGAGTTTGCATTGTGGCAGAATTTCAGCCAAGTTCAATTATTTCACCAGACAAGCAATAACTTTTGTTTTTGCAGCGTCATCCCAACTGCGTCAACACATAAACTTAATTGAAGTAAATGAGAGGCAGCAGGATTGTTTGTTTTCTCACAATACTAATGATGGTCAGAATACAGCATTAAAGAGTTATAGCTGCTGAACCATAACGCACAGCTTGTGTAGATTTTATACACAATGCAAAGAGAATTTGTTTCAATGTGGATGTTGATTTGTGAACTTGGGTGTTGTCATCATCAATCTTCCTATTAGAAGAGTAGTATTGTCTAAAATATTGCATGATTAGGACCAAATGAGAAAAGAAAAACAACTCCATAAAGGTGGAGTGGCAATATAGACAATCTAATACATTGCTATTACAATAATATCAATAAGGTCACAAATGTTAATGAATAAAGAAAACTAAATAGAGAATATGCTCGCCCTCCCTTTTCAACCTTGCTTTGGTCCCAACATCCGTATTCATGCCTGTAGACGCAGGCAGGAGAAAAAAGTCCATTTCTAGGCATCCCATGATTTGCATGTGATAAATAAATGAGATGAACCAATCAAGGGAGCTCTGCATGTGTATGTGTGTGAATCGCTGTCTGCTTATGTCCATAGCGCTCAGCTGGTTAAAATTGCTTGACAGGAGGAAGGCAAGAGGGACTGTGACAGAAGAAAAAAAAGATCAGTCCAGCACAGTAGTAGGGAGTGGGTGAGATAGGAATGGGGAAACACAGTCTTGGAGGGCCCCGTCGCACCGCTCAACACAATAATGAATTTCAAATAAGTTATTCACTTCAGGAGTAAGTGGCTGGCACCCACTCCTTACAGCTGGTTTGTTGAGATAATTGATTTTCAAATAGTTTTGAGGACGAGGAATGGGGACGGGGGCTGGGGGAGGGATACTGGGGAGGGGGCCTGGTTAGTGAGGGTGGGGGGGTAGCTACAACAAGGTAGTCTGCATGTATAGCACTGGCACTTCTGAGTGTGTGCATGTCAATTACGTGTGTGTAGTGTGTGAGAGAGAAGTTACAGGGATATTTTAATTCACGCAGGAAAGAGGCCGTGTCGGAATGGAGGCCGGGGCACTAGCAGTAATTAAACTGATACAGCTCGGCAGGCACACACACACTCATGTAGGGAAGATGAATTTTTCATGGCTAGCACGTTTACTTCATCTCTGCCGTCTCTCCTCTCTCGTCCTGGCTCAGGGCGTGTTGGCTAGCTAAACTTTGCGCTGGTTTTTCACTGGGCTGTTAACATGGCAGCCTTCCATTGCTGGCTGCAGTGACACAGATAACTGAGCATCCGGGATGACAGCGACACAGACTCAATGAGATGCATTAGTGGCAGGATTTGAATTGACAATGTAATTTACCATGTCTCTCTCGCTATCCTCTGCTAACTCTCTCCCACTCTATCTGTCTCTGCCACCCTCCTCTTGCTATCTCTCTGTTAAATTCATAGGAAGAGGGAGAAAGTGAGGTGAGGAAACTCAAGCAGCCGCTGGGGTTTCCATCATGAATATGCTTAACACATGAAACATCATAAAGGAATGAGTAGAGTAGAGACTGCAAAGCAGACAAAAACCAACAAACAATGCTTGTCATCTTACACCAAATCTTTAAAAGAGGTTATCTAAACATAGTCCCATGTTGGAGGAAGCCAGAGAACCTGTTGAGAACCCACGCAGACATGGGGAAAACATGCAAACTCAACACAGAAAGACTCAAGACTGGATTCAAGCCTAGGACTTTCTTGCTATGAGGTGACTAACCGCCACAGTGCCATACTTTTTATTTGACTGCTAATTTTTGCAAAATGAGACATTTTAGAGGTATATGCATTTCATTTGACAGATCTAAGTATTCCATAATTTTCCGTATTTTCCTCAGTTAAACTCTGATAGGTTATCAGTTTTTTGCTCCTGCTTGCTTTTTAAGTGTTACAACCAGCACTTTCTTCCATATTTAACAAAATTGCAGCGACAATATGCATGAATCAGTAGTGGAGCGTGCCATTCAGGGCTCCAAAGACAGTGTGGAAATAGTAGCATGTTTCCAGTAAGTGTGTATTTTTTTTGCTGCCGAATTCCTTTTTTTTTTGTTACACAAAAATGTTGAGAATGTTCAGCAAACTTTGTCACTGAACCTAATCCAGGGTTAACAGAAAACTCCAGTGTGACACTGTTGACAGGTGGTTGGTAAATACACCTTTCTTTCCAACACTTGAATTCACAGGCATTTTGACAGTTTTGGCCTTGGGGCCTAGATACTCATTGAGACCATAATTGAGCTATAAGCTAAAAAGGCAATCGTTATACCCTCTGTTTAGCACCTAACTGTCAGTCTGTGTGTTTGCATGTGTGTGTCTGAAACCAGAGTCTTGCCATCAAGTGACAGGAGAAGCCAGGAGCAGGATCTGCGCAGACATGTAGACAATCTCTGGAGCCAAATTTTCGCACTGGGCATAGAGTAGCAGGGCTAAAATCAGATGCACAGATAAGCGTGTTAAGGAAGATAAACGTACATGCATACACATACAGGCTAATTACACACACTCGAAAGCACAGTCTCAAAACACAATAGTTTTTGTGTGTTTGTGTACATGTGTACATGTGTGCGTTCTTTCTGATTCGGATTGACAGGATGCTTAGAAGGCTGTGCGCTCACTATAATTACACACACTTGAGAAATGTCGGCTCTCTGTGCTGGAGAGGAGGGTGTAATCAACGCTCACAAACACGCATACGCACACACCTGACATTCTTGCAAAGATTAGCAACACACCTCTTTGCTCTGGAATCCAAATCTGAGGATGAAGAAAATAAGTCAGGTTCACACACTCATACACACAGACTCAGACACACTCACTCACTAAGGAGGCATCACTGTCATCATAGTCATCATCAGTGACGGCTGTTGTCTTATCATCAAATCTGTCACCATCATCACTATCATCATCACCTTCATCGTTGCATGCTGTTGGCAACAATCTTTGTTTATTATTTTTTAAGTGCTTGTAAAACATAATCCATTTGTGTGCACAAACTCTCTCTCTCTCACACACACACACACATACACAGACATAGAAAGTCACTGTGTTGAATTGTCATAAACCTCCGTAATATATTAATTTCCATGATGAGGTTATATATTTAGCAAGCACCATGAGCAGGAAAAACATTAAAGAAATATTTTGTCCAAATATAAATTGATTATAATTATATATAAACAGTAATTATACCAAAGTATCTGTGAAATTAGCTGCTTGAGGCCTTAATGGTTGCATGAGCACTGAATGCTGTTAAGTAGAGATGTCAAAGTCACAGATCAAGTTATGTGTGCTTTTCCCATTCACAGATGTCAAGACTGCAACATCTTTTTTGCTGGACAAATGTATGAAAATGTAAAAATCTTATTTTAACAAATAACAATTGACAGTCAATGTAAATTTTCTTCTGGATCTCTAAACTTGTTTGTTAAAGCAACTTTCCAAAGCCAAAGCTTGCTAAAAGGGTTTGTGTTTTCTCTTCCTACTGGGCACCTTAATTACCTCAGGCACTATTTACCGGAGATTATTAAGGAACAGCTGTCTCCTCCCTATGTTTATGTATGTATGTTTCTGCCCTCCCATCTCAGCCCTTAGGCTACCAGTCCTGCCTTTTTGCATAACAAGTGCACACTCTGCAGTCAAGGTTCCATGGCCATTATTCTGCACCCTGTGGTCCCTGAATTCCCAAGTAGTCCCTCAGGTCCTGGACCTCCTGCGGGGCAGTGTTGAGGGAACACTGTTTTCATTAAGACGGTCATTTTCTGCACACTGTGATTTGTGTGCATTCTTTTAAATAGTTTTTAAAAAGCCAGGGCCCCTTGCATTAAATACCGCTGGAGTAGAACTATTAAGTGGCGTGAAGCTGTTGGACAAACTGTCGTCGTTATGGCATGTCAAATCTATCACAATGGGATGGCGTTAAGACACACAAATACAATACAAACACGCACACACCACCTCCGCCTCTGTTATGGACAGACAGCGCACAGTTAAACATCTAAACGCCACGGCACATTTTTTATTTCACTTTTATGTCCTTAGTGCTTCTTCTGCACAGTTTTTGCTATTACTCATTCCCACAATGCCCCCACATGCACACTCACTCCGCTTTACCAGCAGCTATTATTCCTCTTTGCCGAACTTCAAGACAGGCAAATTAATTATGGACTTCTTGATCTAGAAACAATTATGATTACAGCACGGCCTCCTCTGCGGAGCCTCAAAGTGTCATGGCTGCCACTCCCAGCCTCTTTGAAGTGTCGTGCTGGTGGATGGCACTATTAGTGTGGCACTGCAACTTATCACCATGGCCCCATCAACTGCAGAAGAACTCTGAGGCAAAGTACCCTCTAATATTTAATAATTACCAAATCTCACAGCAGATAGGCTTTTTTCTCATTAAGAAGGAGGTACTTGATCATTTCTCTGTGTGTGTGGAGTCTTGTGCGGGCTTGAGTGTATGTTTGCTGTGCGTAACTGTGCAACTGAGCAACCTCTAAAAATATTTAGTGAATCAACTATTCCTAGTTTGGCTATTATGGGGAAATTATAATTGCTGCCTTTGGTTTGACTAAATATGACCATGAAAATGCTAATCATGCTAATCTTTCCGAGCTAAACCCATATTTGTGACCAGTGCATTAGAATAAGAATTAAAAACTGCAGTTCTTGTAATGTGCTTGTAAACAGTGCAAAAAAGAAACATTTTTGAAGTAGGCCTCAGAAGCAGAAGTTGAAAAGCACCAAATGAGATACACATCCAGTGAACTGGTTTCAAATATATTCATCATAAACATTTATGTTGTTAAAAAAAACTATAGCAGCAACACTGCTTTGCTTAGAAAGAAGTGCTATTAATGTCTTAATTATCTGCAAAAGAAAGGGCAGCATACTATATCATTTATTAATCCAACATTTTAAAAAATTAAAAGTTAATGGTGGTAAGCACGTAAGAACTAGGGCATATTAAATATTCTAAAACTGAGCTAAGATACATTCATTATTCATAAATTAATTGTAGTTTTAGGATTACTTTTTGTTTTTAAAAATGTTGATTTTTGGTAAATCTTTTTTTTCCTTCTTTTTTTTATAGGTTAATCTGACGAACAAAACTGCAGAAAAGAGAATTCGTGCAATAAGAGCACAACAACTGTCCACTGACATAAATATCATTGTTTCTCCTGAGTGGACGGAGAGGTGGTTTTAGCAGACAGGACTCCCCTATCATAACTGAGACACGCACTCAGTCATGTTCACGTCAACTCACTGTCGGTAGCATAGCAAAGTCTGCAGGGGGCATGCTCACATATGCACACACACATGCACGCATCCCAGATTCTAACACAGAAAAGCACTTCATGGACAGGCTGTCTGGGGAAAGGTGCGAACAAGATATTTTGTGCCCTTTCTTGGAGCTGCTGGGCTAGGCTAATAGTTCTGCATGCACACAAACACACACGCACACAAGGCTTTGAGAGACAGGTCTCACTCTGCGGCGAGGAGATGAATCCCTGACAGCATCATGCCGCACAGTAAGAGACCCCCATTTCTGCCACCCAAAGGGAGGCAGGAGAGACAGAAACCAGTGAGAGTGAAGCCGGGAAGAGAGATAAAGTTGTGCCTGTGTTTTGCTTCATCTTGCTGTTGTGCAACACATCAGCAGTGCAAGACCTACATCTGTATATAGCCAAGCAGCGAAAATTGAATTATTTTTCTCAAATGATGTGTGACCCCAAAGGTCATTCCCTGTTCTCAAGTCTTTGTGTGGCAGTCCATGTTTCCCTGAATGGAAAACCTGCTTATCAATAAAGAGGCCAAGCACTATGAAAGGCCAGAATGTGGAGACCGACTTTTAAAAGGTCCGGTCCTCTGGAAAGGCGGCAGACCAGAGCTGACAGAAATCTTTACTTATTCAGCTCAACGGCAGAATTGAAAACAACAATAAGTACCAGCAGCCTGAAGACTATGGAGGCTGTGTGTTTGTGTTTAATTTAGATCTGCGTGAGAAGGGACTTGGTGCAGAAATGTATGATTTTGAAAGGGTGAATGCATTCTGTGCAAATAAATTTCCATGTTGATCTAATGTGAGTTAAAGTTCAACAGTGAAAAAAATGATGCAAGATTTTTCTCAAGTCTTGTGTTTCTTAAGGCCTGTGTTTTGTTCTTTGTGAAGTGGGAATACATGGAGTACAACGTGTGGTCTACAGTAGTTTAGCTTCGACAATGAGGTAATGACAACAGGGATATAAATTATAAATCACATATGTCACAGAAAACTACTTCCCTCTTTAAAATAGAAATAACATTTGAAATTTAGGTCACCGAAAGTACAAAACAGCATACTTCTTCTCTTAACTGAAGCCATTTAACCATGCAGAGAATTCATAAGGACTATTCCTTCAGTTCCAGCATTTTCCAAAACTCTGTTGTTTAGCTAGACTGATTCTGAAAAGACCCTTTATGGTTGATTTTTCAATTTTTTTAGTTTTGTGGGCACCACAAGAAAATCTACTCCACTGTACTTCTTTGATACAAATTTCAAGCAAAGCAATCAATTGCTAGAAAGACTAGATTTAAACTACATTTTAGAAAACAAGGTTCTGTAGTTACTGAGTTTCCACTTTAAAAGGATGTTTTATGACTGCCAAAATTTAACTCAGTCTGAGGATCTCTTGGTTTATGTTGTGAAATATGCAGGCGGAAAAATGTATGCCTCAACCATTCA
Source organism: Rhamphochromis longiceps (assembly GCF_057381845.1). Classification (NCBI taxonomy): domain Eukaryota; kingdom Metazoa; phylum Chordata; class Actinopteri; order Cichliformes; family Cichlidae; genus Rhamphochromis; species Rhamphochromis longiceps. The sequence goes on along the minus strand of NC_140569.1, from coordinate 10,873,762 downwards.
ATTTATTTATTTAGAAATACTATGGAAATAATCTTGAATATTTCAAATTGTGAAACCCAAAAATCAGTGCCTCTTGCTCCTTTCTTGGAGAACACCCTCCTCCTGTCACTCTGTATTTCTTCATGTCTCCATTTGTGTCATATATCCCTCAGCTCTTCCTTCTGCTGCTTGTTCTTAACAGTTTGCCTAGAGGAAAATAACATTACACCCTGCTACTGAATGAACTTTTTGCATGTGAGCGTGCACGCATATGCTCAGATGTCAGCGGGTAAGCGATGGTTGGGTATGTGGCTGTGCGTGCTTGTAACCAATTCCATTCATGCTCAGTTATTTTCCATGTCTATGTGAACATGCTCGTGTGTGCGTGTTTATGAGTATGTGCTTGTGCATATGTGCGCATGTGGAGGAGTTTAGTTGATTGGGGCCGCACCCCATCCTCAATCAACCTTCCGCTTCCTGTCTCACCACACTGACCTGAGCTATTGTCCAGCTACAAGCCACTATGGAGTGCAGCACCTCACCAGGCATTAGCATTTTAATCACAATATGCACGTAAACAATGCAGTGTGACATGAGTGTGAAGCTTGTCGACAAAGAGAGAATGTGTCATTAAAAATGATGCTATTTTTCTAAAAAAAAAAAAAAAAATCCATCACAATGGAGACCAAAAAACAGAGAACATCCACCCGGACAATATGATAACAGTGTTCTTCTCAGTTAATAAACATTATATTTTACTATACTTCCTGCTTCAGCTTGCCTGCCTTATCTTTCTAACATTAATTTGACTACCTTTCTAGTTCCTCTACAGGCTTTCCAACAAAAGGTTTATCCACACTAACTAGTAACACTTAATTCTTATGGCCATGCCATAGTTTTTCTTCCTAAGATAACTTTATTTTAACTCTTTTATATCAAGTAATTCAGTAAGCCATTTAAGATGAATTAGTAACAATAGCACAGGAAACAATTCAAAAAAGCCTAAATTCTCTTATGTGTAGTGCTTGTGTTGTATTGCTGTGTGTGTTTTTTCTATGTGGGCTCCGCACGAGACTGCTTACTGTCAATCACCTGACACCCACGGGGAGAAATGGAAATCTCTGGCAGAGATATATGTCTGCTTCACATCCATGTTTGTCATGTATCTGGAGCCAGAATGTAAACTTCCATTTATTTACTTTAGGCTCGGTTTGTTTGTTTTTTACATATTAAAAGCAAATGTTAAAACGTTTACTTTTATAACAGGAATTTTAACTGTAAATGGTATTACTAAACATATAAATTATAGAAGTTAAATTTGTCTCACTGAGACAAATTGTACATAAATTGAATAAATACTAACTTGAGATGCCTATACTAGCTTGAAGCTTGGTTGGTATGATCATGCATGTTCAAACTTTTTGCATTATGCTTAAATGGCAAATATGACCATCACAAGCATTCAGGGTGACTTAAAGTATGTTTGTGGCAAATGTAAATTCAACATTCACTGTTTCCTGTAACAAATGTCTGGATCTTTATCTAAAAAAAATGCTCCTCTGTGTTCACCAGCCAGTAACCTTGTCTGTTTTTAGGTGTTAAGAAGTTATGTGTTGACTTATGCAGCGCTTTTAGGATTTTGCCTGTAAGTGAAGGTGATGCGAGTCAGTTTAAAAAAAAAAAGCAGAAAGGTGCTGAAAGGCTTGTCAGAACTAATAATAAGTTGTCGTTCACTGCAAGTGTGTGGTTTACATGTAGCCACTGTGTCCATTGTTGATATGATAAATATTAGCGCTGTTTTAAGCAAGCATTAAATTTTATATATTTTACTTGTTTTTTAGGATTCTATTTCATTTCACACAGTGTCTGCTTATCTACTTATACTTAGCGGTCTGAAAGCATTTGGTCATGGTTCAAGCAGATACAAGGGAGCTGGGAATTTGTTTACACAGAAATTTATGTGTTTTGTCTTGCCATGTCATAATGTAAACCCTCCTGAAAAAAACACTGACATTTGGCAAGAGGAAGATGCAGGTTCCTGCAGCTATAGTGAAAGAAATCCTCTCACTTACATGAAAATCAGCCACTTATAAAAGGAGGTGTCATGATTCAGATGACTCTAGAGCCAAAGAGTTATGACCTGGCTTGATAAAAGTAAAAAACAAAACAAAACAAATAACCAAGCTAAAAATATGCAGCCTGTCTGAGTGAAGGCAATGAGAAGGAAGATGTGATATCCTCCCATCTTAAAAGCAGTCTTCCTCTTTCATGCCATCCCACTCTCCGATTGGTATAACAGGTAATTAGTGGTGTGTCATGGCCCTGGGGAGCTTAGGAACAAGGAAAAGGTGGGTGAAGAAAGAGACGGGGAGAGTGAGAGAGAGATTTCTGATTACCTGACAAGTTAGGGCTGGAAAGGCTACACTTAGCCCATTAAAGATTTTTTCTCCAGCATGACATTTGAGAGCAGCTGTGAAGCCGCGCGCCACCTTGCCATTTCCCTGTACACTGGGCATCCATTTAGGGACAGGGATGGAGAGAGAGAGAGAGAGAGAGAGAGAGAGAGAGAGAGAGAGAGAGAGAGAGAGAGAGGCCACCAGGCCATCTCAGCAGCACAAATGGATTTCATTCACCAAGGTGAACTATAGTACACTGATAAATGCACTTCCTTGAATGTCAGCAAATGTCACCCGAGAAGCCATTTGCCACCGTTTTAATAGCTTCCCTAGACTTACCGAGGGAGTGACAGAAAGTAAGAAGGTGAGGTGAGCAAAGGAAAATGATGAGTCACATTGAGTGAGAGACAGATAAAGTCAGGGGACAAACAAATGCACATATGCACAGCAAGGCACGGCACAAAACGATAGAGGGATTAAGGCAGGGAGAAAGAGAACAGATGAGAACAAGGTTGGGCTTTTGTCACTTCCACATGATTAAGCAATTAGCTATTTGAGATGTCTCCAACAAGGTGGGGGAACCAGACAGAAGTGGCTATTTAGAACTTAATCCCTCTCGCTTTCTCGTTCCCTCTTTTCTCTCTCGTCGTTGGACTTATCTCCTCATTTGCGTGTGTCTTTTCACCTGCGCATCCTTCTTCTTATTGATGTATTTTGCAATGTATGTATTTCTGTCTGCTTTTCTCTTTCTCTGCGTGTACGCACATACATATACAAGCACAGGCACACACTCACCCTTGACTGTTCAAGCGAGAGCTGGCATCATTAGGTGTAATGTGAGAACCTGCAAGTACAGTTGAGGCCTCTGCTTTCTGAGAACTGTCACACAACAAGACGGGATAAACACACTCAGCCACCTTGAATGTGTCGGTTAAATCAATAAAGGTAAAGCACACTAATTGCTGTTAGTTGGCAGCTTATCATTGTGAGGCTGCTGACTAACCTTTTAACTGTTGCTTCAAGTTCTTCTGTGATTAAAAACTAGAAGCATCAGGTTCAGCTTTCTTATTTGTGCTTCTTTTTTCTGTTTCTCTTCCATGTGCAATCCTTATTTTCCTTGCTCTTATTTGAAGTTTTATATTAAGTATGAAACCTCATTTTGTCTCCATGCACAACTTTTCTGTGCATGCACAAGCGCTTTATGCTTGACTTTAGTATGAACAAATACAGTGTGCGCGAATCTGTGTAGGTTGTTTTGACTGCATGAGAACAACGCTGGCTGCAGCCAATCCTAATCCCCCATTCATTTCCACCAAGCAGTTGCTAAGGTTACAAATTACCTTTGGTGCTGGTAAGTGGTTTCTTTTATGACACTGGACGCCCTAATCCTTTTACTGAATACATATTTCATTTAGGATTAGCACAACAACGGATACAGTTGTTCTTAGAATATTCCAACTCCAGCTCTCTGTTTTGTTCATGCTCATCAGGTACACCACTTGCATATCAACTCTGACTCTCATTTAAAATAACGGAATAAATTAATAAATAAGCCTTTTTATATTTTAGTCTGCACTTTCTTTTTCTCAGACTAGAGTTATGGGAAAGCCTGAGGGAAGTGAAACTCAATCAGCCAGGTACTGTTAGATAAGTAACAACAAGGCTTTTATCGGGTAAACAATCGATTAGACCACATTATTCTCTTTTACAGATTTCTATGGTGTGTTCAGAGTGTCTTTTTACAGATGCCAACAATGGAGACTGTTTCTTTTCTTTAATACACACCATTTTAAAGCTTTGGATTAAAAAAAAAGGGAAGGAACTTTTATGTTTTTCAGGAACTGAATTTCCCTGGTGGAAAATAACAAATGCTGGTTTTAGTATGTCAGCCATCGGCTGACATACTGAGAATACTTTATGGTGCCTGAGAGGTGTCAGGGGGGCATAACTACTAACAAAACGAGTAGATACAATTTTATAATATATTTTTATTTTTAACTAAAGAAACATGACAAAGCTCAGATTTGAATACAATGAAAGCAAAGAATACAAATAATGTTTATTCATATGGGACATGTCAGGCAAGTTACATAACCCATAAAACAGCCAAATACGAAATGCAATGCAATACATTTTAATACATTTTACATAGAAAATTAAGCGTTTGCAATTTGCAACGAAGCAAATTATAAACTGTTTGTTTGGTGAATGAACATCAGTCAGTTGGAAATGCATGTTAGTTGTATGCAGTGCAACTAAATGCTGCATCTGCATGTTTTGTAGGAACAGTTAACACACTACTATCGCATGACATGAGAGCTAAAGAGTGCAAATACAGTAAGACCTACACCAAAAAAAACGTTTTGGGTCTATTACCATGTGGGGATTTTCAGAGATACAGTGCCATTGTTAATTTTACAAGTTCTGTTTTCTTCTTCTTTGTTAGAACAATCAAATCATCTGCAGCCTCAAAGTCTGTTTGGAGGGGAGACGTTATAAACGGTCTCCTACAGTTGATCCCGATGGAAATGAAAGTGGGGATAGATTCTTTAAAGATCTTGCCTGAACTTGAATGCTCCAGTTCTCCCAGTTTTCAGGACTTTTTTGTTGACCTGGCATGCTTATTAGGATTTCAATCTGAGTCTTCAGCAGGAAATTCAAAGACAGAGTTTGATGACAGAGATGAGTTTGTGCCTCTTTCTTCTGTCTTTCTGTTGTGTATGATGTCAGTTTTCTTCTAAAGAGAAAGCAAATTTTAAGGCTGACGTAATGACACTCAAATACAGTCAGCTGGCTGAGATTACATTATCTACATTATCTGATATCTAACTCCCCACCTAAGTGCCTGAATAACTTACAATTTTGATAATTAGCTGTTGCTTACTGACTGACTGCCTGGCTGCATGACTGATGGCCATATTGACTGGCTGCCTGTCTGTCTGCCATACTGACAAACTGGATGACTATTGAGGCTCAGTCCTGCTATGTGGTGAGATCATCATCACTGGCAAGTGCAACAAAAGACTGATGGGAAGAGGCTGTCTATGTGTGTGTGGGGGTGTGTGTGCAAGTGTGTGATGGCTTCATTCCTGTATTAACACAGTTCTCTCTGTGGATGAGTCAGTAGGCCAAGCCTGACCATCATCCTCTCTCATCTCCCTTTCTCTGTCACACACATACACAGGAAATCAAAAAGCTCTCAGCACACACACACACACACACACACACACACACACACACACACACACACACACACACACACACACACACACACACACACACACACACACACACACACACAAAATGTAGGCTTAGGGTGAAGTGGTGCTTAGAAGAAGCGAACTTGGGGTCAGGGTAGAGAGAGAGAGACAAGAGAAGGGACAGATAACACTTCTGTGGGAGACACTATGTTTTATTTTCAGTGCATCATAAATGGCTGTTTCCATTGACTAATCCTTTAATTTTAAAACCTGACATCTCTTCTAAACTATTCATAAACTACTCTACATTTTACAATCATATCATAGTTTTATTTTATTCCAGGGCTGACTCTTTTCTTCTGCTTTAAAGCACGAGCTATGAGATAAAGAAAGGAGCAGACACAGAGAAGTGACAGAAAGAGCAGAGCCAGTGTTAGGAGGAACACATGGGGGAGAGGATTTAGTGTAACACCCAGCTGTCTACCTGTCTGTCTGACTGAGGGAAAGTGGGGTTTTCAGTGTAACACAGAGCCAAGCTGTTCTCCTCAGCGGCGGGTAAAAGTGTGTGTGTATGTGTACTCTCCTTGCTTGCTTGGTCTCAGGGGCGCCATGGTGAGGAGGAGATAGGCAGACGACCAAATTCTCTCTCTCTCTCTCACTCTCCTGTCTCCAGTATAGATGTCTCTATATGAACACAAAGCGAAAGAGAGAGGATGAGAGACACAGAGAAAGAGAAAAACAGAGGGAAGGTAACAACAAAACAGACCCTCTCCATGCCAATGCAAAACCCCACTGTACCTCTGTTGGTCTCTCCTTCTGTTTTTGTCTTGTTTCTGTCAGATGAATCTCAATCCCCTGCTTTGAGGATATATGACTTCTCAGCTCTTTCTCTTCTTACAGTCTCTCTATTTCTTAAGTATTTTCTCTTTTTTCCCATTTCTCTATTAACCCCTTTGTTGTCCATCTTTTTATCCCACCATCTTTTCTTCCCCTAAAAAAGGGTATATGAGCAGTTTTATGCATTTGTTTATTTATTTTGCTTTTTAGATTCATCTATATGTAACTGTTCTCTTTGTTAATGTATGTTTTTACATATTTAATCTCACGGGTTATCCTCTATGTGAAATTATTGACTACATGGGTTTTATTTAGCAATATGTGCAGCTGAAAATTCTTAGTATATGAACAGAAGGATAAAACTACCTTTATTTTGGTTTGTAAAGAGTAATTATAAATGTTGTATTAATGTCTTTTAATGTGTTACAGTAAATTTGATTTACTCTACATTCAACTAATGTATTCTATTATAAAGGGACAAGGTTAGTTTCCATTTCTTTACATAGTAAAAATATTGTTGATCATGTGATAGTATTTTCCATGTGTACATGTCTTTTTTGTACCCTGCTAGTTTTCCAAACCATGTATAAATCAATTATTTAAAGCAAATGTGACACCAAACTGGTTTTAAAACACGTTGTTATTGTTGTTTTATTAACAAAGCTGTAATAGAAAACTAACTGCAAAAGAAAAAACTTTTTCAATATGGACACTAAATATTTTCCTTGTCTTGTATAAAAAACTATTTTCAATTCAGATCCCCTTGTTAAACTTCACAAACTAGAAAAAGAAGCTGTAAAGTAAACTGAAATAGCACCTACCTGCCACCTGCAGAGACAGAAGACACACAAGAATAGAGAGCTAGAATGGCAAATACAATAGAGGAGGAAATGTTATCATATACGGCTTCAATGATTAATATTTTACGTGGTTTCTCAAGAGAATAATCTACATCATATAGAGATGCAATTTCCATAATGCACACATCCTCATTTCATTAGAGGAAAACCCTATAAAATGGTTAAAGGCCTGAATAATGATGCAGCGGCAATTAAAATGGCGGATAACCCAGCGGACCTGCAGGCAGTTATCCTTAATGAGATAATAATAATCTCTGCTCTTTTTTTCTCTTTTAACAACTTACATCATTGTCGTGCTGCTTAAATATGGTTTATGCTCCGGATTCATCAAAAAGAAAAAACCTTGATAAGGGGCGTAGGTGACTGTTTTGTTCATTATGAGGGAGGTCGCTGTCTTTTTTTGATGACAAAATTTATTAATGATCAAATGTTTTTAAATAAAGTACAAAGAGTGCATGGGAACCTCTTTATTGGGTGAAACAGCTGAAGTTGTCCTTTATTGTTTGTTATTATTAATCTGATTCTTGGTGTACAATAAAAGTTATTTTTTTGTTTTTTGGATTTTATTTTAAAATGTGTCAGCTGTGATTCTGGAACAAAAAAAACCTTGAAAAAATCTTGAAGAAATATGATAAACTGAAGGGGGAAAAGTGTTGAACAGACAGCCTGCATGTGAGGATATAAATAGACGCGAGACTTCACAAGTCCAAACACAAAAGCGTTCTCAGGGAGCAGAGGAGGGATGCAAAGTGCTAAACTCACCAGCACCCAGTGACGTGGTGATACTGGTCGTTTTCCTGCCGGGGGAAGATTTAATAAACGCAGAAAAACAAACACGGTCTGTGCAGTGACGGGGTTGTTGCGAGGTGAGGACGGTGGCACACTGGACACATCCTCCTGTAGGAAGGAAGCGGAGTTGTGGAAAAAAAGCAAACAGGAGCCACGGACGGGTCTCTTTAACCCCGCCGTGAACTCGCGACCCTACCATCCGACTACTTCCCATTACCTCTGCACGACATTTAGCCCACATACCGCAGAGCGCTCACGCACACGCAGCATTGTGTGGGTCTGTTTGGATGGGGTGGAGGGGAGCAAGCGAGGGCGGCGGCGTGCTGTTCATGGAAGGGTCAAAAGAATGAAAACTACCGTGTTCACAGGGCAATTACAAAGTGCGGACGCTGGATGGTCTGTGCAGCCTCAGCCGACAGGGAGAGAAAATATTAGGCTGAAGCAAAAGGATTTCTTAAAAATATTTTTTTCTCACTTTTGGCTAATATTAAACTTAAAGTTAAATCTCTTTTTATCTCATTTGATGGTGGATTTAATGGGTAAAATCAACATTGAGTAAAAAACAAACAAAACAAGAACAACCCGTTCTGAAATTTGGAAAAACCTTTCTTCTTTTCTTTTCTTTTCTTTTCTTTTCTTTTCTTTTCTTTTCTTTTCTTTTCTTTTCTTTTCTTTTCTTAACGTCTAATTTTAAATTGTATGATAACGCAAATAGCCTGCCTCAAACCTCATTATAATCTCGATATTATTGCTGCATAACAAGAAATTTATCAAAAAGAAAAGCGTCACTATTTCCCAATCCAATCAATCTAAGTTAAGGCTCGTTATGAGCGTGCTGTACTAGTGCTCCAGTGTGAACTTATCTGAGTGAATTTTCTGCAAAGAAAAAAGCTCGTTTGGATCTTATTTTGCTTAACAACTAAAAGTCGCATTAAAGCAATAAAATAGTGACGCCTTTGATGACTCCCGTCAGAATTAATTGCTCTGCATACTGTCAGACTGTTTCATTAGGATGTTTACAAATCTGTCATTAGCTGTAAAGACTAATTATGGGTAAAGTATCAATAACTTTAAGCAATTGTAAATTTAATATTCATCTAATTTGGACTATATAATATTAAGACGTTCTGTTGCGCATTTTTACTTACTGTGCTATTCCGGGTGTTTTGCGACACTTACAGTCTATTGGACATTAGACAGCTTTATCCTATCTGCTGAAAGGCCAGCTGATACGCTACTGTGTCGAGCTCGCAATTTCAATCTATAGTGTTTTCTTCTACATGGCTGTGCCATAAAGGGTTACGTTCTTTTCTGTTAGATGTATATTTTTTCACATATATTTCTTTTTCTCTGATATATAGTCTGTGTCTAATGCTTTTAGATTATTTCTTCTTCTGATGGAGTAAAGCTGCCTCTAAATGTTAAAGATAATAGGTTAACTGAGTGGAAAGGTCGTGGTTGCTTAAGAAGAGAAATGAAGCGGCCACAGGAGACACGACGGAGGGCAGATCCACAACTACAGCTGCCACACATGAATGTTTGATAAGCGGGCGGGATAATGGCTTCTTAAATCAGTCAAACATAAACATCTCCATCACGCTCTGACATCTGCCATCCATAATAATCTAAACCTGAATAATGAACGAACAACAACAAAAACGCTGAAATATCTCAATGCGCCATATAGGAAGGCGGATATAGGTCAAGTTTGTTTTGTTCGGTTTATGTTAGTATGTATGTGCTATTGCAATACTTGCGGTGACTGTCGCTTTGTGGCCTGGGTATCACTTCAGGGTTTTTGTATATGCGCAAGTAAGCTGCACAGAAAAGATTGCAGGTCATATGCAGGCTCCACTGATTTCAGCAGCGTGTGTTTGAGCCCAGTGCATGAAAATATTATGGTTTCAGTAGTAAGGACTGGGTGAGTGCACAGCCCACTAACCTGATACAAACTACTGATACTGCAAAAGCCAATCAGCCTTGTGTGGAGGCAAAATTTACCCCCCACACACTCAGATAGGAAATAATTCGATTGTAATAATAATAATAATAATAATAATAATAATAATAATAATAATAATAATAATAATAATAATAATGTATTTGAGCATTAATAAGTCAAACTAATTTTAATGACAGGCTAAAAAGAAAAAAAGAAAAATTGAGAAAATAAAATATTGATGAGATTATAATTAACGGTATGATAGAAGTTGTGTGTCTAATAATGGTCATTTTCTATTTAACCTGTTGCACCTTTCTTTTCTTTTCTTTTCCTTTCCTTTCCCTTCCTTTCCTTTCCTTTCCTTTCTCCCCCCTCCCTCCCCTTTCTCTCAGACATCAGCTATTGATCCTGGGAGTCAAATGGAGATGGGTAGCCTACACAAATCAGATTGGACTGGCTCTGTTCACCCGTGAGTAACCGGCTCATCGGTCGCAGCATCCCACCGTTATTATCTTGTAAACTAATATCTAGTTATAGGACGGTTAGTTCCGTTCCCCGTTTCTGATTGGCTGCTACGGTGACGTATTCGATAAACACACACCTAAGACTGTGTAAAAACAAAAGTCACGACACCTACGCCTAATCTGTTGCCTAGCAATAGATTGATGTAGCTAAGTTTCGGGAACAATTAGGTAAATAGTTCAGCAACTTCTTTTCTTCTTCTTTCCCCCTGCACACTCGGATGAATGCAGGTAACTTAAAACACCATGTAGCTTCAGTTTTGTCCACTGGGTATTCCATTAAACTTCTTCAAAGGCTGAGTGGCCAAACAATAAATAAATATTGCAGACTGTACTTACTAGACTTTGCATAAATATAAGTTACTTCGGATTAAATATTTATGTTCTCCAAGTGAAATAATTATATTTAAGAGTCGTCTAGTAGCCTCATCATGAACTTATATAAGGCAAGTCTGTTTCTCTGAGACTTTTTATTCGTTTAATTCATTCAAATAAACTTTAATATGCACCTGGGGCTGTCAAAGCAGCTGTGTTGTTAAAGTAGTTATTTCATATTAATATTAATATCCTTGAAGTGGAGTCCAAGTGGGAGAGTACCCTTAGATTATTTTCACAAAATCCCTTAAAGCAAAGTAAACGCTATAGTAGGCTAAATGATTTTAATGCAAGCCAAATCTATCCAAATATACAAGCAAAATAGGTAAACTTCTAAATGCGATTGTGCCTCACATAAAACCAACCCATATTTCTACTTCTGCCGAGAAAACCTTCATGATCCAACTTTGATACTGTTCTTTCTCTGATATGCTACCTTCCTGCTTGCCCGGGCACTCTGTGCATGAATTGTTCTCCCCAACAATAATTACAGCCGTGGAAGCAGACAATCCCATGCACACTGAGCGGATATGACATGGCCCACCTCTTTTACACTTCATGCCTACCTCAAACTTGACTTGGGGGTAAACGGGCAATCGAGAGGAGTAATGTCAAAAGCTGCAGTCAAGGAGAGGAGAGGACAGGGGAGAGAGAGGGGGAGAGCGAGTAAACCAAATTATGCCGCAAGCTAAGGAAGCCAATTTGAAACAACGGAAAAAGGCAAAGGATATTAACATGTTATTTGATCCTAGCAAGAGATTAAGAATAAACAGGAAATGTATCTAGATATTTAAAAAAAAAAAACAACAAAAAAACTCAGAAACCGAACCAAGTGCAAGCTCAGTCACAATAAACATTCAAAAAAAAAAAAAAAAAAAAAAAAAAAAAAACCCTCCACACAAACACAAAAACCTATGACAGTCCAAGGGAAACAGGATATGTGTTCATTGTTCAACAGGTGAGCTTGACACGAAGATGATCGTTCTCCTAAACTGCAAAAGAATTCATGGAAAATTTAGTTTAACAATTTATAAATTAAAATGTGAGCGAGAAAGATGCTAGGTGCATGCTTCGCTATCACACAATCATCCAAACAATCAGCATGTGACACGGAAATATGGGTTAAACTGTGACTGTGACCTTCACATAGTCACGCGAAAGGGGAGGGTGGATTACTCAGTCTGGATCTATAGATTTCTTACATTACTCTATTACAAACTGAAGCATCAATTAGAGTTTTATCCACTGAGGAAATTAGGCTCTGTAGGTTTTGTTGATGATGAAGGGCTATTCTATTGTGAGAGAGGCAGCAACTGCATGTACTAGAGCATTGCATACTGGTTAAACTTATGGCAAAATCCAGCATCTTATATTGTGGAATGCAATGTAGGTAGATGACAGGTTGAACTTAAATACAAAATTTAGATTGTTAAACCACGATGTGCTGCCAGAACAATTTCAGGTTCTTGACATCTAAAGTCTAAAGTCACTGGAAGGACGGGGCACAGTTCTTCCAAAAGTTCTTTGCTCATTTGATGTTTTGTCAGTTGATGTCTGTGAAAGCAACTGCATATGATTCGTATGATTTTCATACTCTGCAAGCCATCCAGGGAGCCCTCATGAACTTTGGATGGGGGCAACATCATCCTGGAATGGTCCACTTTCATCAAGACAGAACTGTGTCGTAAAGCTAAAAGTGTTCACTCAAAACCACTCTGTATTAATATACTGCAAATGTTCCCTCTAAAGGGACAAGTGGAACCAGATTGTGCCAGTAAAGCGCACCCCACAGCATACCAGAGCTGCCAGTCCCCTCACGGAAGGGTCAAAAGTTCATGTTTTTCCTTTAATATGTCACCTGTCTGTATTTATAAAGCTTGTCTTATAAAAAAGATAAAGAACCCTAACCAGGCTCCCAAGCAGCCACAATGTAAATGTACTTCACTGAGTAAAAAAATCTTGTGGTTACAGTTTTATTCTGTAAAAGTGGAAAAGAAGTTTTAGCACAATTTTTTCACTATCAAAAGTAATACTGCAGTTATTTAGATTACACCTTTCGCTGATGTACTGGGATTTTATTGCTGTATAACTGCTGTGGAAGTAAAACATAAAAACATAAAACATGCATGATTTCCCACTAAAATGAAGGATTAATTTAAAAAAAACAGCACAAAATGAAAGTATTAAAGCAACAGTACCACGTGTTCAGTATGTGAGTATTTAAACTTTCTGTTATGGATGTACTGAGTTTACCTGTATTACGTCAATGAAAAATTAACTGGGGGCTGGAGGTGAAAGCCGCATCATTACATAATATCTTCAAATGATCATGTATTTGGGTGTAACATATTCTTCTTTAGGAGTGTTACATAGCTATAGTTGTCAAATCAATGTAACTTAACTGAAAACAAAATAACTGCATGAAAGTTAAAGAACTTTTCACCCGTCTTATGTGTATTTTTTTCTCATTCACATCTCTACTGCCATATCACTAGCTCGCAAATAAGTGGCTATTTCATTACTGAAATGTTAAAATGGAAAAGGTCATCTGCGGAGCATGTGGCCAGCCCAGCAGCATCTAAACAGGGGTTAAAAAGGCACTACGTGGCCAAAGTGTTGAGTAGCCTCGACTGTGTGCATGCTGTCTGTGGTATCCACATCTCTCACATTAGTAAGCTTTGAGAGCGACCTGTCAGCCACAGTAATTACAGCTTGTCAGCTCCTGTGACACCGGGCTAAAGGGCCATCTCCGCAACTCCTATCTGCATCTCAGAGACTGAGCGCTTAATCAGCCTAGACAGGCAAATCCAAAACAGTCAGATTTTTTTTTATGTAATTCTGTACATATTTTTTTTTAAGTACCAATCTGGTTATACTGTTAGTTCTATACAGGACAATTTGAGATCTACACATGCAGATTAATGAAGATTCTTCAGGGGTTAGGTGCTGGGAGATAAGAGTGCTGTGAGAGTAGGGGGTTGCTTTGCTTTAAAAATTGTTCAGCTGTTTAAAAAATTAAATAGGAAAACGTATAAGGCAAGGTGAGCATCATATGTAGCGCTTGGGGCAATGCATTCGATATGCAGCCATTATATTTATTTCTCTGTTTCTCTGTCTCCAAATCAGCCTATCCACCTGGAAGAGTGAACACGAGGCCTCCTCCAGCGCTGTGTCATATTGCTGCACATCTGTAACACGGAGGACCAGGCGCCTGAGCGGTTAAACCGCTGCTGGAAAGGGCGCCATGAGAAAATGCGCATTAAATACGTTGTTGACGGTATGAAGAAAGGGATTGTGTAAGTAATGACATTACTTAAAAACCTTCTTTTCCCTTTATAACAGATATGGAAATCAAACTGTTTTCTGTCACTTTTACCAGCAGGTGATAAAGTGCCAACAACCGTGAGAATATAGTTTGGGCCACTTTATCACCTGCTGGCTGCTGGTGGATGTAGATTTGGCAAAACAAAGTGTACATTATCGTGTGCAAACATATTTGACTTTACTTTTCTGTTTATTTTATCTTACAGTCTGTCAGATAACCACTTCTCAAAGCTAGAGGGTACAAATGCAAATTTTCCTTCGCAAACGAAGAATCAAAAGTTGGATTTTGGTTTTAGTCCTTCCTAAAATTTGGTGTTCCCACCTGTTTTTTTCCTTCTTTCTCTCTCTCTTTTTTAAATAATGACTGGCGATGAGGGAGAGACTAGACGAGTCTAATTGATTTTTAAGTGGTGTCTCTGTGGTCTAGAAGAGCAAGAGGGGAGTCCACTTCAGGGAGCTGCCAAACTCCTCTAGTTTGTACCTGAATTGAGGGGCAGTGATGTGTTGCTGATGCGGCTCAACAAGCCTCACTAGGGGCCAGACGAGGGGTGGACAGAGGGGCCAGAGCCCGATCTGTCCTCGGTGCTCTCGTGGGGATGGAGGGTGATTATAAATGAACTTACTTCTGCAGGGGCAATAAGCTGACATGTCAAGCCTCATTCACCAAACAATAGAAGACATATGGTTTGTAATACGTGCACGCAAACACAAACACCCTCTTACGCCTATGTCTTGTCTCAGAACACACTTCTAATGACTGTTTTTTCTTCTTTATCGATTAAACACATTTTAAGTAAATATATAGCCTACGTATAATTTTACGTTGTAGTCCAATATGTATTAATCTACATGGAGAAAAGCCCTTTTGCACAAATTTAAATATATAATGAAAACATTTGGATTCCTAACGCCATATTCCATGAAGAGGAGACGTACCCACACACAAACATGTACACACGCAAATACACACTGCATGCATGCATCATAGAACCGGGCCTGCAGAGAAAAAGCAACACTCCCTGAGTGAGCGGAAGAAAAGGAGGTGGGGGAGAGGGAGGCCGGCTTGCAGCTCCACTCTTCCAGGGTCTCACACACAAGATCCGGGCGCACGGCTCCATTGAGAACGAGGAGGCTTTTGCATGGAGGTTCATTAGAAGTAACGAGTTGACACAAGGTAAATCTTAATGTTGAGGCGCCTTTCTCTACCGGCCCGGGGAGGAGCCCTCATTAACTGTCGCTAACAACCCGTGTAAATACACTGATTGGACAGCTCCGATACAAGCTCCCAGCCCTGCCAGGAAGTCCCCCTAATGAGACCACACAATAAAAACAATAAAAGAAAGGAGGGAGAGAGAGAGAGAGATGTTAAAACTTTTGTAAAAGCTTTACTATTAAAGTTGGAGCCACGTTTACAGATCAGTCACATTTGCGGTGAAAAAATGTTTTAAATTCAATCATGGGGTTTTTCTGTTTCTTTAAGTTTAAATTTAGACACTATTGTGCGTCGTGCATGTATCTGCAAACGTAAACAGAGGTTTTGCCTATTGCTTACGTGATCACAAGTTGTTATTGAGTGGCTGTTTTAAGATATTGCAACCGACTTAATTGTTTTGGCGCTTGAGTTCACTATGGAATGAACCAAATCGTAACAGCGTCACATATGCAGGTCTAATATATATTTTTAATGCTTTTAAAAAATAGAATGCAGTTGTTAAAGCTGCTGACTATATGCTTAAATCGTATTTTTGCACTGCAAAAAATATCCAATTTGTTTTCATTTCGTAAAAATTTCCTCATATGCGGTAAAAAAAAAGAAAAAAAGAAAATATATTCCAGTGGCACAAATTTTATGCATAGCATTTTTTTTAAAGAAAGCGGTATAATATTTCTAAAGAAAGCGGAGTTCTGCATTTCTTGTACTAACTTAAAATTTTTACGAGAAACTTTAAACAGAGGCAGACAAAGTTATATCAGATTGAGATGTCTCCTTCTACATCCTTCTCCCAAATGTATGATAGAGCCATTCATTTTCCCCAAAATAACCCCGTATTTTTAAAACTTAGTGCTACATTAAATGACACCTTTAGACTGATACTTTTTACAGTGTGGGGAGAAAGCAGCGACTCCGTACCCTGGACTAGCCAGCAAAGGGATGGAGGCGATTGTGCGCCCGTCCCGACAGCATCACACATCTGCTCTGCAAAGACAGATCTCCCCGATTCTCGGTGAGAGAAAAGTCAGATAACACCAAATGTAACTTTTCTGATCTAAAGGATAGATTAGCCTCATATCAAGGTCTGTTAAGGTTTTTTTTTATTCTTAATTCCATATTTTTGTTTAAATAAATGAATTGTCCGCAAAAATAATGACTCGACAACGTCGCAGACGGAACTTACAGACGTTGCAGCTCGATTTCCATCCTACTTTTGGACAAACTGACCAGTGAAATAACCGTGAAGCGGTGCCATCTCCAACG
Organism: Rhamphochromis longiceps; assembly: GCF_057381845.1. Taxonomy (NCBI): domain Eukaryota; kingdom Metazoa; phylum Chordata; class Actinopteri; order Cichliformes; family Cichlidae; genus Rhamphochromis; species Rhamphochromis longiceps. The sequence continues at coordinate 10,857,063 of NC_140569.1, read as the reverse complement.
ACAGCTTCCAAGCTCAAATGGTGACCGCTCGTTGACTGGAGCCAGCTTACAGCCCTGCAGGAGACAAGAACGAGCAAGGTGGGGGGGAAAGGTAATTCCTAATATTCTGAGAGAAAAACACAAGCGTTGAGTTTCCACGTGATTAAAATAAAATTGCATTTCTCTGTTGGCAGGATAATAATAAATGCATCCTCTGACGCGTGCGAAAATAAATTCAGCAGAAACTAGACTGCCTTGTTCTAAGAGAAAAGCAAAGGAGAAAACCTTTTTTTTTTGTACGTACCAGTCATTTCTCCAATGTGTCTGTGTAATGTTGAGATGAATCCAGGATGGAGCAGTAGGCACATGTGCCTCTCCTGTGTTTGCCAGGAGGGGTGTGCTGCCTTTTCTGGGAAGCTTCTGCCAAACCGGGGTCAACGAGGGAGCAAAAAATAAAACAAGACCCTTTCTTTCGTGCCTTCTCTTTCCCTCTTACCTTTTACAGTCAACACCTTTTCTTTCTTTCTCTCATCCGGTCCCCTTCTCCCTCTCTCACTCCCAAACGTGACGTAACATCAGCTTTGTTTATTTGCTCCCCTTATTGGAACAGACAGAAAAAGAAAAATAACTACTTAATGGAGATTAACGAGCACTTTTAGACGCAATATGTTCCGATAAGACTAACATATCGTGGTCAATGAACAGTATTACCCTATTATATTAAGAACTTTTAAAAAAACACAGTAGTAACTTGTTTTATTTATACAAAACTTTTCTACACAAAGTTTGACATTCCATTTAACGCTCTGCCAAAAGGAATGGGAAGCGAGATCCGGCTGCTTAACAGACACGGACGCCTGTTCCTGCTTGACCAGCATATTTCCAGTTTTTAGCATGCAAAATGCTGTTTGTGTTGTCTTGTTTGGAGGTTTAGGCTGTAAGTAAACGGAGAAGACGCTAAATGCTCAATGTGCATTCAGAGCTCTCGTCCCCCGCTGCTAGGAACATTCAGCAAGCTCTCGGATAAACACACAATTACGGCAGGTGAATAAACTTGTTTGGGAGGTGTTAATTACATGCTTAACGTAAACAAAAGCCATGTAAAAGAATGTGAATTACCAGTGGCTTTTCTCCTTCAATCCCCATTCAGGTTTTACATTTCACCTCTAGTCTTTTCTAAGAGTGATTTCCGAATTGCCTGCGAGGGCTACTCCCAAACAAGGCTCCTCCAAAACATAATGCTACATAATACCTGCAGCCTTGGGTTGAATGGTGATCAGCTAAATTGGTACACCAGGAACCCGGTCAGGTAGGAGGCTTTGCATATTTGGAGAAATGCTGCTAAGCCAACACTCTCAACTTCATGTTGGGGTCGTGCATGTGTGTATATGTGTGTGAGAAAGAAAGAGAAAGAGGAGGGGGTATAGGCTAGGAGGTTAGTTTTAACACCAGCATGAAAATACCAGCCTTTACTTCCAGTCCACAGAGCTTTCCAACGGGACCAATTCAAGTGCCACTTGGAATTAGTCCTCCTGAGGTTCGTATAGGACAGCAGTGGGCAGGTTTGATCCCATACTCTACCCTGCCCCCACACGCACAAACACGCGCGCAAACTCCAGAAGTAACACACGAACCAAACGCCTGACCCTGCTGCAAGATCATCACAACGCCCACTCTGCATCACATACACCTCCAGACACAGACACTCCGCAGCCCACTCCTGCACGCACATGTTCGCACGAGTTAAAGCACTGCTTTACCTAAAACGCGTTTTAGTGCGCCAGTGTTGGCTAATTGCTCGGCGGCAATCACGTTGTTTAAGCGCGTCAGGTAAGGTTTGTGGTGGACATAAACAGGCAGCACTGACTATACATGCACACTGAGGTACTCACTGTCCCTCCAAGCTTGAAGTCGTTGGTCAGCCGGGAGAATGTGTAACTCGGAGTGGGGAAAGGGAACGTTTTGAATTCCTGAATGATTTTGTAGAAAGGCGGCTTAGGATCATTATGTCAGCTTTGCTGAGGGTGGATTAAGCGAAGTCCAGATTCTATGCCCTGCATACGGCTCTTTCACAATGTGAGCACTGTTCGTGTTAGACTGAATTCACACTATTTTAACACCCTATAAGCTCTGTCTAAATATGAAGCCGGTTTAGCCATAAACATGAAAATCACACCGCCGTGGCTACCACTACTACCACTAAAAGCCGAGTCCTATGACTGAATGTGGACATTGATCATGTCCTTGCCACTAGATCAAATAAATGAAATAGCTTTTATGTCCCCAAGAAACTTTCATGTTGCCATTTGATTGTAATTCCAATACTAGCCTAATAGTTTTAATTAGAGGGCCGGGCCATAAAAAACGCGATAAACTGTTAAAAGGGCGATGCCACTGGCAAATTAGTTTTCCCACTACAATGCCGTGATCTTTGTTCAATCAACACAATGCTGCGCGTCGATATTAATTTGTAACAATAAATTCTGTTGGTTGGAGAGAAGGCAACGGGCAGGGGGCCAGGACTGCACCCAGCGTCCCAGAGGCAGGGCCGGGGACAGCAGGAGGGGGAGCGGCATCACTGCAGTATACCCCCGGACAAGTACCCACCCATCACAAAGTGACCACACAGAACAGCTAGGCCGAGTAAAGTCATGCGCGGATTATGTCATAAAATTACAAACATGCAGTTTTTTAGACCATCGACGGATCCAGGGCAAAAAACAAACAACAAACAGAAACAAAAGACAAAAACCCTCAAAGGCTTAAGGGACTACACCATATTTTTTTGTTTTTTCAAAAGAAAAAATAATGTAAAGCGATTACTTGTATCTATGAAAAGGAAAATGTAACCCAGAAGACTAACGCTTTCATTTCCGTCGCACAAAAATGAATGGAGTGATCAAAAGATTCTAAAAAGTAGCTACTACAGGAAAAACTATACAAAAACAATGTGCAAATTGACTCGCTTCTATTCAAAACGTGTATTCCCGAGTTGCAGTCATTGGTTGTCCATTTGTCACCCATTTAAAGCTCCCTCTGCCTCCCTCCCTCCCTTCCCGTCTCTGCTAAGCATCTCCAGTCTACATATCTTCTTTAGCTTTAACGAGCCTCGTTAAGATCGCAATAATATTCCACCCTCTAATTGCTCATTCCATTCAGCAGATAGGCGAGCATTGGCTTGTGCCTGATGCGCGCGATGCGGTGGGAGGGTTGCTGTGGAGATCGGAGACTCTGATAACTCCCCGTGCATGCTGCACAAGTGGTGAAAGCCTCGCGCTACGTACTGGCTAATGATTGGCACGCTTGACAGTGATTGGCAGGGCTGCCATGACAACACCAAGAAGACCAATAGAAAAGGGAAACAAAATGTTTCAATGCTACACTCAACGGCGGATTTAGGGGGGAGATATTATGAGGCTGGTGTCATTAGGCGATAGCCATTGAATCATTCAATCTTTTTTACTTGCCGTATTTTTCGGTTTTTCCCTTTTTCTCGATAATTTTCTTTCTCTCTCAGGTCATTTCCATGGTTTTCAGATCCCCTTTAGAGCTTTATCCCTCCCATTTCTTCCTGCCAAACTTCGCTGATCGCCCTCTGCTCCTGGCGAACAGCGCTCCCACCACCAGGTCTCCAGAAGACTTGTCCATGTTTCAACTACCGACCCTCAACTTTTCCCCGGAGCAGGTGGCAAGCGTCTGTGAGACGCTGGAAGAGACCGGGGACATCGAACGGCTGGGCCGCTTCCTCTGGTCCTTGCCTGTGGCTCCGGGAGCGTGCGAGGCGATCAACAAGCATGAGTCCATCCTGCGCGCTCGGGCCGTGGTGGCGTTCCACACGGGGAATTTCAGAGACCTCTACCACATCCTGGAGAACCACAAGTTCACCAAGGACTCTCATGGCAAACTGCAGGCCATGTGGCTGGAAGCTCACTACCAGGAGGCCGAGAAGCTCCGCGGTCGTCCCCTCGGTCCTGTCGATAAGTACCGGGTACGGAAGAAGTTTCCGCTGCCTCGGACCATCTGGGACGGCGAGCAGAAGACGCACTGTTTCAAAGAGCGGACACGGAGCCTGTTGAGGGAGTGGTACCTTCAGGACCCATATCCAAATCCCAGCAAGAAAAGGGAATTGGCTCAAGCCACTGGACTCACTCCCACACAGGTCGGAAACTGGTTTAAAAACCGGAGGCAAAGAGACAGAGCTGCGGCTGCCAAAAACAGGTTAGTGACTTTTCTGTGTGCCGTCGAAACACGAGTATGCACACAAGTTTGTCTTTAATGCACATTCAAAAGAAAATGCGAGCTTTTTAAAGCCTTATATTGCGATTGGAGACTGTCTAGGAAAAAGATAAGTCTGGCTGTCAGGTGGAGGGACTGCGCTGCGGCGACATTTTGTTATCAAACCCGGATAAACGTCGAAAATATTCCTTTTGTAGATCTCCAGAGTTCTCCTAAGCATAAAAACTTCACTATTATTATTAAAAATTAGCTTTTAAACATTTTTTGCAGATTGATCATTTTTAATGTATTTTAAATTGAATGCAAATTGTATTTAAGAATGAAAAATACAATTAATCTAAAGTTTGGAATTTTAAAAAACTGACTAATAAAATAATACAAACACAAACTACATTTGTTGTCAATCTTGATAAGAGATAATTGAGCCGAGTTCTTTTTAAACAGAAACTCCTTGTTTATATTTTTACAAGAGGCGAAGCATTCTTGCAACATATGAAGATTATTGAATTTATATTTAGAAAAACCATCCGCTGCAGGATTTGTTTAATTTTACAACTATTTCGCTTGTAAAATTGTAAACAACCTAGTGAATTATTTCAATCAGCTGAAATAAAAACAGGACAGTGTTTAGTTTTTTTTTTAAAATAATAATTATTCTAAAGTTAAATCGTCTTATCTTTACATTTAAACACATATTAAATTGTTAAATTTAGTAAATGTATTTATTTATTTATGTGTATTGGCCAATTTAAGTTCTTAATGCAAGCATTAAGCGTTTTAACATCAAATGTTGCTTAGTGTTGTTGAACTCAACGACTATCTCAAAGGATAATAACGATATTATTGATATCTGAGCATGCGTAGAGAAAAACATCTGAAGACATGGGCTGTATTCATAACATTAAGTGTGGTATCATTCCACTGAAATGCCATAATTGATTAGAAAATACTTTGGAGAGCACTAAGCCATATGAACAGTACTCTAATATTTTTGCTAAATGAATAGATATATTTCCAGGCTGACATTATCCCCACGCGATGGCGTTATTATCATGAGTGGATTGGAGATAAACATTTAGGATGATTGGAGTAACCTGGATCTCGACGTCACTCATTCATACACGTCCCCTACCATCAGACTAAAACACATCTGTGCCAAAGGCTCACGGCAGTTTGTCGTTGTGAGAATACCCATATTTTATTTCAAACAATGATATATAATTATTTTGGGGTTTTAGGCGTGCAAAGTCCTGTTGATGAGCATGAATACACGTGTGCAGAATGAAGAAATAATAATAAACGCTGAACAAACTCAGAGCAGTAACACAGATTTCCAAATGGAAAATGTCTTCAAAATGCCTATATCAAAGACAGCAAGTTGGATTTGAAGCTTCCCTGCACTGGCAACATGGATCAGTTATATTCCAAAGTGTTGACTAGGACGTTGATCTCTAAGAAAAAAAATTAAGTTAAAAAACAACAACAACAACACAGCCCTAGTACATTTCATCCAACATTTGGTAGTCTAAATAGTGATGTGTTTTGTCCCCTGAAAGCTGGCTATTTGATAAAAGCACGCATGCATGCCTGGGGCCGGCAGGGGGAAAGAAAGGCGAGTTTGAACCCCTATTTTGCAGGAGGAGGAGGGGAAGGGGGACATTCTCAGGTCTAATTGCCATTTCTCTCATTTTTTCTCTTTTCCCCCCTCCTCGTTTCTTTTCTTCTCCAGGCTCCAACACCAAGCAATAGGACCAGCCGGTATGAGGTCCCTCTCAGAGGCCGGTCTAACCCCTCACAGCTCGGCAGAGTCGCCTTCAACCGCGGCAAGTCCCACCACCAGCGTTTCCAGTATGACAGAGAGAGTTGATACTGGGACGTCCATCCTGTCCGTCACATCCAGTGACTCGGAGTGCGATGTATGATACGGAGAAAAAAAACACAAAAACAAACAAAAAGAGAAATATTTACAGGGAAAATGGACCTGAGAGGAAGAAAAAAGACTATGAAATATCGCGGATGAAAAAAGGACCGATTGATATAAATATTAAAATAAAAAGAGTTAAAAGCACGTCGGTTTTTTTTTTTTATTTTATTTTTTTTATTAAAAAGCGCTTTCAAAGGACCCACGCCTCCCCCTCCTCTTCATCCCCCCACACCACCACCACCACCATACTACTAGACTACTTGCATGATGGTTTTTTTTTATTTTATTTTATTTTATTTTTGATTTTGTAATCAGGGAAATAATCCTGAATGCAAGATTTTCCATCAGGAACATCGATCAGAGGGAATAAAACAGATCGTCTTGGTGTTTTCGTCGCACCTTTTCCCATCTCCGGTTCTAGTCCAAGTGATGATGATGATATGACGGTGAAGCAGCCGCCATGCAGACAAGATGCAATCCTGTTTTTACTTTGTGTTCATCAGACAATCATTTTAAGTCGTAAGCACCTTTTTTTAATACACTTCTGTCACTGCCTGTGGGGTACATGGTCAAAAAATGTCGAACAGAACCGTTTATGACTGTATCAGAATTTTATTTTCGAAATTTTATATTGAATTATGTATATCTCAAATAATGCGATCATTCTCCCGGTCTGTAATATACGTGTAGAAATATGCTTGTACATAATTATTGCTCTCCCCCGTGTCATCCTCTTTTCTATCCCTTCCTCACTTTTCTTGACTTGGTGTTCCTACATAAAATATTTGTCAAAACTTAAAACTGAAGTGCTGTAGGCGTTTTTGTTGGTTTTCTTTGATTATGGGTGGGTTGTTAATGGCAAAAAAACTGAAACAGAAACAAAACCAAAAACATATATATACTCTTCCGTCCACCGGGGTCACTCTGAGCGCTTATTTGCATTTGCCAATGTCATTTCCCTTTCATCGCGTAGTTATTATGTGTCTTGTAGTTACGATTCTAAAGATCAAACGCATTATTCATTTTGCTATACCTCGTTGCATGTTGATGTCTGTATTTCCATCCGATTACGGATAAGGACAGTGATAAGTGGCTAAACACATGTTCATATTGGATCATTATTGGATTGTGGAAGCATTAATGCTCATCGTGGCTTATCCAGCCTCGGAGCAGGTTATTCAGTCAGGGGGCTGGTCTCACCTAAAATTAGTTTGATTTCATTTCAAGTACAGCGTTAACTCAGGATTTCATTATTTATATCGTCTTGGCGTAGACAGCTTGGTCGTGTGCAGCGACAAAAGCGGCACAACGCTGTAATTCATTTTTAAGTTTGTAATTTTATTTTCCAAAAGAAGACGTCTGCTTTATTTTATGATTACACCCCTGGCTCAAACGTATATGATGCAGGCAAAATCGCCTATATGACTGCCTCAGTCTCCAAATTCTGGCAAATGTCAACGTCATGCAGCACTTAAAAATGTGAGTGCCATTTCCCCTTTTGTTTACCGTTGCTAGTGAATACAGAAATTAAGTAAACGCGCCATTAAATGGGCTAATCACGATGGGACTCCTCCCCTGTCCCAATCTCCCATTGTGGCCCCTGAAAAGAGCTTTTCTTCCTCGGACGAGAACCATTTCCCCCTCCAAAAAAAGGCTTTCTCTCCTGCAGTCCCTTTGCATCCAAATCCCCAACCAATTATTCTGCAGACTAGAGTAGATTTGCCACAGGACACTGTTGCACGAACTGCAGTTTTGGTGGAAACACTTTCTCAGAGATTTGTTTCCTAGAAGCAGCGCTCGGGCTCTCCCCATGTAAATGTGCTACACGCAACTCTGTGATACGAATCGAGTCTGTGAGTGCTGCGGTGGTGTCTTTAGTAACAGAAAGTAGGACAGTAGCCACTGTTTGGTACGGAGAAACCGCAGGACTTTCAGAAACTGAACACTGGCATAAAACCTGCGAAGAGGACTCCAGCAGTGTAAACTTCCATTTATTTAATCATGACAGATTTCTGTCTGATTTTAAAAAGAGAACTAAAGTTTCCTTTTTCCAGCACCCGTTATTACCTGTGGTGTTACAGATGATTCGCAGATCACTACCAGGATATTTTATTTCTTTCCTTTTTATTACTTTTTTTGTAAAAAAAAAAAAAAAGAAAGAAAGAAAGAAAGAAAGAAAGAAAGAAAGAAAGAAAGAAAGAAAGAAAGAAAGAAAGAAAGAAAGAAAGAAAAAAAAGAAGAAGAAGAAGAAAAGAAAAAGTGAAAGCCTATATACAAATGATCATGAGTGTGCCCACGGAAAATGTGAGGAGGTATTTAAATTTTGAATACAGACCAAGACACCACAAACGCTCCCAATGGAACTACTTCAATGTGTTTTTCTAATGACTTTATTTAGAAAAGCAATGACAAGGGGATTGTAAAAATCATAAAAGCAGTTTTTTGAGATATTTGTTGGACTTAATGAAATTCTCTCCACTAAATGTGAAATTTGGCTTGAAAAAAGTTATGGGCTATGTTATGTTGTTTTTTGTTTTGTTTTTTACACACTGAGTAAATGTAATCAGACCACTGGATGAAGTGACCACATAAAGCTATCTACCTGCAAAAGTCCCCACCAGACAGAAACCAAGCAGGACCTAAAACAAGTGTAGTGTCAAAAGCCTCCGCCATTCGACTCAATAGGTCTGTGATCCTGAAGTAACCGAGGACATGACGCAGACAAACGCAAGGCTCAGTTCCCCGCTTGGCTAAAACAAAGCATCTCCAGCCGCACTCACTGGCAGTCGATCGTAGATGAAGTAAATCTGTATCATATTTTAAACCCATTCCGGTTCTTAAATCGGCCTGCAAGAGACAGATAGGCCCTATCAAGAGCACCGTGGGGACATGGCACCGCCGCTCCACCAGACCTTATCACGCACCCCCCGCCTCTCCATTTACGCACTCCACAAGTTTTATTGGCTGCGACAAGTCCCGGCTATGATTGAGATTAAATTAATCGTAAACTGAAGAGCATTTTTATCGGCAAAGGAGGACACGAGGATTAGGGCTGTATCTGAGAGATGGAGCCACAGATAGGGACACATGAATATAAAACAAGCGATGAATGGGCTTCATTTGCGCAAAATTACGTTCATTAAACCCACGGCCCTGGAAAACGCTGTTTTATGCACATAAACTTAACTTACTTAAAAAGAAATACAAGCGTTTTTTGAAGTAGTTTTTTTTCTTTTTTTAAGTGAGCTAAGGATGCAAACTTTACAGTCGCCGGTTACACTCCTTCGTAGCCCTTATACTTGCAGTTTTAATCACCACGAGAATATTTATAAGGCTTTGCAGTAAATACTCCAGCAAATCGTGTGTTAGAGCCCTATCATCATAATTGAACGGTATAGTGTTATAGGAGCAACAGACAAACAAGTCAATATTAATTAAATCTCAGTGAGTTTTCCATTAGAGCATGTTAAACAATGTAAATGAGAGCCATGTAAACAGATACAGAATTGTTCTAGCTGCAAACATATGTAGGCCAGAGGAGCGGCAGGAAAAAAAAAGAAAGAAAGAAAAAGATCTGGAAGTGCGAGTCTATCTGTTGCTCACTGGGGTCATTAACAGTGGGGGAGCTCTTGTTCGTGATCTGTCAACTCAAATATGGATCACAAGACAAAAGAACTTAACGAGGAGTAATCTCTGTGTGTGATACTTACATGAGAGTAAACGAGAATGTGAGACAAGTGCGGCAACAATGGGGATTCACATGTTTTTTCACCCTTTCTTTTCGCTTCCTGGAGTCGATTTGCATTTATGTGGGGAAAAATACTGCGTCTGTCAAAAAAAAGGAAATAGAAAAGATTGGCATGAAAGTCGACAACGTAAAGACGATTATTTTTTTGATCGCTTCCAGATTTGAAGTGCCTTTACAGGGAGAGAAGCAAAGCGGGTTCTCTTCTGAACAAAATACAATTGATTCGTGTTTGAACTGATGGTTGTTTGCGTCGCGATGATCCGCTTAGAGGTCAGAGTTGAACTTTCCCTTCGTTCTCAACTATAACATCGTGTACAAAGAAGTTAATGCAGACACTGTCAACGCAACTATAGGGGACCAGAGGAAGGAGGGGGCTATTAGACCGGAGTTGGCGGTGAGAAATACTTGCCCTGCCCCGTTTTTTCTCGGATTTCACCGGTTAACTGAACACAACTTTTCTATTGGTGTGTATTCATGCAGCAGCCAAAGAGCACCAGTTTTCCTATAGCCTCAGCCGCACGGCTGTCAGTGCAGGAATGAACGGGGCCTTTGGACTAAACTTTCTGTGCCTCCTTTCTTCAGTAGGTAAGAAGCAGGGCTCCCAGCATTCCTCTTGACCGAGTGGTAATTTATAGTTGTATGACCGTGACCTGCCATTCAGTGTTTTAGACGGGGAACTACTGTTCTCTTTTTTTCCGGGTCTTTATGTGAAATATTAGCTGCAATTAGCCATCTCTGCAGAGGCCAAATGCTTTGAGTCTGCATTGATTACACGTTGTTTTTTCACCTTACCATCACAGTTCAACACAACTATCCTTCCAAACATTTTAATAGACAGATTACAAGAAATACCTATACATGTAAGCATTAACAAATGTGTTATGATAGATAAGAAGTAATTAAAAAAAAAACCCCCCAGCTAATTCAGTTGTATTGCTATTAGGTTATAGGTGAATGAGATCGATGGTTTTATAATTTTGCGTGGTTAAAAGCAGGCAGGTCTGACGAGACATTTTGATATGGTGTAGTTTTGATAAAATGCGTCTGTGCACGTAAATTGTGCTGATTTCACTAATGCCGGCGCCATGCACCTGCTGCTTGTTGCAAACTGATCGACCCCCCAAACCTCATTACACACACACACACACACACACACACACACACACACACACACACACACACACACACACACACACACACACACACACACACAGTTTCCTTCATGCAAGTCATTTATTACACGCACACACTTTTTAATTGAGAGCAACATTAAAAGGAAAAAAGTTTTTGAGCATTAAATTGTAAATTGGAGGTCACACAAGGTAGAAGAAATGATAAAAGGTTCCCCACCCCTTTCTTTCTTTTCTTTTCTTTTTTTAAATTTGAAGGCTACTGGGGGGCAGATGGGCTCATACTCTCTCTTTCACAGTCAGGTTGGGAGGAGTGAGTGTGCATGTGAGGCGAGAGGGTGTCAAGAAATACTCCAGTCTAATGCTTATTAGTGTAGGCTTCTATAGCACAAGCCTCATCTTTTTAAAACAAGCATAACATGACAGCAACCCAAATCTAGCTTACTCAAGCGAATATGAGCCCCCCCCCCCACCCCATCCCACTCCTCTCGCGCGTGTACATACGCCCGGCACGTATGGAGCTGTTTGTATGTGCGTGTTGGGGTGGGGGCGCTGGGTGCAGGCTGTGATCTCTCGGCTTGTGCACACCGAGTGGACAGAGGGCTGAGCAGCTTAAATGGAGCCCCAGCACCTGTGTTTTCTACCGCCGTTCTCAGGCCTTCTTAGCATGGTACGACACGGCACTGATGCATGCAATGGGAAATGCGCCGTGAACGTACAGACATTATACACATCATGTGCCACAAATTAAAGAGGGGGTGAGTTGGTTTATTTTGTCTTTCAGCACACCGAAGGGTTAAATTGCCCCTCATTCGTGCTTGGTTAAAATCATAATAATGATAATACTGGATTTTTAGTTTTATTTATTTTTTCGCAAGAAACTTGTGAAACACACTCCCTCCCGTATGTACTCTCGGTCTTGGTACATTTCGGTGACACATCCCTCTTTACTCCCCCCCACCCCCTTCCTTCCATGAATTGGTGATTGTTCCCTGGTCTGATGCTGAAGGCTATTGTCTGTCAGCTGGAGCTCCTGCCCACTGGTCGGCCGCTGAAAGCACTGAATGAACCTGGACACAGACACCCGGTTCCGCTGTGCTTAGACACTTCATAGGCCGACACTCCCAACCTTTTCTTTAACCACTAAGGTTTTGGGATGGCAATGCATGAAAAAAATATCTGTCCCTTTTAACCGTAAACGAGGTTCTATTTCGGCCTAATGCCACACAAGGCACTTTACATCATAGGCTAAACTAAACGGTTTGTCTTTTTGACGCACATCTCTCAAAAGCTAATCAAAACAAAAACAATTCTGGCATGTGTTTTTGTTTAGTGCTCCAAAACCAGCAATGACGAGAAAGCAATTTAGTCAAAGGGACACTGTATATCTAAAAGCTGATATCTAAGTTAAAGATGCTGGGTCTACTCTGATGAGCTCAAAGTGTTTGGGGTATTTCTGACGAAATAAAGCTAAAAGAATAAAATGGTAACGCTGACCCGACTATGCCGTGTCCTATATAACCTATATCTGCTTTTGAAACAGAGACATCAGCTCACAAGAGTCTGCGCAAAGAGGCTATAGTTATACAAATATATACTGAGCAATAAATGATTAGCATATGTGACTAATATGTGAAATACGATAAAAGCATCAGCTTTAGTAAAGCTTGCCCGGTGACACGCCTCCTTTTTGTGCCCATGTACCGAACAAAAGGTCGGGGATTGACTGATGCCTGGGTGTCCTTATCAATTTAACCTCCATTTACAAAGCTTTGGAAAGGTTTACCCTGGATGCCAACGACCCCCTCTCAAACAGCCGACCAGAGGAAAAGTCCATACTGTGAGTGGAAAGCGGTGGCCAGGAAGAGCTGAGCGGAGGGCCAAACGTGTTCCTTGACTGCCATCTAGAGGAATCGTGTGAAATAAAATAAAAAAATAACCCCAAGCTTTGGTTACCTTTTTGTCAAGCACCTCCAAAGAAGAAGAAAAAAGGCACCAAAATTCAAGGTTCTCTTGAATTTAAACAAAGTTTATCACAACTGCTGCAGTGCTTTATGTCTTAATTGTTGATGTAAAAGTTGTGTTGGAATTTTTGTAACAAGATGTCTCTTGTTACAACAATTTTATTATCAGTATACATCAGAAAGGCAAACTGCCCCATCAGTGCACCTTCCTTGTGCTCTAGTTGATGTCATGGTAGGCATGAACATCCCTGCAGGCCAGTGAAGTCACATCATCCCCACACATAGTGTATATACACTGTACAGGATGCAGTCTTTAAAGTTTAATAGCATGAAAGTCAAACAATGTTGGAACACTGCATTTAATGCTCAAGGATTCAGATGCCAGGGACTGTAATGGAATCACCAATCCCTAGTTAATTTTTCAAAACTGATACCCAGAATTTTACAGAGACTGGCAAGGAGCCAAATGACTGACCAGTCTGTGAGAAATAGGGGAACTGGTAGTGATGGTCACAGAGAGGGGAGAATAATGGTGTCCGCTGGAGCGAGGCCTTTTAGAGTTTAACTCCCCTATTGTGGAGAGCAGGAGGTGCTGGTGGTGGTGGTGGGGGGGGGGGGGGGGGGGGGGGGGGGACAGAAAGTATGCAACAGAGAAGGGTTCACTGTAAAGGGACAGTGAAATGCTTATGGCAACCAGGCCTGAATCTGCCATTAAATCCTTGCAAGAGGAGAAGTGCATCCCACCATGTTGCATGCCATAAGCGATCACTTTCACTTTCCCATTTTGCACTCACTCATATATCCTAAAGCGGTTTCGGCTGGATTTCAAGTTGACGTTAGTGTATAAGCAACCTTTATCTGGGGTCACTAGAGTTGATTTATAGTTCAACCAGTTAGATGGCGATACATCCAACATTTATAGACATATTAGCAAATAGAGCCTGGAGTAAAAAATGCACTTTGGATCAGTCAACTTTAAATGTACCTTTTAAGAGCATGTACTTTGTCTATATCAGAGAGTCCATAGAATATTAATTGAAATGTGAATTAAAAAAATGTAACATACATAAATTTAGGCAAACAAACAAAACTACATTCTGTATTCAAATATAACTACATACTGCATGACTGCATGTATACTTATCATTTTACACTTTCCACCTTCTGTAACACACATTAGGATTCCAGCTGAAAGGTATTACTTGGTACAGATGGGGGGGAGCTTAAGCATCTGCAAACAAAAACAAAAACAAAAAAGGAGAAAAGAAATTTCATTTAAATTCCTGTTTCAAATTTATCCTTCACAGTTTATCATCTAAGAGAGCATTTAGTTAAGATGTTCGTGTAACATGAACCTTGGTTGTTAATAACTGGCTCATGTGGTAGAGGCCCTCAGCTGAAGCTGGCTGTTTTGTTTAACCACTTTTTCTATTTTTAATAACTTCCTGTACAGGACTCGGTTGTGGAGCACCTTTAAAGCGCCCTTTTTAAAAACGGCCTCTGTCCTGAGGTGGCCTCCAAAACACATGCATTATTGATGCATACACCGGCCTTGTCCTCTGCACTCCCTTCACTCAGTCCAGTTCATCAAGCAACAGCAGCTGCATAGCTCCCATAAGAGACAGAGAGGAGAAAGAAAACATGGCCAAGTGTTCAGAGCTCAGAGACCTAATGTACGTCTGTGGAGGTGGATGAAGCAGGAGCAGTTACAGTTCGAAACAGCAAAAACCCTTCACAAGTTCACATTTTTAAGGAAATTCAGTGATTTTGGTTCAGCTAAAGAATGAACCAAAATCATTCATTCAAAAAACTATTTAAACTGACTGGGTATTGATCTGTCAACAGATATAGCAATATGCTCTCTTCTTTACTCCATCATCAAATATTTACCTTTAGTTTCCGTATCTTCTCTCTGACTGCTTTTATGCACACACACACACACACACACACACACACACACACACACACACACACACACACACACACACACACACACACACACACACATTTGCAAACAGCATCAGAACTGAACGTGAACAGTTGGAGAAAATCGAGTGAGGCCAAAGGGAGAGGCTGAGAGCCATGTAAATGGTCAATTGGCTTAACCCAGTGGTGTCTGTTCTTGGTGTGACAGTGTCAGTGGGCGATGCGCAAATGTGCACTCTTCTGATTTCCCTGATGTAATCCTCTCTAGCATATTGGTTACCCCCCAGGGAGGAGAGATGAGTGAGATGTTTGATAGTGTTTGCTCTGGGATTAAGATAGCACTTCCTCACATTCATTCATTCATTCATTCAAATGTGAATGAGTGAGAAAAAAAAATATATATATACACACCATCTTCTATGAGTGCATCAGCGTCTTGTAACTTTATATACTTGCTAGCTGTCTCATTATGTTATACTGCCATCTAGTGATTCATCCACCAGAAAAAACATTCGTGGAGTGAAAACTCTAAACTGCTTCCATTTGCATTACTGGGAACATTCATGAAGTTGCCTGGAGGGATTCTTTGCCTGGGAATAGCTTTATAAGGCAGCTGCATGATCTTTTCTACTTCAGCATGCAACACTGGCGCATGTCTTGTAGCAGTCAGATTTCCATT
Source organism: Rhamphochromis longiceps (assembly GCF_057381845.1). Classification (NCBI taxonomy): domain Eukaryota; kingdom Metazoa; phylum Chordata; class Actinopteri; order Cichliformes; family Cichlidae; genus Rhamphochromis; species Rhamphochromis longiceps. The sequence continues at coordinate 10,841,477 of NC_140569.1, read as the reverse complement.
CAGCTGACTATCATACCCCTGACAAAAACGAACAAACAGGAAAAATACTTCCGAAAACATTTAAAGTGTTATATGTTTATTTTGTCACATAAACTGTTCTTTCCTTTGGTTGTGTGTAAGGAAGTGGAAGTGTATTTTTTTTTTTTTATCTTAAGATCAAATTGCCATGAAACCAGATTTTATTATGGGCGTTAATGTATTGGCAGGATGGGTTCAATCAATATATTTTGCAAATAGCAATATTAGAGTCAGTTTGTGATCTTATAAAGCCAAAGTTTATGGCCGTTGCTGCAATTGTTAATTGGCATCCATGTACCATGTAATCACATGGTAATATCTACAGTAGGATGTCCTGTTTCCCTTTCCTGGTTTGAGTTTAAATGGACCTGTGGGAATAAGATAGGAATGAGATGCTCCAGATTAGCTGTTGTATGGATAGGAGTCATTATGCAGAAAATGAATTGCTACGAGATGCCAACTTTAACCACAAGGTGTCATCATGAGCTCACTCCTTTTATTCATGAGATGACAATTGTAGATAAACCATGGGATGGAAACAAAAGGTATTAAATGATCCAGCATACTTTCACTAAAAATGTATCACATGTAAAGCTTTCCACCATCGAACTTTATGCATTTACTTTAAAGCACATGCAGCATTTCTTGCGGCCTATTCAAGCTGCTAATGGCATTCATGGCTTCCAGATCCATTCCAGTAGTTACACGTGTGTGTGTGTCAAGTCAAGTGTGCAATAAATTACAAATGATGTATACAGAAGCTTTAAGGTCACTGACACATACCCCCCATCTACGTCTACCTCTTATTGTGTAGTGAAATTATACCCGTGGCATGTTTTCTGCATTTCGCACTACAAAATTGCTTTGGCTGAAACCCAGGGACGTTTGATGTGCAGCGGAGGAGCTAATCAAGCAGCAAGTTAACGGCAACAAAGCAAAAACGACTTCAAGCAGCTGCCACTGCTGTGGGTGAGGGAAAAAATCACAACAAGATGAGTCCACAGCTCGGGGACCAGTCTAGTGTAAGTTATTAGGAAGAACTGGGCAGATGGGGAAGAGAGTGGAGAGATGAGAAACAAGGGGAAGGCTGGATAGAGAATCAGAAAGCTGTAGTTCTATGTCTTCCTCCGTTTTTTGTACAGACATGTGGGTTTGAAAACCATTGTTCTACCAGTCAAAATGTGCCTGTCATTGTGAAGCATCACCCCTTACTATTACATTGCCCATGTTTCAAAATAACTCTAAGTTATCACAAAACAGTGTATCTCTGTGCAGCAGTAAGACACCACGCCCATGAGCTCAATCTGTTTAACTTAACCTAAAAGTAAACGTCATACTTGGGCTCTAGTTACATATTTAGCCGCATAGCATGCTTGAAAATATATTTTAAAAAAGTTCAATATAGCCACAAACAAACATATTATTGAAATGTGTAGTTAACTACAGGTATCATTGTAAAACTACTGTTGGTCATTCATGCTGTCTTACTCATGTTTGTCTTAATGTTTGCTCATGCAACTTTTGGTTTCCTGTGTGTTTGACAGTTATGCAAAATAGGACAAACGATACTTACTTTTCCTAGTCTGTGCAAACACAGATGGGTGCATGAATGATTTCACCTGTCGACCTTGATGAAGACGTGTCATTGTTTTCACAGTTTTCACCTAACTGTTAGTTATTATTATATAGGTACTTTGTTAGAAGTACCCAGTACTCCTCATTTTGCTGTTATGCTTTTACCTGCTTATTGCGCTTCAGCCCATCTGCTGGAGTATCCAGTTTGCGCACTGGTTTTATGGTCTATTATGTTGATCAGTATGCGGTTACACATACTGATCGCTAGGTGGCAGCAGCGGTCATGATTTCCAGGCCTTTTGCTCCAGTCGTTTCCCCTAAATTTTGAAGAGAGCCAAATAGTTACCCTTCATCACTTCTGTTCTGAGGTTTTGTTACTCTTCCGACAAATCTGCACAGTACTGAGTGGAGTGAATCCGTGGCAATGAGTGTTTTAGTGAAACTTTGAGAAGCTCTCCTTCTCTGGTGCATGGAAAGCATATTAGAAGCAACAAGCTGTCTTTTGTTTTTTCTTGTTTCTCTCTTCTTTGTAACCATGCTTAAGTTTGTGGTTACATTTACAGAAATGATATGAAGTAAGAGCAACTAATATTAAAACTATAACCTGCAAATTACATGCTATAATGTACTGTGCACCATTACTCATATGCAAATTGTTTTTAGCAGTTTCTGAAAAGTTCCTTCATATTTCTGCACAGTGCCAACATCAAAGCATGTTCATGCATACTGTAAGGTGAGTCAACAGTCTGGCAGGTTGAACCCGTTACTGCGTTTCATTGGAAACAGACAAACCTGCACTGTACACACTTAGACATACAGGTCTAGTGTGCACAATCAACACTAATACTGACTGATCGAAATTAGAAGGAAGTTCCTGCTCCTGACTTGGAACAGACAGACTCTGAGCAGGATGTGAATAAGTTGCACAACCTTTAATCCCTTAAAGCAACAAATAGTTTTTTGAACAAAGCATAACATTGTTCCTGTGTCAAGACCCATCTTCACTTCTTTCACTCACTCATTTTTGTGTTAGTTGTCATCCTTTTCTGTGCAATATTCAGGAAAACATGATTCAAATTACAGCAAATTGGGCAATGTACAAAATTCAGTTAAAATACACCAACAAAAAGAAAACTAACAATAATTTTTACTTTTAAAAATTGGAGAGAGTGCCAGACTATCTTGTCAGGCAGATTATCTTATATGTGCAACCCACATTCATGCTGGTAAAGTTCAAAGCTACCGAAGTCAGATCATTTATTTAAGTTGATACAAAGTTCTCTCAGAATGGCAGTTGTCTTACGGTTAGCTGTCAGATGAGACTGAATACACTAGAATAATATGCAGAATTTGTCCTATACTGATGTCTTGGCCATTCATAACAGTTACATAAAGTAACGTATGCAAAGCAATGTATAAGAAAGTCTTCAACTTTGTACCATTAAAATTTAGTGATCATGTGCATCATAATGATAAGAACGGCTATCTAAAGTCAGAGTGTACTAATGGACTCGGCAGCATAGCCTGCATCTACCCACAGAAGTTCTCATCTCACAAATGTAAATGTATTTTAAATTTAAATGAATAATGAATAAAAGTACCATTTAATTATTACTGGACTAAAAAAGACACACACAGGTTTGATCATAATACAAGCTGGTTACTACTAACAAAACAGAAAAGCTGGGCTGTGATTAATGAACTTGTTTTACTATAATTTATCTGTGTCACCGTGCACTGCTAGCTGATATAACATCAAGTAAAAAGGCTAGATAGGCTGAACGTAAAACACAGCACACTATGAAAATCTTGTGCATGATTTAACCTGCCCTTTGGCGTTCAGAGTGAACACCCAGTGAAAGCATAAAGAATGGTGCTGTTAATCTTTTAGCTGGACAGATTTAATGGAATGGTGTCAAGTGACAATAGCTGGAAAAACTATCGGAGTGAACCTAATGCGATCAGAATAGCCTGTGTCTGTCCTCTATCTTGGAATTTACAGTAGGGGCAAAAAGCCCAGGTGAGCCTTCTTTAACCCTGTAGTGTGCACACTCATATACATTAGTACTACAACCGTTTCCTCCGTCTCAGTGAAACAAAGAGACTGAAACCTCCTAAAATAAGTTCTTTTAGTTTTCAAACCAACTCTTTAAATCATGTCCTCTGTGCATAACTGGTTTATGACATATTACTTAATGCATTAGTGGTGACTCGTGTGTAATTGCACAATAATCAACAACATAATTAACAACATAGTGAAATATTGCCTATATGCTTTCTTAGAAATCTACATTAAACAGGAATCCTGTAGTGCTTTAAAACCCATTGTACTGTATATCTTTTGGAAGTGCTGAAAAGGGGATTTAAGGTATAGTGTTCCTGTTTTCACTTTGTACCGTTTAATTGTGTGTTACTGAAGTGAAAAAGTGTAGTGGTTTCCTCTAACTGAACTTTATTTCCTGATATGCCTCTCCTTGTCTCAGGTCTCAGGATGGAAGTCAGGACTCGGTCTGCCAGGTGACCTTTTACTTGAGCAAAAGGCACCCGCAGTGTGCTTATGTGTGTGTGAGAGCGTGTGTTTTGTAATAGTACACGTCCAGCACACAGGGAGTGCATTAATGCTCGTACTCCCCTCGCCATGTCTCTCTCTTTCTCGTTTTTGACCGTAACTAAACACCGCGCACCCCGCCGCCCCCCTCCTCCTCCTCACTCGCCAGACCCCCTACAGTTTTATCCTGTTTTATGGGACACACCTGATACACCAAAAATGCATAATGGCCGAGGAGAAGGTGAAATCAATGGGTTCATCAATAATGTTAACACTGCGATTGAGCTCAAAGTGCTGTAAACTAAAAGAGAAAAATAGCTAAACAAAACATAAAGATGCATTCTAAAACAAAGTATATCAAATGGTCTCACTCTATCAATGTTGATGGTTTTTTTTACTAGTATTTATTCAGTATTCAGCATTTATTCCAAAGTCCAAATATGCTTTTCAGTATTTTAGAAGTTATAGTTTCACAACACAAAATAATTTATTCAGCCAAACTAATTATAATCCCAAATATGTATTGCATTTTTTTGCTCCTACATATTAATCATTACCAACATCAGAAATAGTTAGAATCTTTGCATTTTGATTTTGTTGCAACTAGCTATGTTTATTTTGGGTAAGCAATGAAGAAGGAGGACGTTTTTATACAAACCACCACCACACTGACGATGAACTTTAATCTCTGTGTCCGACCTGGGCAAGTATTCTAAAAAAAATTTATGCCAGTAAGTATCTCAGATTCTATCAATATCAATGTTATAGTTAAAAGAAGGCCAAAACTTCCCTCATTCATAAAACATTGTAGATTTATTTTAAATATAATACCAGTTACGCAATTTAAAAATATTTTCATAAAATAACAAAGATTTCTTTGAGAATGATTTATGTTGACATCCATATCATTTTTAAATGCATACAAATAATATTCAGGCCATGCATTATATTTATACTTAAAAACACAAAATCGTTTGGTAAAACTTATCAAAGGTGAAGGATAATGTTTCTATTTTTCATTTTTTTTTCCAGCTTCTCCTCTTCCTGACAGTGACACATGTTTGCATTCATTTTTTAAAGGTGGTTTTCAAATTATGAAAGAGGAATTTCATTCTGAAATATGTTCTTCCCATTTCACGTGACTCTTTTGTGTGCACTGATGAACAGTCTGATGTCAACTATAACAAGAAGAGAGGGAAGAGTATGTCCTCTTCGCTAACTATTAACTGAGTCTGACAGTTTAGATCCAGTAAAGTTACTTTCGGCTCTTGTCCTATTCAGAAAGAGCCACCTCAGCAGGTAGTGCAGTATATTTTATTTGACAGATTTTTACTTAGGATGTCCTTCCTGATGTAACCACCGAGGGATTTGTGTCTCCTCAGGATCAATAAAGGGATCATTTACTTGTTAGATGTGAACCATATGGTGTACACTATGTATCCACTAAAAATATATATACTAAACTCAATCAAAAAGACTAGACCCTGAAAAGAATTCAGACCTGTATGCAAAATGTAATAATAACTTTTAATGATTATGACTTCATTCAAAACATATGGATGCTTAAATAAAGATTTAACTTTTTTTTTCTTGTTTCTGTGCATATGAGAAGAAAGATGTAATTGTGTATGCAATTGATATTTTTTTCTGCTGTCTGATTTAGACTCCACATTACAGTGGCAGTGTATCAGTAATGTAAAACCCAGCTGTCTAACACACTTGTTAGGACAGCTACCAACCGTTGCAGTCAACAAGTGGGGTGAATTATTAACTGGTTACATTAATGCGATCCTTTGTTTCAATATATTAGTTCTGTATTTTGTCTTCCTCATGGCCACACAAAACCTTTCAAATTGCCAACAAAATCAAAGAGTCATCATTTGCTGCACATTTTGTCCGTAATTATTTTGAGGGTCATTTTAAAAGTGCTCATGACTCAGAGGACCTGAGTCTAAGCCTATCTGCTCTGCTGAAGTTTCCTTGAGCAACAACAGTGAATCCCTTCCAGCTCTGAGGCCGCTGCCATAAAAGTTTGACCTCTGACCTCCCTGAAGGGGGTCTAAGTCAAAAGACAATTTCCCCACTGGGGCCAATAACGTGTCACATTATAACCACCGTTTCTGTAGCTGACATTTCTATTAAGTGTGTTAACATCACTTAACAAAAGGTTCCGGATTAAATGTGTATTGAAAGAAACCTTTTATATTCAGATTTGGTGAAGTATGTGGATTAAATAGGTTTGATTAACTCATCCACAGAGAAGAGACAGAAATGCGGAACAAAAATCTAAATCTTAAAGCTTCTGTTTTTATAGTAACAAAATACATTTTCGCAGTATTTAATTATAACTCATACAATAATAATTCAGCGGTTTTATCTTCTCAATAGTTTGCTAATACACGAGCAGAACATCTTTATCGCGTGTTTATCTGAAGGATATTTCATTACAAAATCTCAGTCGATGATGAAAGAAATCGTCACTCAAAGTCCTAAATGACGACAGCGTTTCTTCTCAGATTGCTGAAAATGTAATGGAAATGTATCCTCCTAATCTGCACTATAAAATAATAGATAAACATAAAAATCTACACGTGGAGATGATAGATTTTTAATGAAACTCTTAGGTACTTTAAAGAGTGTGACAGCATCAATAACAATCAGTGCTTATAGATTAATAGGGTAACGCGTTGTTTTTTGCGCCGTTACTTGTTTTTGTGATATTATGAGTAAAGGACGGCTCGAATACAGAGCTGATAAATCAATCTTTAGAAAGAGAAAATAACTTTTTCAATTTTAGTTTAACAGCTGAGAAACTTTCAAATCAGACTGTTTCATTCGAAAATTGAAAAAAAAAATCAGTGCTGTTTTATGTCGCACAGTTAGTGAAAGTTGTGGAAAAGAGTCCAAAAGTATATAAACATATAAACAATGATTATAATAAATAAATAATCACTACTAAGTATTTAATGTTTAATACAAAGTCTGATGTTTTTAACACCAAAGAGTCCGTATTTTGGCTTTTCTGTTTTTGCTTCTTGTTTTAATCGAGAAAACCAAACAGAATGAATAAAAATCACCACCCTACCATTCACTAAATCGGGCAAAACGCGTGTGTAAAATGCCTTTTGCGCTAATGACAGTGCGGAGATGCAATAATAACAGCTAAAACTGATCTTAGGTCAGAACAGCTCTGCTTAGTACATGCATTTTGCTGTGAAATTGCATGGATGTGATCTTTACGAGGCCAGGACTCAGCATTCTCTCCTGATTGTTTCAGGATTTTGGTCTTGGGGCAAAGTGGCATTCGCTTCTATTTTACGGCGTTGTTTACATGGTGAATTGACAGGCGATTAAATACCCTACAGATGAAGAAACCAGGACAAGATACATCTGTCGAACAGTTTTTCCTCCCTCATCTGTTGCTTTGGTGGGTCTTTACCCCCATAAGCCAGCCTAGCAGAATCACGTCAGTGCGCCTCGTTAGGCGTTTTCTTCAATGCTGGCAGATTTTTCATCTTCTGTTTAAAAAAAACCAAAAAAAAACATCCAAACAAAAAAAAAAAAGTTTAATAGCCTCCACTTTCCGGGCACACATGGCGCACTTATAATACCAGTTCAAGTTCACATTTCAAGCCTTATGGGAAACAAGAGAGTGAAAGAACGAGGAGACGAAAATCACAGCTCTTTGTAGGGTTGTAGGGTTGGTTTGGTGAAAGGCCAAACATTCAGTGTTATGTCTCCTCAAAAGCCGCTGTTTTGGGCTTGTTGTGAATAGACCCATGTGTACTTAAATCCTTGTTAATTACAACCTGTGGGCTTTGTGTTGAATATGTAATTGACCTTCAGGCGCAGGAAGCTGTTCCCAGGAAGCTGTGACCGATATTTCACATCTACAGACAGTTCGCGCACTCTCTGAGAGCACTTCTCATATTTGCACTCCCATTAGAGCCACCTGGGTCTACAGGATAACTTATTAACGAATAAAAGAGTGTTTCGCCCTTGTTTCAAATATTAAAAAAAATGTTTGCAACCCATTAACATGTGAACCAAAACACCCACTTAACAATTAACTATATGCTGGCATCGTTTTTTGTTTTTAAAATGCGAGTAATATTGTAAAATAATATTATAGTATATCATGCATAATGTGTAACATTTATCAATATAAACATGCAATATGTAAGAAAATTATGAAACTATAAGCTACTGTTATATTCTGATATGAAGATACAGAAGACACCAGAAAATACACCGAGCACGCGCCGGCCTGTCGAAACCTGAAATAGGGGAGGTACTAAAGCCTTATGATGGAAATATGAAAGGCAGAAAAGATGTTTTTTTAGGTTTATTCTGCAGCAGAGGGGAGGAGGGGGCGGGAGGGAGGCTGGAGGTGTTGCGCGGCTGAAGCTGTTCAAACAAAGTGTCTTCTTTCAGCGGTCGTTTCCAGTTCTGTTTTTTTCCTACTCCAAACACTACGGTACTTTTGTTCTCCCGGACTGAGCGCGGAAAGATAAGGTGTCATCACTCGAACGTCAGGGTTCCCAGTTGGAGAAGCACTGCTAAATTTCGCCCAGCTTTGCCTGCCATGGCCACATGCCACATGCTTCGAGTGATGTTTTTACAAAACATTGGACTGCGTGCGGAGCTTTTCTTAAAAAGAAACAAAAAATCGGCAATAATCACTTGGATGAACTTTGACCTCATGTCCTTAAAATTGAAAAACCTATCTATCTATCTATCTATCTATCTATCTATCTATCTATCTGTCTGTCTTCTTGCAGGAGATATATGTGTCAGAGGCTAACAGCTTTTGATTTTCAGTAATATCTGATCATGTATTTTCCTAACGTTGGGAAGTGGTGGCTCAGAGCACATTTAAAAAGCCTGAGGAAATAAGGCTGAATACATGGTTTGTGCGTTGTTCTGCATTTAAAATGACATAAATGAGCTGAAGGGAAAAATATCTAAGTATCCTCAACTGAAACTACAAATGATCATAAATCCTAAATACTATCGTTCAAGCAATATTTCTGTAACACTGTAAATATCGACGTTTACGTGCAGATTCTCTAAAATACGTTTTATATATTTTGTCCTCCAGCTTATATGGTTTTATAATATTATAAGGAGGTGACCCGTAAGAGACAAAAAAAAAATGCCAAGAAAATGTCAAGAATCATTCAGAATCAAAGAAATTCTCGACTTTATTCCACGTGTTTCTTTTTTTTTTTTTTATTGTAAAGGGTATATGAAACTATAGGTGAATCGTTTTATGTTTCATCATTTATCGCAGAGTTTACATGCAGTCTCTCCCCAAATTAAAATGCAAATAATTATAACAATAATATCAAGGGGTTAGAATATTTTATCTTATCACAGCCCCTATGAGACACGTTTAACTGGCATACTCCATCAGCCCACCCTCCCCCAGACAAACAAACAAACAAACAAACAAACAAACAAAAATAACCGTTTATGGCTCTCTTTAAAAACCCCATGTAAACAGAAAGGCGATGGGTACACGTAACTTTGTGCCCATAGAGTCTGGTGATAAAGGTTAATCTAAACCCCTAAAATAACAACTGTAGGCTAATAGTAACAAGAATTAAGACACTTTATTGTTATTGTTTTCAACAATATAACATATTACGTTTTTACATTCCGGTAAAGTTTTCTTTCTTTCTTCCTTCTTTTCTTCTGTTCTTTCTTTTTATCAATTTTTTATCCCCAGCCCTGCAGCAAAACAAGCCATCTCAAAAAACTACTACTTTTACTTACTTTTTCCAAATTATATTTTCCTCAAGCGAATTAACGGGGGGGAAAAGTTCGGTAGGGTCCTGTTTAAGTATATTTGGAAAGTTCTTAAGTGCTCTGCTCTGAACTCTTGATTCTAGAAAATCCCCGAAACAAGGGCTCGTTCAGTTTGGGGATAAGAGGAGGTGTTGCGCTCACTGGCAGGTTTTCCTCTCTCCACTTGTTGAAAAAGATTTTAAAGGTTGAATATGAGACTAAATGATTTGTTACGGTGGCTGTTTTCGCAGTGTTCCAGTCTGTCTGCCTTGCACCGTGCCGCAAGTGCTTGAAGCTTAACTCACACCACCTCGTAAATTATTTTCCCCAAAAAATGGCGCTCCATTCAGTGACGGCTTTTAAGAGCCGAGGTCCACTAGATTAGAAGACATAGGGTTCAGTATGGTGTCATGATGCAATGAGTGGTGATGGTGCATCGAGTCTGGGCCGCTGGGTACCGGGATTGCGCTGGGTCCCGGCGGGGGCGCAAGGCCATGCAGGGACGGTAAACCGGGGTTTGCGCCGAGGAGCTGAGCCGGACTCGGAGACGTATGATCCGGAGTCCCAGAAGGTGTTTTATCGTCGTCCGAGCTCCCCAAAATAGTTTTATTTCCATTAATAGAAGAAGTCAATGGGTTGTGACTGTTGCCGTTGGAGTTCTCGTTGTTTTCTCTGCGAACAGAAACCAAAGTCACACATCAGTTTGGTACAAATGCGGAATTACAGCACATCTGCGAAAAAGTGCATAACAACCAGGAAGATTTAGGTGAACTGAAATTTTCATATCTCGGAGTAAAACCTACAGGAACAAAGACACCAGCTAATTGTAGCTTAACATGTTTAAGATTGCATTAAAAATATGAACATGAACACACACTTGAATTAAAGTGGCACACACAATTCTGTTGTGTTTACTAGAATATTTATTGGGTTGTGACACTTTTACAACAGCCATAATAATCTCATTAATGTATCAGTTCTTAGTCTGGTTATTTATTAATGTTCACACGAGAATACGTTGAGGCACGTGTGCCCAGATGCAATCACTTAGCCAGCAAAAATAATTAGAGGGTCAATTCACTACAGAAGCGCTATATTAAATATCATTAGTAGAGAGTGACTGGAAGATAATAAATCCATCTGACTACTGAACTTGCATGAAACTTTTAGAGCAAGTTAATTTAACCATAGTGACCCGTGGAGAAGCTCAACCTGAGGAAGTCCTCGGCCACTCGAGGAGAGCTTGTCCACAGCTCTAAATAAATGACAGGCCTAATCATTCTGAAACGCGTGCGTACTGCGTATGGCATAGTTCATAGGTTTGCTGTGAGGCTTTTCTCAGTGGGAAGACATGATTTACGTGGAGCTTTCAGCCCAAATTAGTGGCCAGGGGGTGAAAGAAGACACCGACCCAGTGAACACCTGACAAAAACACATCTCCCGCACCTCTCTACATGCCTGGCTGTATAATTTCCAAACTCTGAAATGTGCAAACGACTCATAATGAAATGTCAGCCTGGCTGATATGAAGACCAGACAACAAGCCACATCAATTACACCGCAAAACATCTTTCATACGTGTTCTGATATGTTTCCTTGCATATACCATGTGTTCATCCAGTGTCTGTGATTCACAGTAGTCTGCATATATTTCTTCTCTGATCTTAACGTGAAAGTCAAGTTTCATGTTATAATCAGTGTGGTTACTAAAACATAAAAGTGGGGTAAAAGCAACTTTTATAACCTTGTAATTTACCTGACAACACGTCTTTCATTTCGTGCGTTTCAACTTTTAATAGGGGCTTATACAGTTATCACAGAAATACACACAGTGTAACTTTAATTTGTGGCGATTGAATAAGATCTGAGAATATGTCCATGCTATCTACGTTAAATAAATTTCCAGATGTAGGTCAGAAATTTATTTTTGCATACAGAGTCAGCAGTGGCAGTCCGTGACTCAGCAACAGTTTGGAACTACCTCCTATGTTTTGCTTGATGTGACAATGATAAAAAAAAAAATAAGATAATCTAATCTGAGATTAGCGTCTGTTTTAAGAAGTAAATATACTCCTACCTTTCCTTTGCCTCAGCCGCTCGATCTCTCTGCCGTCGGTTTTTGAACCAGTTGCTGACTTGCGTGGTCGTGAGTCCCGTGGCCTCGGCCAGCTCTCTTTTCTCCCGTGGGGATGGATAAGGGTTGTGGGTGTACCACTCTCGGAGGATACTCCTGCTCTTCTCTTTGAAGCAATAGCTCGTCTCCTCTCCGTCCCAGATAGAGCGGGGCAGGGGGAACTTTCTCCGGACGCGGTACTTCCCTACGGCGCCGAGCGGACGGCCTCTCAGCTTCTCTGCCTCGATGTAGTGCGCTTTGAGCCACAGCTGTTGCAGCTTCGGGTGGTTGTGCGGCGAAAACTGGTGGCTCTCCAGGATCTTGTAGAGCTCTCGGAAGTTCCCCCGATGAAAAGCAACTACGGCTTTCGCTTTGAGAACACTCTCATTTTTGTGGAGGTGCTCGCACGCCGGGAGGGACCACAGAAAGCGCCCAAGACGCTCGATGTTCCCCCCTTGCTGGAGGACTTCGCAGACACAAGCCACTTGTTCTTGCGTAAAACCAAACGTCGGAAGCATGGACATGGCGACAAGTAAACCAATACAGATTATATTGTACCTTACTTCCACGTCTCTCCTCTCAGTGTCTCATTAAATCAAAACGCATTAAGTCCATAAGCGTCAAAAAGTCCCCAAAAGAGTTACCTAAAACGTAAAAGTGCCCAAGGTTAGGCAAAGTCCAACTGCGTATTATGGAATAAGCTCAAGTCCGTTCAGCCATGCGAAACCCCAGGCGACTATTCTCCATAAAGTTGCTAAGAAAGAAAGTTGCTACTCCTTCCACCGTCCTCCACCTTTTCTATGCCGTTTCAACATAAACTACTCCCGGAGACCGGGCTCGCTGGCTCGTTTTAATAATATTATTCTAAGCTGGCAAGACAAGCGATTATATGAACTCTGATTGGTCGGTTATCTGACCCACGGATGGTGAGGATAAGACAATAGCCTTAGTCAAATTATTTGCCATGGTTACGCTGTCACTCAAAGTAACCCGATATGCTTTGAGGTGGCTCCCTGGCAAAATCAACCTGATTGTTCCCTTCACGACCAGCCCGCCTACCAATAGAAGAATTGCTCAGATTTTTCCTTCTAAAACACTTTTTTCTTCCCCTTCACGTTGACAGACACCTCAGGCAGCCAAAGAGCGTAAAGCTGTGAGGAGCGTGGATGAGAAGAGCGGCGTTGATCCCACAGCCCGGGGAAGGATGGCGCCAGAGTGCACGGAGCCTGCTGCAGTTTGTCTTCATGTCCCTGGCAGCTCTCACAAATCAATCAAGATCTCCTTAATGCTTGGAACTTTAAAGTTAGTGTCTTCATTATTCCAAAGACGTGAAATAACTGTCAACAAGTGACAGATTGTTAGACGGGTTTGAAAAAAAATGCTGCCACTTTTTTATAAAGTATATTTTTCTTCGAGTAAACGAAAAAATATAAATATGACCAAAAGTGAGTCAGACTATTTCTGCTTCCGAGGATTGAAACGAGACTTAAACTCTAAGGTGCTGATGTGGGAGTGCAGTGAACCATCACCCGATTTGTTAATTATAATATTCACAAACCGGTATTCTATAGAGAGGTATTTAAAATAACAAAAAGACGTTAGAATAAAGTTTAAAAAGTTATTTGTTAAACAAGTAGACTTTGTCATACTCTCAAATACGTCGTATCAGTTTTAGACCTAAATAAACGTGAAATTTCTATATTAATAGCAACTAAAGAAATCTTTTAATTGTTTTGCGAAGTATGTGTTGAGCTGAACTGGATTATGCATGTGATGACAAAGATTATGAATATCTAAATGAGTGGCGAGGAAGCAGCTGCAGGAGCGCACAGATTGGCAAACAATCTCAAGGTGTGCAGCCGCTTCATGGGGAAATAAGGTGGTCGTGTGCGCAGTGGAGTGTGCGGGACAAAGAGCGGAGAAGAAGGAAAGTCTGGCAGGCGACATCGAAGAAGAAAAACGGCTTCAATCAGCACACCGGTGAGACAAATATTTTCGTCCGTATTTCAGTCATCTGACTCACGAGGTTTAGCGCATCAGCGAGTAAATTATCTCAAGGACTGACATATGAGATCTGAAGACAAGACCTAAGTAATCATTTTAATATGACGATTACATTTTTTTTTTTTGAGAGTATGGCTGTAAGGAGGGGAGCTTATGTGAAAGTGAAAGGTGTTTAAGGGTAAAAGGAGAGGAGGCTTTATAGTTAACTGAGGAGAAGTGAGTGATGTGAGGTACTTGTTGAAATGGTAGGGCGACCTAAAAGAAACCGGGAGCAGCCCGATGTGCGCAAAAACTCAGGTTTGTAGTTGGACTCAGGTACACGAGGGAATGCGTGCGTGTTACTGACTGCTGAACCAAAGATTGACCAGTTGGTAGATTTCTATCGCCTCACCATGGGACCGCTTCATTAGAGATACGATTGTCAAGTACACCCACACTCGGTGTCACATCACTTCACACACACACACACACACACACACACACACACACACACACACACACACACACACACACACACACACACCATCATCATCATCCTCATGTCCTCATCATATATTATCAGTGTAGAACTAAAAAGCTCGGAGAGATTATTATTATTATTATTATTATTATTATTATTATTATTATTATATGTTGTTGTTAATATGATTTAATAGGAGCAGTTTCGTCATAGGCTTACTTGAATTTTAGAATTTTGGAAAGGTTGCAAATAAATTACAGCAGCTACCTTAAATCGCAGGCATGTAAAATTAAAATGGTATTGTCGGTCGAAATCATTTAAGTAAGTTACCCAATCCACAGTCCACCATCCATCCAATCCATTGTCAATATTTCTCGCTAAGGCAGTGAGGCATCGCAGTCGCTGCTGTTTTTCTGTTATTTTCTCTTTTTTTTAAATTAAATTAATAAATTATTAAATTAATAGTGTAATTGTGAAATTGGTTCATCACCACAGACGAAGGCTCCTGTAAGAGAAACCTCATTCCTGTTTCCGCCCTGTGTCCTCCCTCAGTTTAATAAATTGACTTTGGTTTCGCCTGAAGCCCAGTTCTCAGAGTATTACGGCATTAGGCTGACTGACGGTAATCGTCAGGGGACCGGCACCGACCTGGCTCGCCTGGATAGTGAGAAAATTAAAAGGGCAATTTAAACTTATAATAATAATAATAATAATAATAATAATAATAAGATAAGATAAGATACGATAAGATAAGATAAAACTTTATTAATCCCTCGGGTGGGTTCCTCTGGGAAATTCGGTTTCCAAAAGCACAGCACCGATAATAATAATAATAATAATAATAATAATAATAGTTTACATATATTATATTTAAATTATAATTATATTTATATATATATTTTAACTTCACCCTGCGCTTGCACTTTTAATTCAGACTATTAATAAAAATCATTGTGAGGCCTGTAAACAAAATTTGACTGATATGAAATTTTAAACCGATTTCAGATAAAGCTTATCATCTCAACTCATCTAACGCAAACACCCAAATGCCCCGTAATCGAGTTTGATGATCGAGGTTCTCCCAGTGGCGAATGTGCTGCTGCGATTACACCGGCAGCAATCCAAAGAAGTTACTCTGTACACTCAAATATTTGTGATGAGGCTAAATAATTTGTTCGCTTGTCCTTACAGACTGATGATGCTCCCTATTGAACTCTTTTTATTTTCTCTTTCTCTCGCTTTTTTTGTTGTTTTTTTTTTTTGCTCAAATGTCTTGATCTCAGCTTAAACTTCAGCACTGAAGATTTAACGAGAATAAGGTCTGAGGCTACATGTGAGCACCTGTTCAGTTCAGTTCATCATAAGTCTTTGTGTTACTCTCATATGATCATACCTTCTTACAGGTATTCAGTCTAATTTCCCATCTCTGTCAAAATAAGTTTACATGGTATCAGATCTTTGACATAAAATTCTTTCAGATAATCTAACTGTCCCACTTGTATTTTTGACATGCTCCTGCTCACACTGATATTTGTTATTTTTGAAAATGCCTGTTACATCTTATTCACTGTGCATTTGATAGGTTAACGATTAGAAATGTCCATAGCCAAATCAGAGTAGAGTTAAACAAGCACTGACAATATGACTGCATATACAAAGTATCTTCATCGCAGTGGGATTGGCCAGGTCAGATCTGTGTCTATATATTGGCAGTGACAGGGGTCCAATGTCTGGCTCTTGGCAGTGTTTGTAAACCACTTGTTTCCAGGGATCAGTTTGATCAGAAGGATCTGTTTCTGAAATGGTAATTATTACAGCTGCTGATGAATAGAGATCATGTTTCTCCTAATAGCCAACCCCCTATTTTCACAGCCTCCCACTGCTCACCTCAGCCACTCTCCACCACGACCTCCTCTAATTGAGCTGATTATTGCAAGATGTATGCATGTGTGTGTGTGCGTGTGTTGTATAGACTGTGTTAACGTATACAGGAATAGGATGTGGCTTGGATTGGGTAAGACTGCTGCTGAATACACTGACCTGAGACAAGCACAACACAAGCTTGATAAGTATCAGTTTTTTGGGAAAGACATCCAAATGTTAGATAGAGGGAAAGAAATTATTAAAGCCAGAACCTCTGTGTCTATACTGGTTAAGGGGATGTGAATGAGGGCCTATCCAATAATTGGTTGTTTACATCTATCTTGTTACCCTAGAGGCTAGGGCTATCCTATAGCACAAGGAGGAGATTTCACTAAACCACACATGCAAGCAACAAGGAGGGGGTCGTCATTGAGGGGCGGGGCAGAGAGGGGTGGGTGAATTTGCTTGTGTGGGGTTCCTGTGTTCATCTCATGAAAGGCTCTGACCGGTTGGCAGGTTCATCAGATTGGACGGTTTACATTTCAGGCCCTCCCTGCACTATACGGGCCTGGCAATTTAAATGGCAGTTAAAAGGTGAGTCAAGCATCACCTTCAGTTGATATTCATCACAGAGTGCACACACACATAGCAGCATAAACAAAATCAGATAGGAAAGATTTTCTCAAGCACCTTCTTTTTTTACTTGAAGCGCAAGCTATAGTAGGCCTCTATGAATTTATTATGACAGCAGTATAAATAACTATAAATGTTAACTAAAAGCAAAAGATTCGGTCTTAATTATTTTGCTTTGTTTAGGTTGTAAAAGCTTTTGAGACATCAAGGTATTATTGTAATCAACCATGGGCTAAAAAATGCTTTGAGTATTCAACAAGTCTGCCATATTGTCAATTGATTACCTTCCTGGATCTCACATAAAATAATCAAGAGGTCGTACTCGACCAAGATAGTTCGTGAAAAACAAAACAAAACAAAACAAAACAAAACAAAACAAAACAAAACAAAACAAAACAAAACAAAACAAAAATTCCTACAATTAAAATCATTCTGTGCCTCATACAGTTTGATGTACCATATTAATCACCTAACACCCCACTGTCCCCTCACCACCACCACACTGCTCTGTAACATGCCTATACCAAAACTGGAGCTGGTCTGAATACTGGAGCAAATCCCTACAAGTGTGTGTTTTTCTGCAAAGCTGGTTAACAGAGTTTGTATATATGCATCTGTTTTGTGTGTGTCTGTGTGTGAGAGAAAGAGAGTTGGTTGCTGCTGAAAGTAATTTATTCGATCAATCACTCCATTTGATTCCTGTTTATTTTCAGGAGTTGCATGGTCACTTCAGCCACACACTGAGCTCTTTATGCACTGCCAAGGCTTTTCCCCTCAACCAATAAGACTGTATTTGGCTATAATTTGGAGAGGAGAGCGGTTCCAGCACTTCTCAGATATTTCATGGTTCCCTGCCTTTATGGTGAAATCCCCTCAGATCTGTTTCTTGTCAAACTGGCAGTGTGCAGACATGCAGGTATACCAGCTTCATACATACACTGATTTATATCAGCGCTGTGGGCTTGTTTTAAATGACTGCAAACACGCTCCTGTGTGGAACTAATAGTTATCATCATACATAATTTGGAAACTAGGGCAAAGTATGCAGCCTCGTCTTTTAAAGGCATTACTATGAAGTAAGGATTTTATTTCTTTTCTTGTTTTTATTTTGCCTACATTGGATAAGACTAATAAAAAAGCCTTTTTAGAGTAAACTTTTTGTTTAATCTTAAAACCTACAGTTGATATGAACTTTCATGCATAGTTGGTGCATCTTGTGATGCTGGTTGTTAACAATAAATTGCAAACCTAGCAAGAAATTAACTCGCTCCTTTGCAGTATTTTGTTACACCAAGCAACTAAGAAACCACCATGGGACCAATATGTAGGATCAGATAAACTTTGGTCTGCTCTGCATCAAAGTAGACAGAATGCTGGGCGGTATAATTGGATCATGATAACCAAATGCTTCTGATCATGTAATATTTGCAGCAGAACACAAATACCTCTTTTGCCAAGAAATAGGAGGGAAGATTTTGCTCCACCCCTAAAATAAATATAAAGGGGACTTGAATGTGATACCACAAATGTTATTTCAGTGTGAATAAGGTCAGAGCTTATTTTGGAAACTGGAAGCAGTAACACACAAAACAACATTTCAAATTACCCACAGAAATCTCTATAGCTCTCTGCAGGTTTTACAGTCCTGTCTGCTTGTTAAGTCTTTCAGTAAAGATAGCTTGGATGGCCAGGTTTCTATTTTTGTTCAAGAAAATATGTGAATTCATAAACTGAGTTTTCTCTTTGGGTTGAACCTGGGAGACTGTAAGATTCCTGTGTGAATCTTTGAGTTCTTACAATTGTATTTAAGCTTTCTACTTATGGCGAAAGTCTGCAGAATTTCCTTAATGTTTTTTCCTCATGCAACATTCTTCCTTTTTTTACAGTGCTGGAACTCGTATGTCAGGAAAGAATTTATTAAAAGCAACTGGAGTAATTAGCAATGTGCTAATGCTTGAATTTGTATCCATTCCTGTATGTAGGGTTTTTTACAGCACTTCGTGGTTTTAGTTGAAACACAAGGCCTGACCCCATGTCACTGGCCATATGGGCAGTAAATACTTCCATGATAGAGTCAGTGGTTGTACTGATACTGTACCAGAGAGAAATGTCTTGTTATATCACGCCACACTGTGTATTTTATTGCATGGAGATGACAGACAATGACTTTTTAATGTGATTGGTGCTTTGTTTAACTGTGTTCTGATACACTGGCTTGAAAAGTTTACTTATTTTATTTTTTCTACAAACCTCAGTTGCATTTGCGCTTAGATACTAAATGCTAATGCCAGCATTGCAACATTCTCGAAGAAGCAAATCCATCATTGTCTTGTTTAGCAGGATTAATGCTAATAATCGTATACAATCTGGTGCCACTCAATAGCCCATAATTTTCACAGTTCGTATTTTAACATTTGTTGTGGGAAATGCACAACTTGAGGATAAATTTCATTTCAAAAAGTACTTAATTTCATTGAGATTTCAAATAAGTCACAAAAAACACAAGTGCTGGGTTACCTAAAATGAATGGGGCTATTTTTAAGGTCCTTAGCCACACCTGTTCATTTCCTTCTAAAGATTCGAAAGATAAGCAAAGTCAATAGGACTTATCCTCTGGGCACAGTAAATCTGCCAAGTTTCATGGAAATCTATCCAGTATACCTTGAGACTTTTATCTCTACATACCAAATCTGTAAGAGACAGACAGAGAAATACCTAAAGTCAAGTCAGTTTCACCTTCTCGACACCATGGATAGCTGTAACAAATGAAAAAAAGTTGGCAATTCAGTGACTGAGATATTTCATTTTGAACCAAAGTGATGTACTAAATAACCATAACAACATTCCCAAGAGCAATGCTGTAACCATGGATAATGATAATAAGAATGCAAACATGCACAAAGAAAGATAAATTCTCTCAGACATCTGGTTGTTGTTTTCACAAAACACAAACCTCATTTGGGGACTTATTCATGGTGTCATCACTGGTCAGATCACCCCAGAAAGAGAAGCGTATCCTTTGGATAACATTGTGGTGCTGTTGCCTTGTCTTTGCAGTGTAGTTTTTTTTATCTTTTTTTCATGCATTCAGTAAATCTGAATCCTTCAAAAGAGCCCATTAAATGTGTCTACTTTCATCATCTAAATGACTTCTCGGACTATGATTCAAGCCATCCATCAAACCTTTTGTTGCATTCTGCTCACTATTGAGGATAACATGAGATATTGTGGAGATGAAGGCAAGTGTTTACTTTGTAAATAGAAGTGTGCACAGTGTGCCACTCATTTGTTTTTATATGGAAGCATTAGATTTCGTGATAGCTTTTTAATCCTGCCTGCGGGGTACATTAAATGCCTGCAAACCTTCGTCCAGGAAACTAACAATTATACTCAATTGGAGCATATGGAAACCGCAGCTATTCAAAAAAAAAGAAAGAAAAGAAAAGATGGGGCCTAAGCTGAGGAACTGCCTCATACATCATTACACAATATTGCTTATAGTGTTCCTGTTTATGCCCCTAATTCAACGTCTTACTTTCTAAAACTTTAGTTCAAATTAAATCTGGATTTGCACAGCTGTAACATTATTAGATTTCTCAGTTCAAAAATGTCTCTTGAATCGGTGCATACAATATAGGTACTAAAAGCAAAGACTTATATTCTGAATTATCTTCATATGTATTTTCTCTCTGGACCATAAACTTTTCAGCTCCTTTAAGTCTACAATCTGCTAAAGATGTTTTTAATGGCATTTGCAATTCTTCAAAAATCACAGTCTTAGAATATTGTACTGTGTTTAGGGGCTATAGCTGTGTGGGACTAGATCAGATTTAAGCCATTTCTTTACATAATCTTTCGACTTAAATGTTCATTTGCAAATATATATTTCTAAACATACAGTTTTACATTCCCTGTATTATCTGCAGCCTTAGCAAAATTACGGCTAGATGAAGATCTTCCTGTTCTTCCTGTTCTGTGTTTTGAGGCCAATGTCACTGTGACCTTCTCACCCTGATTTCTATATAGTAGCCACACCTCATACTTCCTGGATGAAAAAACAACAAAGCAGTAAATACAGCGCGGCGGCCGAGCAGCAGGCTGAGTTCACTCAGACGCTCACTACTCGCTAACTGAATCTGACTCCAACTGCCACTCACACAAAACTTATTTAAGTATCTTGTTCTTTAGTGATTTCTCGGAGGTGAGGGAACTGCCCGCTGAACTGAGAGTTTATTTTGTGGGCCAACTCTTTTCGCCACCATAAGCCACTGCAGTATGTTTAGATTTGCCCCAAAATCAAACTTTAGGTAAATTCTTCCGTAGCTCAGAGGAGAAAAGAGGCCATTACTGTATTTGAGTTTGCTATACACCAACCTACTGTGAAGCTATTTAGGATTTCATGATCAGGTTGCTTATTCTTATTACTAATGGTTTCCATATATTAGTCAATACAGTAGAGCTCATGACTTAAGTACACGTACGACTAAGTTGCCATTAGTGGATCTGCACGTTTTTTTCATCGAGTGTATTATTCTCTGACGTGCCTCTACAGACCACCCCGATAAAGAGCGAGACGAGCAGATAATGATACAGAACACGAGCTACGACGTATATCAGCTCTGGAGGTCCGTTCTAGTGAAGATGCGGCTGCTGGACGGTGAAGGGATGATGAGCTTTCACATAAGCAAGAGGGGGATTACTGTCAATTGCTCCTAAATTGCAATAATACCCGCTGCGGGGCCACCCACGCATGTGCTGAGAGACAAGTGATAAATTGCTACATATGTCCATTCCACAGTGGCAACTACTGATACCAGCACACTGCCCTCAACAATCTCCATTCCTTAATGCTGCCTGTCGTACGGAAACAAGCTTTTACTGTAAGAGGTATTAAAAATCTAAAATTTAAACTTGGTTATGCGGGTTCAAAATAGTGGGCTGTCTCGTTTCCTTAATATGTATGGCAGGCTAAATATTTTTGTGAAAATCATAAAAATATCTCTAAATAATTAAGATCTGAGAAGTAGTTGAAAGTGCGCCTTTTACATTCACCTTAAAAATCCAGTTAAAGTTTAAACAGGATATATAAACAGCACAGGACCCCATTTTAAAGAATTCCTCCACATAAGGAAATTCTTTGCCGCTCAAGATAAACATGGCCTATCGTGTTTTGAAACTAAAACCTTCTGTGTGTTCTCATGAAGGAATAAATGGTAATTATTTCAGATCAAATCATTCCTCTGCCAAAGAGCCAAGCAGATGGCTAATCCAGTCTCAATATCTAATCAGAGCAGTCATCCTAATGACAGTATAATTTCATAAGAGGCCTTTGTCTCAGAATATTCAGGAGCAGCATGGGGAGATCGGAGATATTCATCATCAGCACAGATTGGAAACAGGCTCTAATAAATGACACATTTGCTTCCTGCCTGTCTGTGTAAGAGGAATGGTAGAATGCAGTGAATGTGGTACAGTGGGCTTGATTGTGTTGGTGTGTGTGTGGAGAGGCGGTGGCATGGTTGGAGTGTGTGGGTGGTGGACAGCTGCTGCACGGCTCTCCGTGTGCTTTTCTGAATATGCACGTGTATGTGTGATATGTGTACTGGTGTGTGTGCGTGGATGTAAAGGATGTGTGTGTCTGCCTGTGTTGTGTGTGTCCTTCAGAGTTTGGTTTAACTAATAGATGAGGCATTAATGTAGAATTTACACCTTGAGGTCAGGGCAGCAAAAACCTAATGAGTGCATGCCATGCAGCTGGTGTCTCAAACGTGTGCGTCTTTTCTTGCAGTTGTGTTTTAGTGCACTTTGATCATTTTCACATTTGTTTTTCTAGAGCAACAATGATGAATGTCTAATTCAAGCAAAAAAAAAAAAGGAATAAAGAGAAATGACAGCTATAAAATCACATGTGGCAGTAAAATCCAGTCCTGTTCCCGAGTGTGCATCGCATGGAGACATCCACCTGTGAAAAGACATATTATTTACAGCACAGCGGGAAGTCACAGCAGCCCAGCATGGACAGATAAAAAATATATACACGCATGAAGGCAGGATATTCTTTTAGCCAGCTCAATGCTCTGTGCTGTTTATCATGTCGAGTCTCAGCTCGATATTTCCGGCAAACTGCATGAAGCCTGACGTTGTGCTTCTACCTGGGGAAGGAGTGTCCTGGGGTGAGGAAGCGATTGCGACACACACACTCACACAAACACTTGTACACAAACACTAATACACAGTGAACTGGGGCCTGACTTCCTTACTCGTTCGCGCGTTATAGACGAGCAGACGTTAAATTCATTCACCTCCACACGCACACACAAGCACAGATGCGAGCTCCAGGTTTGCATTAGGATGACAGAGGGTGGAGGCGGAGTCATATTTACATCAGCCAGTGTAATATTATCAATAAAAGCCAAGAGGACAGCAGCTTGCCATAACTCACTTAGGCAGGGAGTAACACAGCTGCTCAGAGTTCATCTTCCTCTGACTCAACAGAGGGGATGAAAAGTTACAGCGGTGACAAAGAAGCAGTGGGGAAGGAAAAAGCAACGACACAGAAAGGATAGATTAAGAGAGTGTGTGATACTAATTTACAGACTGATATCCAACCTAAAGCTATTTTACCAAGTTGGAAAATAATAATAACTAATTGATTTGTGTGTACTGTTATTAGTTCAGGAAAAATGAAAGGCCTACAAATGCCTTGTTTTCGCTAAACGCTGATTTAAAAACATAATAAAACAGACAAAAATAAACAAGAGGAAATCAGAGCTATAAAACGATCTGTTGTAGGTGATCAACTGATTGTCAGTCTAAGTCCAGACTAACCTTGCAATCAACTTTTTCCGCTTTTGGTTTCAATCTTTGGTGATGTAGTTCATGGCTACATTATTATGCCATATTGTTGCTCAGCACAAGTTACTTGTCCAAATAATTTCACACATTGCTGTGAGAATACTGTAGCAAACATACGTCATGCAGTTTGGAGCACAGGTGATTCCACTAAACATTAGTTTGATCACATATCGTATTTGCCATAAACATAACAATATGTAAGGATTTCACACACACTATATCACCCAATCATCCATCTAATTTAAAAGGGTGTTCATTTTAAAGCTTGTCAAAAAACATCTGATTGCATGAAGAAACTGATTTTTTAAGTCAAGGACTGCGGTGAGCTGTTAACTTCAATGCAAGTCAGTATGAGTTCACTCTCATGCATGCTGCTAACTTTTTTTCTTTCTTTTTTATGTGAAATTAGGTGTCACGTCTCATTTTGGAAAGCTGCTCCTCAAAAACTTCATCACTGGCCTCCTAAGATCCACTGCGGACGCTGGCTGACCTCAGCGAGTGACCTCTCCAATCATAGATCAAAGCCGTCTGCTTCCCAGCTAGTCGGGTTAATCAGAGGACCACCCTGAAGAGCCAATCAGGTAACATCTTACTGGACTTTAAGGAATTATGCTGCATTTGACAGGCATACGTACATTTCCTTCAGTGATGTACTGGAGCACATGTTTGAGGTTTATAGGTTTTTTTCTAAGCATGTCAGTGAATCTGTTTTGGGGATCAAGTGCTTTGTTTTCAATTACATCAGTCATAAGTCCTTTTAATTTGCTTACATTAGGCTTTGAAAGACAAGGGCATGCACACAAAAGAAGAGTATGTGACCCAACTGTAGCAGAAGAAAAATAATTAGAGGCTCATACATAAAGTAAATAACTCTAGAGGGCTAAAGCCTCATATTGTAAAATCACAAATTGCTTTTTGTTTTACTACTTAGAGTAGTTTCAACAACATTATTGAAATACAAATTTACAGTCTGAAAATAATGTCCAAGAACAAATATTCCAGTCAAAATGGAGCCCGAATAGTGTGAGTGAAATGTGTGTAAGTGTCCATGCAAGTGGTTGTGTGTGTTGTGATGCTAAGAATGGAGCACTTGTATCACTTGCCCCTGTTTCAGGGGAAGTGACATGAGATACTTAAAGACCAAAATTGCCTCACTTAGCCAAACAAACTGGCTCTCCTGACACACACACACACACACACGCACACACAGACACACACACACACATACACACACACACTTCAACACACCAACACAATCTTACATGCACACACACATCTAGAGCTCTCTAATGGCCAATAAACTCAGGATGTTCGTTCCTCCTCTCAGGCTCACAAAAACGAACAGCAAAATTATGAGAGTAAACGGATTCCACTGTAGCTCTGCCTAATGACCACACACACACACAAAAACACGTACACACAGTTTGTGTGTGTGTGCGTGGGTCAGTGAAGGCTGAGGCAGATAGGATGTACATAATAACCCTAACATGGCTTTTATAAGCCTTCAGCTCTTTTGAAACGACCTCGACTGGGAGAGAACCCAGGCCTGCATATAAAAATACTGAACATACTAGAACATGACTTTGAAGTTCCTTCTGCTTGACATCAACAAAAGAGATACCCATGGACACATGTGTCCAAGCTATTATAGCTAACAGGAATACCTTTTGAGGTAACACTTGATCACAACCTCTGCTTATAAAGTCCAGATAATAGTTAATTGTACTTTAATAAATTTTTATTTTGCTTCTTTTTGAATGATTTTTATTTATATCATTAGTTTATAATGCATGTTTATCTATATCATCAGTTTGTGTAATAAAATAATAATTTATGGATTATAATGTTTTATTACCACAGCTATAACAAATACACTTTACTAGTATCAACATTTTATATTCTCAGTTATGCGTTTTTAATGATCACCACATGTTATTACCATTTAATAGCAAATATTTCATTACTGATCAGCGAGCCAGTTCTCATACCTAGAGCTTCAAATACTGCCAGTACTGCCTGTAATTTAGCATTGGTTCTGCGACATGGCAATAGCCAGACTAGTGTTATTTCCAGCTGACAGTATTTTTATCCAAATCACAATCTTTTCCTACGCCTAAACAAACGTGGTCTCAAAACCTCACGGAACCTCGAGTAAAAGTAAACAAAAGTGAGGGAAATAAAAAAATAAACAACAATCTACATGTGATTCACCCCAAACTTCTTTTTACAGATGTAAACACAAGTGACAACTTTGTAACATTCTAATAACCAGTTGATAAAATTATTATCACTTCATTATTTGTTAACAGTAACAACTATTAAATACAGTTTAATTATGAATTTAACAATTTAGGAATTAAGGTCATTTCAAAGTGTTTCCATTCAGGCTGGAAGTGATAACGAACGACAAAATGTTAAAGTCTTAAAGAACTCAGAAACTCAAACATCTTACTAAAAGTCATGAAACAGATGATTGTAAATGGCATACCAACACATATCTACCCTACTAAAGTCTGCACATAAATAACAGTATAAATGTTATAGAGAAGTACAAAAAATACACCCATGGAGTTTTGATACTGAGAAACAGACATCACTCCCAACAATTTACAGGGCATTTCCTTCCTTGTGTTAATACTCCCACCTCTCCCATTTGCAAATTATTGTCCAGTCTCAGCTGGTAAATTCCCTTTACCTCCAAAGGACAACTTTTTTTGCTCTAATCTCACCACAAATTTAAAGAATTCTGTCATTTTATATGGATGGGGAAAACATGGAATGGGTCATACACACTGGAATCGTGTGCATCTCTGTGTGTGCGTGAGTGAGTGTAAGACTGAGACAGAATTCAAGCACCACCCCCCAATACTTCTAATGGTTTCTTTCAGGACCATATGTCCTTTGCGTCAGCACAGCAACAGTACGGCCTCTACAATTACAGTCGGCTTCGGTGTGAAAGACAGACATGTTGTATAATAGGAGGTGGGAGGTGGAAGGTGGAGGGCATTAAGTTATGTGTGTAGAGCAGGAGGGAGCTGCAGAGCATTTTTGAAGAAGCAGATCTCCCTGTATTGCCTTACCATCAATAAATCTTGGAGCTCGCTATAGTGCTGACATAAATTAGCCTCCACCTACCCATCTAAAACCTAACTACTACCTAACCCCCCCCCAACCACCACCACACACAGGCACACAGACACACAACTAAAACACCACCTCCTACTACACAAACCCTGTTTGAAACTTTCTTGAAGCTTTCTTCTTGCACGCACATGCAAAACTCACAGCAGCAGAGACACCCACGGAGTTTGGGGTAATTAGTAGTATTTCTCGGTGGTGAGTGCATTTCCTCCTCAGGGTCACTGATAGCAAAACGCTTGTTAAACTTTATATTCCCTGATGGGGTGAGAAAGAGTGAAACAGAAGGAGAGTACACTCTCATTAACACAGTCCTCTGTGTGTGTGTGTGTGTGTGTGTGTGTGTGTGTGTGTGTGTGTGTGTGTGTGTGTGTGTGTGTGTGTGTGTGTGTGTGTGTGTGTGTGTGTGTGTGCATGTGTGTGAGTTTGAGCGTGCATCTGCAGCTGTCTGGCTGATGTCTCCATGCTTATAACAGGTCTTATAATGGTGAAAGATACTCATTAAGGTAAATTATCAAAGTCAGATTTCATTAAAGCAACAAGCAAACACAAAATAAATTATTCAAAGGATTTGTCTCAATTCTTAAATATATATATCGATAATTATTTACAAAGTTGTTTGGAAAAATAGATGGGAAAAAGCTATACAATTATTTAAGCCCTATATTTTAATTTTAAACAGTAGAAACACAAAATATTAAATGCTGAAACTGAGAAATGTTTTTCTTTAAAAGGCAAGGATATAATCATTAATTTAATGAACAACCTTTCAAATAGTTGTGCCGGACAACAACAGAAAATATTAGAGAAGTGGAGTCTCTTAAAACGTTGTGGAAGGATTACCACTTTTTGGGAGACTGTAAGAATTCACAAAGTCAACATTCAGATTTTTGTGATTTTATCATTATCAGTAAATATTATCATTAAAGTATTGTTATCCCAGAGAAGACTCTATACAAGCTGAAAACTAATACAGAATGGCCGCATGGCCCTCAGGCACCATTGTATTTGAAACAGACTACAGTGGAAATTATTGCATAGGCTCAGGACCTGTTTTAAAAACCACTGTCAGTGAATACAGTTTATTTCTGCATCTACAAATGTAAGTCAAAACTCTATCATACAAAGACAAAACTAAACTGGTACAAACAAGATCCAGAAACATTGCTGCCTTCTCTGGGCCCAAGCTTATTTTGCATGGACTGAGGCAGAGTGGAAACTGTCCTGTGGTCTTATGAATCACAATTCTTTTCTAGACACCTCATCCTCCAGACTAACGTGGAGAGAAGAACCATCTGGCTTGTTATTAGCACACAATTTAAAAAGCCAGAATCTGTGATTGTATGAGGGTGCATTAATGCTCATGGCATAGGTAACCTGCACATCTACGAAGGCGCCATTAATGCTGAGGAATATAAACAGGTTCTGGAGCTATATATCACTGAGAGAAGAACTGGTTTATTTTACCAAGATAATGCTCATTCTAAATATATTACAGCAGCATGGCCCAGCAGGAAAAGGTCCAAATGCTAAACTGGCCTGCCTAAACTGGTCCAGAATTGTACCCCATTGAAAATGATTTGTGCATTATGAAAACAGATGACAAAGGAGGAGATGATAAACCGTTGGGCGACTGAAATGTTGCATCAGGCTGTTTGCAATTTTTAAAAAATCACAAACATTTTAACAGCTCTTGCAGTGTTATTTAAAGAAACAATGGAAGAAATCAGTGCAAAACATGCAGATGCCAAATTCAACATTAACATTTTTTACCTTTTTTATATTGTCTTTATACTACATTTAATTGTGTAAAGGCTTGAAATTGTTTACAAATTATTGCACCGGTTTATTGTCATTTAATAAATTTTGTTATATTGTAGCAAAGTCAAAGAAATACACATATAATAATTCTGTAATGACTATAATAAATCTGCCTATAAGTGTTACAAAAAGAAGGAATTTGAAAGACATAAAAATGAATAAATTATTCCCAGAGTGAGTACCTCTGTGTACACTGGCTAACTCCATCAATATCGAACAATTTTTGTGTTTTGCAAAAGAAGGATGTGGGAAATTTTAATGGACTCAGCAAAAAAGAAGCTGCACTGAGGCACTTTGACATTTTAAAACACACACACTTTTGGGGAATTAAAGAGATTCTATAGATAGGTCTGAAAGCTTATCCTGTGCACCTCAGCAAATTCTAAAGCTCTTTTTCTTATGTGATCATTTTAGGTAATTTAATAAATTCCCAGAGCTCTGGGTGGAATTAGAAGAAGCTAGACTTTGGTCAGAGGAGAGCTTTTAAGAAAGCTGGGATCGTACATCAGAGGCCCAGCAGTCGATGGTAATATAATGAACGTTTACATTTACCTGCTTCTCACCTTTCCTGTTGGTATATACCCACAATCTAAACTGCACTTGTCAAAGCATCAGTCCAGTTTGTTTTCATAAATATGCTGTATCTCTTTTTTTCCATCTCTCTCCTCCATGCTCCTGCTCGAAAAATTAGATATTTGGTGTTTTAGTGAAGGGCTTGAGGTGTGGTTAGCGTACACACGCGTGTGTGTGTGTGCAAGCACATTGGGGTTGGGGTTGCAGAGAGCTGCTCACGATGCCAGAACTAGCACTTCTGGTTGGAAAAAAGGAGTCTGAGTTTTCGTCAGACGTGTAGGGAAGACAGACAGGGCGAGGGAAAGGCTTTTTGAAAGTGCAGTCCAAAAGCAACAGAAAACACTCCCTCTTGACCATGTGGTCAAAAATGGGTGTAGAGGGAGAGGCGGCATCTGGCGTGATGCCTGGAATGAAAAGAAGCAAATATACCCTCCTCGTCCTGCAGTGTGCACCTTATATTGCCAGCTGCAAACCGTGTGTAGACGAAGAGAGACAGGAAGGTAGAGGGAGAAACAGGTAGAGTCAAGAGCAAGACGCAGACAGACAGATAAAAAGCGGATCAGCAAGAAAGACAGACAGACAGACAGAGAGACAGATTCACATATAAAAGCGCCAGGAAGGAGTATACTGAGAAGCGTGGAGGCATATCATGAACAAGGTCAGAAAGACATCGCTTGGCAGAACAGGAAATGATACAGGATATATCTTCTCTCTCTCACTCGCTCTCTGTGCTCTCCAAGGCCTGTGCTGTAAGTGACAGCGCTGCAGAGGGAAGTTGACATTGCTGAAGTATGAATTTCACCCATTTGTGTTTTGCGGAAAACACGGAATCGAGGCTGTCTGTCTGGATCAGGGGCTAGGCCCTTGACCTTTTAATGACCCCTTCTGAGCAGACGGCAGGATTTTATTGGCCAGTCAGATTCAATTTATTAAACACTATGCAACTCTATTTGAAACTTCTTAGTTATTCTTTCCAAATGTGGTTGTGATATCCATTTGGAAATGGATGTGAAAGATGTTCAGCGTCTTTTATGACCACTTTTGGACCTCTTACTTTACTTTACGTGCTTTGCTTACTGCTTTTTTAGATAAACCAGCGTGGTCATGTATTTAAAAATAAAGGATATTTTTAAATACTGTATATATCATTAATCAGCCTGAAATGCTTTTTTAAGCCCAGCACAAATCCAGCACGTGGCCAGAGAGTCAAAACAGAGCAAAGGGGAGATTACTTGGAAATAATTGGAAATAAATCAATACAAGAGCAAGCTTCACATCAATGTTTTTTAACCATGCGAGGCAAAAACTGCTCTAAATATTACGTTGAAATAAATGACTCATGCAGCAGAACCCAG
Organism: Rhamphochromis longiceps; assembly: GCF_057381845.1. Classification (NCBI taxonomy): domain Eukaryota; kingdom Metazoa; phylum Chordata; class Actinopteri; order Cichliformes; family Cichlidae; genus Rhamphochromis; species Rhamphochromis longiceps. The sequence continues at coordinate 10,810,731 of NC_140569.1, read as the reverse complement.
GCAATAAGAGGCCTTAATCTGGAGCCCAAATAAAAAGCACTAACATATCTGCATACACATGTATATTGACACACATGCACGGGCAGAACAGTGGGTAATACAATACACACAGCTATGGAGTGGTGGGGTAAAGTGAGACCTTCCTGTAATCAAAAGAAACGGTGTGCTATAATAAAGCCCATTTTGAAACGGTCTATGGCCTGAGGGATCAATCCTTCTGTTGGAATGAGGAAGAGAAAATGGACACTAAGCTGTGTCTCACAAAAAGAACAGAATAGAATAAAGTAGAATAGAGCGCTACAGAAGTGGATGATTGTACCGTCTTAATAACACTATGTTTTGTTGACTTGAGATCTCGTTTCTGTTCTTCCTTTGTCCTCTTTTACCTTCTTCCCTCTTCTTTTGTGGCATCTTCTCTCCTGATGTTGCAGGTTGCACTTCGTTTGCGAGTCTCTTGGGCGACATCCATCAGCTGAATGGATAGAGGCTGTGCAACAGCAGCGCTACAGCAAAAAGAGGGCAGAGGGTATTACCTTTCCAAAAACCACAGAAACACCAGTCTGGAATCAATCTGGTATCACACTACTAGCTCTAAAACACACACAAAAACACACATTTTAATCTTTAACCCTGGTGAGTTTGCTCGCTGCAATTTTTCATCTGCGTGAGTTTATGCGTTGTAGTATCGTGTCAGGCCCGGGATATGGTTCTCTGCTATATCTTTGACTTCACCTGCTGCTGAAGCTCTTTACCAGAGCACTGAGAGTTAACTGCTGCCATAAATAGTCAAAGGAGTGTGTGCAGTGATCTGCGGGGCAGTACAGGGCAAAGATATATCTGACAGGAAAAGAGCAAATCATCTCTCCTTGCTACCTGCTGTAAAAAATCCAGTTTCAGTGCTTCAGATCAGCCTTCAGATCAGAGACCAGTTGATTTTGAAGAAATCCCAAAAAAAGGAAAGCATGAGGTGTCTCTGGCATACTTAATTTGATTTGTAAGGCTCTGTCTCAAAAATAGATCACACATGGGCAGAGCGTTTACACAGGCAAGTTCATCATTACATTACATACTCTGAAAGCTGTACTATTTTCCACCTTTGCTGCTGTGGAATTTTACATCAATTTCAATTTAGGATTTCTTCTGTATCTCTCTTTTTTTAATTTGTCTTTGATGTGGCAGCTGGTCAGTTATTGGATATAATATCACCATTAGCTATACTAGAAGGACAAAAATATTATTTTTAGAAGGCTAACTGTTTTATTTATTATGTGTTTCATCAAGCCATATGAAAAATATATTTTAAGCAAAGTCATGTTTACTGTATTTAACAGCTTTCATGACGAATGCTGATCATTTTTGTTGGCAAACCTCCATAAAGCTCATAAGCAGGAATTATTTCCTAATTTGAACATGCTCTATTGAGTATTGGGTGAGACTCTGGGGCCGTAACACTCCAATAAATGAACAGACAGTGTATTGTTCCTCTGTGGCTCTTTGCTGCCTTTCCTGCTTAATTAAAGGTTAATTGCATAGAATAAGTCCGCATTTCTATTTCCATCGATGCAAAGCTGAGTTTGTGAGAGGGCGGCAAGGATATCTGGAATTTATCAACTTTACCTAACTCAGTGTGTGAGCAGGCACAAAACATGTGGGAGAGGGTATATGTGTCACACAGCATATGCACACGGCACACAAGGCACACAGACACACACAGAAAAATTCAGAACTCCCTCTGCCATTTTTAATCAAGAATTTGATCCCTCATTCCATCTGGGTGTTCTGACTTGGTGGGCTGCAGTGTGCACACAAGAACACATGCATACATGAAGCAGCTAAACACACACAGAGATACACATATATGTACATGGAGATGCAAACACTGATAGATAATCTGTGGGGTGGCTAAAGCGGGGACCACCAACTGCATGCTGAGAATTTTGCCTGAGCCATCAAGCAGCAGATGGTACTAGTCTATTATTCGACATGGTTTGCACACACGGAAAGATAAACGCATGCATATAAAGTTGCTTAGAAGCAATGTAATTAGCAAGTATTGGAAGAGCATGCACGAAGAGCTCTAGTATATTTCAGTGCAACTTCAATATGATCTCCCTGTTTCGTGTCTTTGTTCTGTTTGGGCTGATTTAGTGAGTAAATCCTTGTCCTTCTGTCAGAGGCCTCCTTATCCTTTCGTGATCACCTGTGCTCATTTAGCAAATAGGCTCTTGTGTGTTGCATGTGCATGTACGAGGACACAGGTTAAAAAGATAACATTTGGTGGACCACCTGCCAGGAAGCTCAGTTTGCTAAATACAAAGTCTCATCTTACCCAATACTGTGAGTGTGTGCATCGAGGGTTTACAGTTGACATGAATGGCTGAAGAGCAAAAGTGTTTGATTACTGATAAATGTTATGGAACAAGAACTACGTAAAGAAGATGAAGTGCAAATGACACATGCTGTGACTTTTTAGCAGTAGAGCTGACATTTGAGCACAAATCAAAACCAGACACAAAACCATGCAATTTCCATGCACAAGCCCTGTCATCACTTCAGTAAGATGTTTTTCCATACTGCTATAAACCCTAATTGTTACTGTAACTTCAACTATTAAAAAAAACAAACTTAAATCATCACTTTATAGCGACCACGTTATTAACTGATTTGAATTCTTAAATGAGGCCTATGGCAGGATCACTCAACCACTTATCACCTTTGCTTATCATTAGTGCAGTGCCGCAAGGCAAGTGTTACTACTAAAATGGCCATTAACAAGTTCTGCTACCAGCTCTTTGCCCCATAACCTGGAGTGTCTACATCATTAGGTCTAACTGGCTTCACTGATCATAACTCACAGGGAGGTTCACGTGCAGAAAAAAAGATGGAGACAGGTACAGATGGAAAAGGGGAGAATTAAAATGCTCAGTCTTCTATTGCTAAATGGACTGGTTCTCATAGTCAACTTGCCTCATTTACTTTCCTTCTAGGCTCTTTCTAACTAACATTCACACACATTCGTCCATCAGAGAGCAACTTGGGGTTAGCATCTTGTTCAAGGATATTTGGCATGCACTGGAGCAGACAGGGAACGAACCACCAACTGTCTGATTAGTAGGTGACCTGCACTACCGCCTGAGCTACAGCCATTCCATGTGTGCATATGTGCATTACTGATGAAGAGTTAAAGACATTAAGGATGGAATTAACAAATTTTTTGCTTTGGCGCAAATGTGTAAGGGTGTGGCAACATGTACGCTCTGTATTTGTGGGTCCACATGACTTAGAACCAGAGGAATTTTAATTGTCTGAAACAAAGGAGGATTTAATTTTTTCCCAGTACATCTATCTTTCACTCCTTCGCTCTCCTTTGCTTCTTTTTTTTCACCGTCCTTTCTTCCATGAAACAATAAAATCGTCTGGCCTCTAAGTTATGGAGAGCTTTTGAAGTGGCTAGAGGAGCCAGTAAATTTAGTGGGCACCTTTGGGAGTCGGTTCAGTGGTGCAGTGGCTGTACCTATATTTCATGTGTTCATGTGCTCGTGCCTATGTGTGTGTGTCTATGTGTATGTTTGAAAGTGTATGCATGCTCACATGAGTCACGGCTGTGCCTGCGTTTCTGTGTGTGACACAAATGTGCTTAGATTTGGTGTGTGCACTTGAATATGTGTGTGTGTGTGTATGTGTTCATGTGGCTCTCTATTTCATAGTCATGCTGATTTGTAGCCGTCTACATCACGTTTCCCAGGACACCATAAATCTCACTGGGCAAACTGCATTGGAGATAGTGTGTGTGAGTGAGTGAATAAAATAGCATGAGGTCTATGTATTGTGTGATCATGGGCACACCACTGACCATCTGTGCCTGTAGTATTTGCTATATAGTGATAGTTGGCCTTTAATAGAGGTTACTCAGTAAAATTGATTGGTAGCAGATGCATTCAATTGGTGAAGAGAATAAATGAAACCTAGACTGAACAAATGGGGAAAATGCATTTCTCTGTCTACCTTCTTATTTCTTTACTTTGGCATTTGCATCTCTGTTTTACAAGAAAGTGAGTTAAAACAACAGTGCAAGGAAAGGCAAACTATTTAAACATATATTTTGCATTTTCCACATTTTTGTGACATTACCTACATACTAAAGTGTTCACAGGACATATGTGGACAAGTATATAAAAGTGAAAGAATAGGTTGTTGGACAAAGCTCACTGAATTCAAGTATGGTAGCAATGGAATGCAACCATTCAAATTTCTTGTCTCCTACATATACCATGATCGGTTGTAAGGGATATTATTGCAAAGTTGAAGTGTTTGGGAACCACAGCCACGAGGAGCAGATCATGTAAAGTTACAGAGCGGGGTCACCGAGTGCTGAAGCGCATAGTGCGTTAAAGTTGCCAACATTTTGCAGACTCAATAACTGCAGAACTCCAAACCTCCTCTGGCATTAACATCAGCACAAAACTTCCCCGCTAGCAGCTTCATGGCATGGATTTCTATTGCTGACCAGCTCCTGTAATTGTGATGTGTAGGTGGACCAATACCTTTGTCCAGTGTTTCAACTACTATTTAATGCTAATGAGAAAAACAGCTGAGCTTTTGCAATATACTGAAGTACTGATGCGTGGTATCCCTCCCGTTGTTTGTTGCATCCCCAATACAGTGAATTTATGATAATGTATAAAAAAACTGTTTACTACAAGATACTACTAGAAAACATAGGTTTATGAAAACAGAATAGAAGATGTGGACACATAAATATGATATTTAGTGGTAAAAAGTGTGTTTATGTTGCTTTTTCTCCTCTGCTCCTTGTTGTGTCTTTCCACTCCTCTCTATGCTTCTCTCTCTCTCTCTCTCTGTCTTTGCTCTCTCAGTTTTCCTAGACACCTGTGCAGGTCTAATGTTTCAGCCGAGTCCCTGAAAAATAAATGCGGCGCTCCAATCTCTTAATCCACTCGGCTCCATGTAACCACGTCACATGACACCACGATGGACGCCACCGTCTTGATGCCTAGACAACACTGGAGGGAGTGATTGTTTTGTGCGTGTACATGTGAGTTTGTATGTCGAGTCTTTTAGGAAACAGGGCCAAGGAAGAAAGAATTCAAGGATACAGTATGGAATTGCTTCCCTGACAGTTTTAGCTGTATATTAGGTTTGTGTTTGCATTCTAATACTGTATATAGGTGTGTCTTTTTCATGTGTGTGGTTTAGGGATTGCATACTTTATGGCAGAAAATAGGTAAAGTTGGAAGACCAATCTTTTCTCATTTAAATCAAGGTCCATGTGTATGTTTGTAAGTGTGTGTGTATGCGTGTATGTGTGTTTTGGGATGATACCCAATCCACAGCAATCAGTCTGACCTCCACTCTGGAGTGAACTGCTCTCAATGATTAATGGATCTGCCTCCGTGCTTGGTTGCCAAGGCAACCCGAAACCGGATAGCCCTCAGGAATTCGCTAGCTCGCCCTCAAACTTACGTTGTGTGTGTATGTGTGTTGCTAGGCTGTGGGTGGGAGACAGAGTGAGGCTAACAGTGACTCTTTGGAAAGATGGAGTTGGCTATGGTGAAGGTGGGAAAGGAGGTCCAGTTCAGTCAATAAAAGAGGGTGATTTCCATTCTGCATTTTTCAACGCGTTATTGTTTTCTTAAATTTATATTACACATTTTAATGTACTGTCAACCGTTCAGTCTTAAACATTTGTGTCCAAAGCAAGTATTATTTTAGGCCAGAGATACCATAGTATGTAAAATTACACCATTGTTATGGGCCACCTCTGTGTCGGTATGTGGTTTAAATTACAAGGACCATTATTCACTTTCAGTGATCTGTAGTTTCGGCCAAATAGTTATTTATACAACTAAAGGTTCGTGACAGTAATTAAGATTCGTGCATAATTATTTCCATTTGCGTGTGTACATTACTATTTACTATGCTATGTGAGTAGAAGGTTGGGCAATGCCCTTAGTCCATTTGAAACTAGTGATGAGTAAATCCATGTTAACAAGATGGCAGCTCTTAAGTTGAAGTGCTGCTGCCCAGCTTGTGGATTGTATGCTTGACAGACCAACTTAACACTACAATGTTATTTTCAAAGGGCCTCTTAACACTTTATTGATCTGGAGACCATGGGGCCTCATTAGATGAAGGCTCTGGGTTAGCGCAGTATGCATGCAGTGTGTAGTGGTGCTTTCATTACTGATGGACTAATGATATACATCTATATATATATGCATTTCTTTTTGGTGAGGAAATAACCAGTTTCAGCAACAAGGAAACGCTTTTTTTGTCATCTTACATTGTACTGTGGTCAATTGTTGTTGTTTTTTTAAACTATAGACTCAGTATCTTTAGCGTATCTGCCCTGATTATCACATTTACCTTCCAATGAAAGATCCCTGGTTCAGGAGAAGCCACAAAGCCAGTTCCCCCCACAAACTCGCACAACTTAAAGTCTTCAAACACTAATCACAAACACTGTTGTGTGTTGAGGCACAGATCAATAAACAATGAGGTAAAAAAAAATCAAAAATTAAATAATTATTATTAAATAAATAGAATAACAAGATCAAATTCAAGATCAAGTGTTTTAAAACCAGTAATCATAGAAAAATAATCTAAATAACCCCTGTCTGAAAGGTTTTCAGTATCTATTGGTTCTACACTGTGGTGCAAGGTAGCCGCAACCTGAACTCACATGACAAAATGTGGTCAGGACGGTTGATGGCTGATGGCTTTTTGCTTTCTTTATCACCTGATTTTCCCTCATGCTGGTGTACTACTAGTGCCAGTCCTAAGGTCAATTAATAGGAGGGTTGTGTCCAGAAGGACAAATAAAACATGCAAATCCATCTGGTGTGACAACCATTTAGGAATGTAGGAAAGTAAGGAAGGAGCCAAATGTATCTTTTTCTGCGCTACAGTGTTACATGTATGTTTTCACATAGAAGTAGAACATAATAAAGAGTTTACCATAAGTGCATCCAATGCATTTGTTCAGATGGGTGTCTTGAATCTCTGGCATTGTGTTAGCTGAATGATAACTCTCTGGCATACACATATCGCAGATTTAAATTTTCTGCCCTGTCTTTACTCCATTAGACTTAATGGAGGAACCAGGTTATCAAATTCAGGATTAAATTCTGACAAATCTAGTGATGCATCTGTGAGCTTTATGAGTTTCAAGGCAATCAACATTTGGTGTCTGTTACATAGCTCTAAGCATATCAGACTGCTGGTGGATTTAGTTGTGTGTCATCAGCATAGCAATGAAAGCTGTTCTTGTTTCATGAGGAAGTTACTTTATGTCAACATATGATATATGAGACCCCACCAACGTTTGTAACTATAGACAGTATAAAAGATGGACTTAGCCACCGAGACATTTTTGTGAAGCTCCATAACAAGCCCAGCACCATTTTGGTATTTTGAAAATGGATGTGATGAGCGAGGGGTGAAACTGCACACTCATCGGCAAACAACCACAATATAATTCTCTATATGGAGTGAATGTTGTATTGACTGGCAAATTTATATGGTGTCAGCAACAAACTTTCATTTTGCTGGTTCACCTATTTTCCTACCCTCACATATGTTCATGAGATATGGGCAATAACCAAAGAATTCAGACAAGTGCCTGAGTTTCTTCTCTAGGGTGGCTGGGCTCAGCCTTAGAGATAGAGTGAGGAGCTAGAAGTAGAGCTGCTGCTCTTCCGTGTTTAAAGGAAAGGTTGTGCATCTGGTTTGGATGCATCCTGGTTGCTTCCCTTTACCTGAAAGTAGATCCAGAACCTGCTGGAGAGATTATATACCTTGTCTGGCCTGGGAACATTTCATGATCCCCCAGGAGTACCTTAAATGTGTTTCTGATCAGTAGAATAACTAGAATAACCTGCTTAGCCTGTTGCCACTCAAAGTCATCAGGAAAGCGTTTATGAAGGTCACAGTGAAAACATGCAGATACAGAAAAAAACAATTTAAGACAGAGCATTACTTTTTATTTCACTGAGACAGTAAATTTTAGGAATGCTATTTGCATATATTTGTTTGAGAGATAAGAACGGAACCTCTTGCATTGCATGCAAAATATAATGCTAAGCAATAATTATTGGTCAGTCTCACTAAAACAGTCACAAAGCTATAACTTAGAGACTGTCCAAAAATACTGTGTAATGTGGCCTTGTCTGTGTATCGTTCATATGTAATCTTTGAGAATTGGGATGTGATCTTTGAAGATCTAAACTTATCCCATCCATCCATCCATCCATCCATCTTCTGTTTATCTGTCTTAAAGAGAATATGATAAAATGCCAAAAATGCTAAATGTTTGATCGATCTCTTATAGAGTAAAATGGAAGATCTACTTGACATGAGGAGTGGTTATAGTGATAGAGTTTCTCCAGGAATGCTTGGAGAGAGAGAACTTCATAATAGCACTGTAGAATTGTAGGTTGGCAATCTTAAGTAACAAAACTGTGGTATTCTAAGTTACTCTTTTAGTTTTATAGTTGTAACATTGTTGAAAAGATTTCATACATCTGAGAATAACATGTTAATAAACTTTTTTTTTTTTTAATTTAATCTTCTTTTGAATGAAAATGTGGACTGTAATTTCTTGTAATAAAACAGGTGGTGTGAGCAATTTTTGGTGAAATTAATTTTTTGGCTAAGAAAAAGACACTTCACAATAACAAATAAGTCAGGTAATTTACATGATAATACGTCTGCTAAAATAAACATTGTCTACATTGTCTACAATGTTTATTTTACACAGATCATATATCTATGGATATGAATTTCATGGGATTTCAAAGTGTATCTACTTCTCAAAGATCCCACAAGTTATTAATAATAATCCGCAAACTCAGTAAAGCTGTTAAGTTAGAAAAGGTTGAATTCATTTAAAGGTTTTTAAAGTAATTTAGAGTCCAAAACAATTTTCTGATAAATATTTTGTTTTTACCGACTATACTCATTGCACACTTAAAATTCTTCATGTTTTCATGTACACATGTGTGTTTGTATGTTACTGTCTAGGTTTATGTGTGCATAAGCTGAGTGACAGACGCAGTGGGGGTATCTGTGGCAGTGTGTCAGGGATGTAAACCCAGACTGACCTGGTCTTCTATTACCCTCCAGCTCTGTCAGCACACAAACATACACCTGCAGAGAGACATGTTAAAAAGAATAAAAATAAAAGCATGTTATGCTTTTATTTTTCTGTTACTGATGAAGCTTCCTGTGCACTCACACTAAGACTGGTAGATCGCTGCTACTTCACCAAGATGATGCTGGTGTGATTATAATTAAGATAAAAAAAAGCAGCGGACACGGATCGTTTATCAGGGTTTTAACCAGGGAAGTATTATCAGAAAGATTTATATTTTATTGGCATTTTCAAGCACTTCTGAATGCAGGAATAGAAAAACAGACATTTAGCTCTAGAAGTATAATTAATTCCCAGTCTTTAAGTGTACAGTGGATTGTAAGGGTTACTAAAAACTGTTAGCATTTTCTTGTATTAAAACTAAAAATATTTGCTTACTGCACGATCTCATCGGTCCTATTAGACAAAATTTGAGTACTTGTGGGTAGATTACAATACCTTATGATCTAGATCTTACCTTGTGATCTCTGATTTGGAGTGTTTTAGTTAGATGGATACTCCTGTAGTCATCGATGCAACTATGTCACCCTGGTAGCAAAGTAAAAACATCAAATGAGTCTATGGTGTTTCCTCTCTTAGAACAAACTTGATGTTATCCTTACTTTCCTTAAGAAACTCAAACTTAAGAAAGTCCTTCCAGGACTCAAACAGCCCTGAAAGTGTTTTTCTGAATGGAATCAGACACTAAAGACAAGTTGCAATTTAAATCCCAGCTTCTGATTATTGTTATTATTATTAAGATATATATATATATATTAATCTAAAGTGAGAAACTAATCACAGTACCATCAAACACAAAATTTGTACCTTCAATAGAGAATCTGGTAACAGCCAGAAATCCAAAAACGACTGTCGTGAAAGTTAATTTAGTCACATGTACTTACATAAAAGTGATGTTTATTATTAAATGCTAAAAAATATACTTGTTTGATTTTTGAGAGTGTTAGAATAAATGTAATTGTACCTATTTGTTGGTAAACATATTTGCAATAATTATATTACAGTTATACCTTTTTTCTACTCTCAAATTATTTATACCTTTAAAAAAAACTCATAATTCTCAGGTTTTCATATTCCAGCTGTAAAATGTAATTTTGAACATGAAATATTATCCAATTTAATAAACTATTTTAGGTTTCATAGATAAAGTCTTTTTTGTCTATAAACTGAGTGGATGTTAATACATTAACTTTACACAGTCCATAAACACAGTAACAGTGTTGGAGACAACTAATACATTCAGTGCCTCCATAATGTGGCTGTGGCTCACAAGCGAGTTAAAAGTGCTTAGACGCAGAAAAAAATGAATGTGTGTGTGAATAGGTGAATGAAGATTATAATAAGAAAGTGCTTTGAGTCCTCAAGTAAAGCTGAAAGGAACTAGATAAGTATCGGTCTATTTACCTTAAACTTAGTGACGTAAGTCATTAATCTAGGAGGTTATACAGACCTACATATGCACACATGATTTGCAATGCCATTCGTTTAGGTGCGGTGAACAGGCAATCTTAATCCACTTATCCAAACTGTTTAGCTTCTGACGCTTCTGATATATATGCAAATCATATGTATAATGTATGTAAAATCACGAGTTGTAAAACAAATCTTTAAATGTTAATGGTAACTGAGTAAAGGGCTTTTGAAAGTACACACACATAATAAAACACAATACTTTGATAATACTTTGGGGTGGGATAAATGAACAAAAATGAAATCAAAATGTTTTTGTCTTTAAATATTTAAATACACATTTTAATCAGAATTTATACAAACAGGAGCTTCTGGCAGAAGAAGTGTAAGTAGGCAGAAGAAAATGAACTCTACACTGAGCACTGCCAGATATACAGTGGTAAATATATGTGTAAGTGTGTGTGTGTGTTAATTTGATGTGTCTATAAACAAACTGAAGTCAAAGAAAGTTTAAGTGGACAAACTGTACAGCAATCAAAAGCAGTTATGGAACATCTGTCATGTCTTTTCATCTGAAATAGTCAAGGTGGGGAAAAAAAGAATCTACATGAACAGTCCAGTGACTGTTGCTTGTGTGCATACTTGAATCAAATTAAAATGAAGGTCTGGTAGCTTTTCCCCAAACAGTCTCTGTATTTGCGAGCATCTGACTTGGTAAGAACAAGACACAACAAACATTAGGTGAGCAAGGCGAAAGAATAAGAATCGTGCGAATATTTACTGTCACTAAATACATGTCTTACGGATCTTTATAAGAAAATGAAAAAAAGGGGAAAATTTGCTTTGGTTTTAGGTTATGCGGGCCAAACGACAGAACACCATTATGTGACCCTTCTCTAGAATTAAAGTGCGTTGGGTTATCTGTCACAGTTCACTTCTACTGCATGGCAATGAACCTGAGCCAATCAATGATTAGACCGGTCATATGTTGATGAATACCAGAGAGGCATTCAGTTCAGTGGTATTAGGTTTAACTCTATCTGTCAGCCTATCTTTCACACTCTTCACCCTGATGCGCGGTTTAAATTAGTCATAATCATAATACTCTTAGGTCTACATTTTTTTTAAAGTTTTTATAAAGGTATGGAACATTTTTCCCCACTCTCCTATAGCCTCCCAGTGCTGTCTCACCCCAGTTCAATGTTTAGTGTATCTATGTGATGGTACTTTGACCTAGTTTATAAAATAGTACAAAAGAATTAGGAAAAGTATAATTAACTTTTCTGAAAATTGCTCCTCACTGATGTAACCAATAGTTTGCTCAAGTTTGATAAAACTTTACTAAAAATGATATTCTCCAGCTGTTTTAAGAAGAAATTATTATACTTTTAATACTGATTTTTGATACAGATGGATCATTGCTAAATAAATGTCTATTTGAAAGGACAATTTCGGTAAATACAGCAACAAAGGCAACAGTCCCAGTTTACTAAACCTTATGTATAGAACTGTGTGAGTGTATAAAGACATATGCATAAGCTTTAGTTTGATTGCACTGACACGTCCTCCTTTAAACATATGGGAAACCATGGGTTAATATCTCTGCATAAACACACATGTATATTCTCACATGTGTGTGCCTGACAAAATGAAAGGCGGCGAGTGGAGAAGGGTTCAGTACGGGCCAGACCTCTAGCCCTAATCAGGTTACATGATTAATGAGGGGGGGAAATGGGCTCATGTTGTATTAAGAAAATGTGTGTTTGAACCCAAAGCAGCGGGTATCAGCAGCCTAATGCATCAGCCATCGACTGGACACCTGAGATCCACGGTCTGCTGTGCTGTTAGCTCGGTCCCAGTGGAGAGACGCTGCATTGATTCTCCTAAAACTCCCTCACTTTCCTCCTGTTTCTCTTTTTATCCTGTTCTTCTTCTATCATTTATGTCCTTCTTTGTCTTTCTTGGATTAAGTTCACACCTCCTTTGTTTTCATTTAATTATCACTTTTTTCCTTCTTCACTTTTTAGTCTCTGCTATTTCAGTTGCTTCATCTGTCTTCCTCTTCTTTCCTTACTGCCTTTCTCCACTTCACTAACAGCTTTACTAGGTTTGCACACACCGCACAATAGCATCAGTGTTTTCTGTGTCTGTTTTTTGCCTCTGAATGATTTAGGTTCATTTCTGGCATGGACCGATGACCAACACTCAGCCCTCGCAACCCAAACACTGAAGTCATTTAATCTGTGCGACTTGCTGCACCACAAGCTTGTCTGATATATTAGCTATGCTGCATGCCTCATCCAATAAGGATTAGGTCCACTCAGTAAGTGTGTGAAATACACCGTAAGGGCAAAAACAACAGGTCGACTTGAAAAAAAATATATATACTGAACAGTTTTGTATCAAAAAAAGATTTACTTTGAAACAGGGCAGCAGTTTTACCTCAGCAAATAGCAAAATTACATTTAGTCTGCTACTGGTTGGTGACAGTGGCCATTGTATTAATGCTGGAAGCCAATTAGACAGATTTTTGATGATGGCGGTATCTTGCATTCTCTGGGGAGGTGAGTTGTTATGTGCACAGTAGCTGTAGCACATACACAGGAGCTGATGAGTGATTAGTCTGGATTTAAACACAAACACAGCTAAACCGTAGCTCTTCTCATTTTACCCTAAAACAATATTCAGCTTTCTGTCTTATCAACAGCTTCAACTGTGGCACACTAAATTGTAGAGTTACATTAATAATCAATAGAAAATATTATTATGCAGTTTTTCAGGCATGGCTGTATTTAAGTGGCTGCTGAGTTTATTAGAGAGTGGGAACGTGGCTGTGGTTAGGATAAGGCTGAAGGGTCAAGAGGTCAACAGTAGCATAAAGTGTTGTTTTGGCAGCATGAGGTGTTTTCCCAAAGTGAAAAGTAATAATGTTTAGCAATATAAACAGTGGAGGAACATGGTCTGAAATCGGGATGCAAAGATGTTACGCTGACAAAGTCGACTTTTTTTCTCTTTGCGGTGTAATTTTCTCAGTTTACTCCCTGGGTCATTTTCTTGGTGAATATGCCATATTTATGAATAATCAAAGAACAGTCTGTTTGCTCTCCTCAACTGAACCATCAGATCCAATGAGAAAAGTTTACTCTGAAAAGTTCAGTTACTGAGTCTAACAAAGGAGAAGTATAACGCGTTCATTAAAACAAAATAACCCCGGGCTCAGAGAATCAAAGCAATAAAGCAAACTGGATAAATAAATACATGAATGAAATGAAGATCATGGAATCGAGTCAGAGAAATGTTGAGGAGACCGCAAGAAACCCTTGAGATATGGAAACAAACCTGCAATATATAGACAAACGATTAGCGTACCATGTCATCAGTAAAGATGATTCATTGTTGTAGCGTTGCATCCTGAAGTGCACACATGTGTGCGCACATGCACAGTATATGTAAACAAGCATACAAACACAAGAGCAGAGTACAAGCCCAAACGGTCCAAGCACACAGACACATGCAGACTCCCACTATGGATTCTGTGAAGACAGCAGGGAAAATATCTGTGTTTTGAAAGTATTACCAGTCATATTTTCAAATTTCTTTCCCCCTGCTGTTATAATTTTCTTCCCTGTCAAACAAATCAAAACGCCAAGACCAAACGGAGGCTGAAGGAGCAGCTCAGATTTTCCACTGTCAGGTTCACAAATGCGTTTCTCTTACAAACAGGCTCTGTGCGAGGAGACATGACCTGTGTGTGTGTGTTTGTGGATCTGTGCGCTGTGTGTGTGTTAAGAGTGCCCTTGTGTTGATTTTCATGTCCGCGAAAACAGTACAGTTCATTCTGTTTAAACTGCATCTAAAACGCGTAAATATTACTCTTGCAAATAATCATCAAAGCATTATTTCGTAATTTAAAACTAATAATAATTTGATTTGGAAAGACAAATCACAAACACAACAAATTAAACAATTTACCTATTTCAACATATACTCTTTCAATGTAATGACATTTATTAAGCTGTTATTAGCTATTGTCAACATGTCATCGATAATACTGAGTTTAACAAGCTATGACTGATGCACAGTTTAATCCTGTGGGAGCCTTTGTATGATGTGGTAGAAATGTAGTTTAGACTTCATGACAAGTGATTGTGTCTGGGCCCCAGATGTTAAACCACTTCAATACCGAACCGGATCAGTTTTTATTCTGAAGTGCATTTTTCAGCCCGTTCGGTTACGTCAAGTAAATAATTTGAGTAAAATATTCAAGATACAGTTTATATAAATGTAAACAGAATGGAAAAAGTGAGTTATCCTGTAAATTACAACAATTGTAATTCACGTTAATGCAAGCGAAACTAAATCTATACTGCATTCATGCCTCTCTCCACAGCGTGTAGAGTAAAAACTCTGGATGATGAAGCAACAGTGCATTTCATTTCCCAAACAGGATGGCCGGGGTGATCTGCTGCCTTCTGGTTACATTTCCCCTCAGAGCGTCATCCGTCATCGGAGGGTCAGGGGTCGGGAGATTCATCAAAACAGTTTGTGCAGTGTGAGGTACACAAAGGAGCCTCTCAGGATTAGAGATGGCTTGCTGTGTTTATGGCTGTCTACATTAGGGTCTATCCCGTCATCACCCTACCCGGCTTGGTGTGAAGTCATCATCCATTCTGATGGGTTGACATGAAAAACCATCATATACACAACTCTCTTATTGCATTCCCTGTTTCTGCTGCTCTGCAAATATGAGAGTAGGAAATATTAATCGAGATCAAAATGATAGTTTCCAATGCCTTCATGGAATTTAATAGATGGAGGTTCAACCTGTGGCAAAAAATTATAGAAGCCTAGTGCGCATTCCTAAAAAGATGAACTTAAAAAAAGTTATTATTCTACAAAGCTCATGCATATCTTTTAAACTCCCTGAAGCAACATTTTTCCTTCTGTTTATAAGACTTTAAAGCTCTTTCAACTCCTCTGTCATTGGAAAAAGTACCAAAAAAAAAAAAGAAATTTACAGCTAAATATTTCTATTTGGGCTTTTCTGACATGATGAAATCGCCATAAACAAATGTTCAAATCCCACTTTAATACCATCAGCGGTTTAGGTTGTGTATTTCCTGTGGAATCAAAGGTAACGTGGCAGTGTTGCTCTTGTTTTCTTCTTTGGCCGAGATATGTAGTCACATGGCATTTATAAACACAGTACAACTGATGCCTATTATGTTTGACATGTGTTGATTGCTGGACAGCTAGCGTTGGAGAAGAACTCGCCGGAAGCATTTGAGTGTCCTATTTTTGCACATTATTTTATTTAACATGGTGTCTTTCCGAGTCTGTGCCAGAACGAGAGTTGCCAAAGCTATCTCCATGATAAATCTGGGACTTTGACACATATGCTGCCCAGCAGAGAAAAATCTTACATTGACAAAATGGAGTCCATATATCTCTCTGCCTAAAGAGCGTGCTGGCTCCATTAGCTGGTGTTTGGACACCTGCAGGGGCTCGGGACTCAACGAGGAGGGCTGTCAACGAGGGGCTTTGGTAAATCGAGAGATTATCCAAACAGTGGGACACTGGCTAATAAAAACAAGCCCCCCATTCACTGCATTAGTGCTGCATTAGCGCAGAGGGTATGGAGAATGGGGACCTGTGGGTCTGAGAGATGCACAGTCCAAAGCTGTTAAAGGGCTCTTCTGTAAATAATTAGTGATTTATTGCAGGTTGTATTTATTAGATTAGTGATTGGAGTGTTTCCTTGTTTGAAGGAAGTTCTGACATATATGTAGTTCTGACATATACATTTTTACTTTGTATTTAAATATTGGAAGGATGACATCATGCACTGTAGGTGAATTTAATAAACGCAAGATTAATTACTTTATTTAAGCAATTCTAAAATGGCTCATTAATAGTTAGAAAAGTGTAATGTGTATCTAGTACAATAAAGAACTTGCCAAATTAAATATTTACCACTTTTAAAAATGTCATTTATATCCCACAACATGGTTACAGAAGCTTGAAAAATATTTTTTTCAGACATGAAACCATTAGGATCGAGGTGCTTTAGATCATCATGTAATAAGAGGTGTAGTAAATATATATTATACAAATGCATGCGGTATTTTAAATAGTCACAAAATATTTCTATGTAGAATACAGAGGTGAAAGTGTAACTAGCTTGTTTAGTAGTCAGCAGAGTTTTCAGAGTGAGCATAACGTTCATCAGGAAGGCTTGAGAGTACAGTAAGCACAGTATATTCTCTGCAGCCGTACAGCAGCTTCACTCAGGGTGTGTACACCGGTCATGGGCATAAACTTCAGTTTCTGGCCATGACATTTATTAACTCCTACAAATACGACAGCTGGTGCTTTTTTCTCTCAAGGCACGGAAAATGAAATCATCTAATTTCCTTTGCATAACCTTAGTTTTTTGTGAAGTTCCTCAGGGTGAATTAACGGAAAAGTTTCAATGCATTAAATCATTTATTTACACAGTAAAATGCCCGTTTCCAGCAGTGACCAACACAGCGTAGGTGCTTTAACACACTGTAATCCATTTATACAGTCAGTTAATACATGGGCAAGGGGTTAAGGGTTTAATTTAAAGCAAATTAGATTGGTTAAAATAAATCAGCTTCATGTTTCTGACCATGTAGAGTTCTCACTTTCCTCATATTTAACTTTTATTTCTTTGGAGAACTTGTGCATAATATGAATTTTCTCTATAACACATACATAAATTATATCAATGTATTTGTTTATTTCAAGAATTGCAAATAATAACTTTGCATATATTGTATGAGAAGTTTTAATGCTAATAACTGTTAGCGAGACAGTGTAATGCCATTAGGGTATAATTGCTGGTCTCTGAGGTGGTAAGGACACTGCTGGCAATAACTCTCGCAGAGAGGGAATTTGCCTTTTATTAAAAACTGCTTTGGTGACTGGGAGTAAATTCATTTTCTGACTCTATTAGCACAGCAGATTGGGAATAAACTACTAAGGAGGAGCCACAAAATGCCTCAGGAAAATGTATTTGTGCATGCGAGTCTTGCTTTTTATCATAGCTCACAAATAAGTCTTCTCAGATTGACTGGTGTCATTTTCCTCAGCAGTGGCTTTCCTTTCACTGCAATGTGAAACCAGATAGCTTTTGTTTTGTGTTTTT
Source organism: Rhamphochromis longiceps (assembly GCF_057381845.1). Classification (NCBI taxonomy): domain Eukaryota; kingdom Metazoa; phylum Chordata; class Actinopteri; order Cichliformes; family Cichlidae; genus Rhamphochromis; species Rhamphochromis longiceps. The sequence continues at coordinate 10,792,978 of NC_140569.1, read as the reverse complement.
TAAAGCTGAGATGATGACTGCAATATTTTCTTTTTCATTTTTATTTATTTAAACCAAATTCTAATCCTAATACGGGAGGTTTTAAAAGAAAGCTTAGTAAAAGGAAGGCGTCACCAAATTTCCGTATATAACGGTGTGACCTTCGATGATCCTTTATTATACACACATACATATACAGTCATTTAAATTGAGGGAAGCAGACAGACCTCGGCTCATCTTCTCCATCCTCCCATCCTGCTTGGATTAACACAAAGCTCATTTCAGCTTCCGTCCAACCACTCATCTCCCACCACTTTAGTGAGTTCTCTCCATCCACCAGCCTGTTTTTCCTTCAACCCATAATAATCCTCCCAAAAGCCTCTCTGTGTCTGTTTCCCAAGTCTTAGAGCAGAAACACAATGGCAGCGCAGCAGGATGTACAGGCGAGCAGAGGAGATCAGTCAGTTTGATAAATGCGGACACATCTGCGGGAGATTTTCACTGTAGATAAAATGAACTCTTACTGTTTTAAGCTGTTTTTTCTTTTCTTCCACATTTCCTGCCGCTGTGTGTTAAATATGTATCTGAACCGAGTTATTTTTTTGATGGTGTTGGGAATCGGGGTTGTTTGAGAATTACTAAACCTCCAAAATATTAAGAGAGAAACACATAGACAGGCCACAGTCTTGTTTCAGTCTTCCAGGAAACTGTGTTAAAGGCACTAACAGTGACCAGAATCAGTGGCTTCTAAAAACACGGATCTAGGAACTGAAACTTAGAGCACACTGCACTTCAACAACAGTTCCAGGTAGATGCCAACAAACTAAAAGCTAGACCTTTAACAAAACACTTCTTGCATTGAGATTGTTTTGTTATGGCTCTTGGAACTACTAAAGGTTACCCAGCCGTTTAACACAGACAACAGTCTACAATTCTTATCTCTAAAACATACGCCAGCTGCAAATGTGATATGGGAAAGAGGCATTACCATGCTTAATTTAACCTCATCAACGTGTCTGCTCTTTTTTTCCTCCCCCCCATCATTCCCTGTGACTGTACTGCGGAGGTGAATAATTTGTCAGTAATGCTGTGACAGTGGAGGTAGGAGCCTACTGGGGTTTAGGGACCAGACTGTGTGGTCCTATCGGGTTGCAGTATTGACCCGAAGTCTGACTTGTGAGATCAGAACGAGAACGAAATCCATAAAATGAAGGAAAAGCAGTCTCTGTGTGAGGGCAGAAATCTAAAAACATGAATCAATATATAAAAATCCTCAGCTATATTTGAGTGAATACAAAACAACAACATGTTACCTAATCAATTAATAAGAAGCAATAATTTGTTATTTCTAAATCTGTGTGCAACATGAGTCTGTTGAAGAAAAACAAACACCTAACAATTCTCAGATTACAATTTTTTGGTACTAGCAATTATTCTATCATAAATACTTCTGCATTATATGAAATCGAGACCACTTCTAACAGTTTTAAATGCTCTTCTTACAAAGGGAAGCTGGCAATAAACAAGACAGTTGGGCATTAATATTCATCAGCCAAATGAAAAGCCACTGAATCAGATTAAAAGTTCATCATTGTCCTGAAGGGATACTTCTTCGGAAGTAAATACAAAATGTAGACATCCTCCATATCCAACTGATATTCCAATTGCAATAAATTCCTTTTGATATTTTTAGGGTGATATATATTCTTAGTGTAATGCCATCAAATAGGTTTTATTATTTAGCTGAAAACAGAACTTGTTTCCACAACTTCACATTTAGTTTCAGAAGAGTTGGTGTATGTCTGATAGATGTATAGCACTGTAGCCCGATGTCCTTTAGATTTTTTATAACTGCTGCAAGAATGTGGTGCAAAATAGGTGATCACACACAATGAAACACGTACACATAACTTCTAACCTATGTGCAAAATACCTAGCGTGACAGAATTCTGGTTTCGTCAAAGTGGTGATGGACTCGCTCTGTTTTTCTGTAGACACTTGCTATCATTTGTGAGAGTCGAACTACACGTGCGAGGGACAGGTGACAGATTATATCTACTTGCTCCTTCCATTTCTTCAAATTCAGACTGTTTCTGATGTCTACTCGGGCAGGTTTTCCCCCTGCACTGGGTAAGCTCTTCTGGCTCATGTCAAAGTAGAGTTTCTGCAATATAATGTTTTACATTTTCGTTCGGAGACTTTAAATTGCCTCAAAAGGTTAAAAAAATTCAAAAAATGATTTCTACCTCACGTTTTTTTTTCTTCCTTTTTTGTGTTCAGGGGACAGGACTTTGTAAGGCGACTACTTTCCACATCGGGGGGCCAATCAGGAACAGATGGAAAAGGTGATGACCCCCCCCGGCATGCGAGAGCAACAGCGAAACTGCCACTCAAAATCCCAGCATGTGGACATGTGTGAGTGGAGATTTGTGTGTCAGAGGACGATGGGAGGTTGTGTTATGGCTCTGAGGGTGCTACAGCAAGAGGGGTCCCCATACGAGTGAGTGACACTCCTCTAACATCTGTTCCATGGAAAACACACGCTCTCTTCCTCACTCTCAGTTCTCCGCTAACGATCTCCTTGGCTCGGTCTCTGTTGTTTCACTGTGTCTCGTCTACACACACACACAGACACACACACACACAGAGTTAGATGATCTTTTCATTTTACAGTAAAGCCGAGAGGAATGGAGAAATTAGATTAGGGCAGAATAAGATACTCCATTTATGATGTGGCTCTTTGCAGGGTTCTCTGCATGGTTGACAGAGGAGGTTGCAGACGGCACTGATGCCTTCACCCTTTTCTTCTCCTTGCTCCCTCGCTGTTGTGTCCCCCCACCCCACCCACCTCCAGTTCCTTGCTTGGCGATCAGGTTTCTCTCCGTCCATCAGTGCAGAGGGAGAGGAGAAAAAAGGGGAGGAGGTGGGCTGTTCTGATCAATGGCAGGAAACCAGACGATGGGAAGGGAAGACGTGAAACAGATAGGCCCCATAACCTACCTACCTACCAGAATACCGCAATCACATCTCTCTCTCCATCTTTTTCTTGCTCCCTTCTGTGTTCCTATCTGTAATACACAAAAACGCACACCCACGCACACCCACGTAGCCCTGTGGAAAAACAGCCAAGACACTACACATACAAACATGCATCTGACCACAAACATGCTGCAAAAAAAAAAGAAACACACAGCAGCACGTAGCTTTAGACTGATATGCCAACATACATACACACACACACACAACAGGGTGAACGGCTTATATTTACCTGTGCCTTATGGGAACATTACTAATAATATACACAATTTGAATATACTTTACTTCCAGCCGTATGCAAATCTCAAACATATTGCTTACTTTCTCCAGGGGCCCATAAATTCCCACACACGGGCATGTGAGAGGCACACAAACACACACACAAACCCCAGTGAAGATATGTGTAATCAGGACAGAGAGACGGAGTGGCTGTCTGGTTCGACTTTATTAATTTGTGGTATTTTTATTACCGTTTATTGCCATCATTTTTATGGTGGACAACACCGCTGCTCACTCCTCGAGGCGCTCATTAGCTGAATAAGTATTTGACAGTTATTTAATTATGCAGTATTAGATCCTTACAGAGTTATGAAACCAACACTGATAATACAATGAGAATAATGGAGACTTTTATTATGTACCTATAATGCAACACTCATGCTACACATCTCACGGCTTCTTATGGCAAGGAATTAATGAAATTACATTTTAACAGATTTAATGTGAGATACAAGTTCAACTGTGATGCATTGAGTGAATTCCTGTATGTATACGTGAGTAAATGTATGTGTTTTTGATCTTTTTAGTGCAGACTGCTGAGCTTTCTTGCCACTACATCTAACTCTTAACTCCTGTCAAAACACAGAGCTTTAAATTGAATTAAGACCGCATGCTGCAGTCCCTGCTATGATCCCCCCAACTGGCGCTTTTAACACCATACACTTCTGCAGAACACACACACATATTGATTCAGACCTTTTACATGAATGTATACATAGGCATTGACACTAACACCAATATTAAATGTATACATATATTTGAATCAGTAATAACGAATGATTTTTGAGTGCTATATGTTGAGGCCAGATAAGCCTCAAAACTCGGTAACTGTAAAGACTTTATTTCAGTGTTCATAATCATGCCGATAGTTCTTGTCAGCTACAGTCCCAGGATTTTCAGTGCCCTTTTTAAGTGGTTAGTTAAATTGACCGGGACTCTCCCCCCTCCCAAAATATAGAAATAAAATAAAATTATTGAATAGTCTTGATCTTATTTTTTTTCAATTGACATATTTTGGTATGAAACCTTACCATATATCTAAAATACAAATTTTATTGCCATATTATCATCAATATATTCCAATGATTTTATATATGTATTCAAGAGAAAATCAAAGTATTAGTGTCAAATCAAAGTCGGGGTGCATTTTATTTTAATTACAGCTTAAATCATCTCACAGGCAACTAAAACCAATTCCTAATATGCAATAAGTAAAAGAATACCCCAAAAATGAAACGGCATACATATCAGGCAATAATTCACCACCACCCCCACTCAAAGCTCGTCTGTCTGCGTCTGTGTTTTGTCCACTGCAGTTTAGTTTATGTAACAAAAGTGCCGATGCTCTGTGTTTTATCCAAAGATTATACTCCAATTTGTTCTATGTGTTGGTGGCAGTTCAAGTTGCTCTATTAGAAATCATGCTAAAGCAATATTGTCTAAGTGAGATGGTCATTAATCATCAGGCTGACAAGAGCTCTGGACATTGTTGACGAGTAATGAGTGTGTTACTAACCTTTAATACATTTGGGCTGCTGTTAGTCAGCTGGATAATTAGTACACACTGACGATGGTACAAATGTATTCTGTGTGCCATCAATTCTGGTGATTATGTGTCATTACTGAATTGAGGGGTGGAATAAAAGGCAGGAGTTTTGTTTCAGTTTTACAGTGTAGACATTTGTTGGCTTCCACGTCTTCTGAGCAGATTTTGTACCAGCAGCTACTTTTCCCCCATTAATTTCCTGTTAAATTTAAACATTGCTTGTTTAAAGAAAACACTCACTGCAACATTTTACTTTTAAAATACTTTGGGAAAAAATAGTAACGTGAGAATACATTCTCACTCAACATTGTTTTATTACTCAGTACGTTATTTATGAAGGTTTGTATCAGCTACATAAATTTATGAATGAGCTGTTCTGGTCTGGCTCCCACAAATGAGACTTAAGTGGCGTGTGGGACATAACCTTTGCTTGGGGACCGTGCAGAAGGTTACTGCAGTGCGTGTGTGTGTATTTATGTGCACAGTGAGTATTGAGCAAAGGCCACTGCAATGCAACCCAACACCATCTCTTTGTCTGAGCCCCACAGGCTGCTAACCAGAGTGCCTCACTTTTTTCCACATTCAGCTCTTTAATAGTGTATACAATGTAAGTTTTAAATGGCCATAGCCTGGTAAAATTACATGAGCTTCATTTGCTTCTTTATGGTGGATAATTAAATAAAATCTAATTCGATTTTTATTCCTATCATTTAATTTAAATGTTTATATATTAATTTATCCGATGAGTTAATAGTAAATCTCGCTCAAAGTCAATTCAATGTTAATGCAAAGCAGAGCTTAAGGTGCTAAATATATTTTATCACTAACAATAAAATTCACAGGTTTAATGAGCTATACACAGTCCGTGAAAATAACAGGATATAAAGGTTAAGACCAGGAAACCTCTCACCTGTTTTGGTTTCTGCTCTGACATTTACAACGATTTTTAAACCACCTGTTGCTTGAGAGCAAAACAATAACAAAGTTATGAAATCAATAAATATAAATGGGGTGACGCACTGACACTGAAAGAATTGAAATACTGATAGTATGCCTTTTAATTTTCCCACACCGTAGCCAGGTTTGATTTACAATATTCGCCATAAAACATTGGTGTGCGCGGCCACTAGTGTGTATGCACATGTGTTTCTATCCCTTTAGAGACATGATAATTGTTTGTTGTGATATTGTAATGAAACCCTCAGGCCCTCTTAAGCTAATCAGCCTCTCTCTCTCTCTTTGCAGATAGATCAGTTGTCAAGGCCGTGGGCAGGACAGCACGGTGAAGCACAGCGTCTGCCTTTTGGCCTTCGGCTTGCGTGGCACACATTCCCTGCCATTCTTGCCTAACACATCAGCATGCAGTCTGCTTATCAATCAGTCAGTCAGCTCCTTCATTCCAACCCCCAGCTGCTGTTTCTTGTCGCGCTGGAGGTGATGATACATGCGCAACATTTTAGGGCAATGCAGCTCAACTTTGCTGCCAACAGTTATACCGATGATATCTGAAGGGATTTAAAAAATGATGTGCATGTCGGTTGGAGTAAAAATTGCAACTTGGAATGTACATTAACTCTAGTTAACACTTTTTTAATATACACCTCTGTGTGGTATTTTGGTGTAAAGAAAAACCAAAACAATTATGAATCGAAGCAATAAATGATTATTTATTTTTTAATTCAAACAAACAGCTTCGGTTTTTCATGTTGTGACAGAAAAAAAGCCAGAAAATGGGTAAAAAAGTTGAACACAAATTATTAAATATTGACAATAAGAGTTACAGTGTTTCTAATATAACAAATTAAAAATTGAGTTTCACATTATATATTTGTTTGAAGGCCATTTTGATCTTTCTTTTCTTTCTTCCTATCAGTACCAGAGTATACAAAACAAATGGAATTTTCTTTTTTTTCCATTAAAAAAAAGAAAATTCCATGAAAAACGTCCATCCACCCATTCTCTTCCGCTTATCCTTATCAGGGTCTCGTTATAGGTTATAAGTTATACGCTGTTGTTCATATCTATGCACAAACTAACCTTTTGTTATTTTCAGGAAATGACTGCTTGTCCAGGATGCTGGAGGCATCCCTCGCAAATTTTACATATTTAGTACATTTGTTTTTGCTTCTGCATTTGTTTGCATGCAACAGTTTTTTATAGAGTATAATGGAGACATTCAGTTTTATATGTCTGCCACAGACTACGTGCCTGATCTTGAACAGACAAACAAAAATGAAACTGTGACAACACAACGACAATAAGAGATAAAACTCTTAAAACACCTTTTACATGTTTAATGCAATCAGAGTATATAAATGTACATATGTAAATAATATACTAGAATGAACATGAAGTCTGGATGGAAAACCTTTAACATTTGATCTTCATGGAATGGCAGAGGGGCCTTGTTGACTACCACCGTGATCAACTGGATGAATGGATGTTAACTCAATTGAACAGAACAAAGCCTAACCAATCAGTGAACACTAATCCTGAGCTAATGTTCTGCTGCCATGCTGGCTACAGTAGCACTCAATACTGACACTGCTTTTATATTATTGTTATTGATTAATTAATTGTGAAATATCATAATTTAGCACTGATTTGACATCAACTAAGGGGAAATATTGCAGTGGTTGTCTTTTTTCTGATTCTGTTGAGTGAGGTTTTCTGATCAGTCTAGCTTATTACTGTGCAGAACTATATAGCCTTTTCTGCAGAGTTATTGTTTAATTTTGTGTGAATTTAGAACTTTAAAATTATATGACCTTGCCAGCAGTAATAAGTGTTCACCACTTGTCCTTGATATCAAGCTGATGTGTCATAATAAATGTCTCAATATTTTATACATTTTGTCTGCTTCCTGAATACAAGCCTGGTCATGTAATACTCCAAACCGAGACAATGGTAATGGCAATATGGGCACCGGTGAAAGGAAATGTTTTGAGTTGAATGATCCAGACTCAGAAAAGATGTGTGCATTAGCACTGAAGATCATATATAGGCTGGGGTTAGTAGATAGAGTATTTTACTGTAAATACTACTAATTTAAACTTTGTTCATTGGTACATATGTTATACCAACATTCAGCTCAAAATAAATGAATTTTATTGGAAATGGACCAATTTTTTTAAGTCTAATTACAGCTGCAACCATATGGATCACCATAGGCTTTAACATTTGAGTGTGTGAGTGTGTGAATGTGTGTGTGAATGGGTGGATGACTGGATATGTAAAGTGCTTTGGGGTCCTTAGGGACTAGTAAAGCGCTATATAAATACAGGCCATTTACCATTACCATTTATATGGACAAAATTACTTGGTCACACCTTTGAATTATCTAGGTGTTTTCAGTTCAATTCCATTGCCACATTTGCATAAAGTAAAAGCCACACAGTCTGCTTTAACAAACATTTGTAAAAGAATGGATGATACTCAAAAAGGATGCCACTGGTACACCAACTACGTTTGTATAATCTTTTCCCTTCTAGATATTTCATGATGAACTGTAAGTGGTATTATTGGAAAGTGGAAGCATTTAGGAACCACAGGAACTCACAAAGTGACAGACCATGTGATGTTTTACAGTGTGGGACTTCGTGACATGGGTTTCCATGGTAGAGCAGTTCTTGTAGATGTCATGTGTAGGTTGCCCTGTGCTTTTGTTCACAAACTCTGTTTTTTTGTTGTTGTTTTTTTTACAAAATTTAACCAGATTAAACTTTGACGCCTTTGATGACTGTTTACAATATTTTCTTACATATATTAGAAAAATAAATATTTATTTCATTAAACATGAGCCTGCTGTTGTTGGCTGAAGGTTTAAAACTTCCCTTTATAATTAAATAAAATTTTTTAGACACTATTTTGGAGGTAAAAGCAAACATTTTAGCACCCATGTTGAAGATGAACTCGTACACTCTTAGTTCAGTGTGTTAGCTTATTTGATAGTCGATTCAATATTTTTTAATCAACTACTAAACACCATAGCCCCACAGCTGAGGTTGAAGAGTCATTAGTTTTGCAGGTGTTTAGTCATAAATCAAATGTTGACCTGAGGGTACTGCTAAAAGTATTGCAGTTTATCTTCTGGTAATAATGACTGTCTCTAGAAAACTTTTGTCATTAGTTTGAACACTTAGTTATAACCCTCCTGAAAGGAATCCAAGCATGTTTTAATGCTCTCTCTGTGTTTGTCAGGAGTGAGCCATGTCTGCAGTTTCAGCTCAAGTCACTGCACGAAAAAAGCAAAAGTTGTAAAGAAGAGAACAGAGTAAAACATTATCATGTTAAAACAGCACAAAAGAATAACAGAAACAAAAGAAGAAATAAGATAAAGACTGATTTCATGATAATAATCTTACTGGGGTGACTCACCTGCTCTCGGCTGTAAATTTTGGCAATCTTTTTTCGTGAAGTGGTCATGGATTAATTCCTCCAGCCAGTTAAGCATTCTTAAGCCGATGCCGATTTCATCTCATTTTTCTGCAACTTATTATACACATTTATCCATTTGTTCTCATCTCTTAAAATAGAAGGCTGCAGATGACTCAAGGCTTTCACGCTGTGCTGCCACATGTCTACTCCACGGATGACAGTTCCTGACATGTACATCTGAGAATCTAAGATTTGATCCTTTGCTCTCTGAAGATTCGTGAATCTTGGAAGAATTCTATCTGCCGCATTCCTGATCGGGGCTTCGGCTACATGCTAGATAGGGCGTAAACAGCAATTTGTTATAAAGATATACCAAGTATGTCTTCAGGAAGAACCAGCAGGCTTAGAGCTGCAATAGTATGGAGGTCAGAAAGTTTGGTTTGTTGTTGTTTAATTCCAAAACAATTGTTTATTTTTGGGACTACTGTGTGTAATATGATTTTAATCTAAGAGTCTCATGAATTATCTATTTTCTTGCAGTATTTACATTACATTAATCTGTCCTTTAAAACTGTTTATTATGTAAATTCTTATGTATTTTGTGATTTTAAATAAGGTGTTTAGGTGCATTTTTTTATTGTTTCACATATTTTAGTATATATGGCACTGAAATTTCTTTTTGACATCAATTTCTATAAATCAAATGGAAACATTTTTTAATTCTAGAGGTTTTAGTGCTTTCAGTATGACATAAATCACAAATTGTCAAATGTAGTAAGATCATTCCCTGTTCAGATCAGTAAACCTGCCTATATAAAATTCATAAACATTCAGTTATTGTATTCTAGATATTGAAATTAATCGAATTTAAAATTTCCAGTTGATTTTTGCTTAGTAATTGTTAACCCTTTAAAAAATTATGACATATGACAGCCATTACTCTCATATTGTACAATATAAAAAAAATTAGAAGCTATTTTTGTAAAGAATGAACTAAGCTGTAAAAGTGAAATTACATTTCAGATGTGCTTAACAAAGGAGATCATTTTTACTGTTTGGTGGTGATACAAACACTCATAGTTCTGCCATTTTGTACCACATGGATCTTTGAAGGGAGCATGCATCTTTACAGAACTGTATTTAGCAAAAAATAATAATTCCTAAATAAGATCAAGTAGTAAAATAATTAATATTCATTAATCACAACACTTAAAAGATACACTCTAGTTAGTGTAAAGCTCAAATTCTCTGAGCTCATTGTAGTGCAAGATAATTTAAACTATAACATAAAACAAACAGAATGATGTGTATGGTATCATAATGATATCAAATGCAAGTGAGCAAGACATCAATATTTCTAATATGGTTCAGCTATATGAAAATTAGACTAGAAAGACAGAAAAGCGGAAAGAAGGTTGTGTGAGGACTATCCTGGAGCCTTTAGAGTTATTTAATGAGCAAAGGGTGTTGGCCACACTGTTGACCAAAATAGACAACACCTTGCTTTCCTCGTCATGACGTACTGCTCAAACAGCAGAGGGTTTTCAGCAGCAGGCTCCTTCAAAACTATTGTAATAAGGACCCATATAGGAAATCACTCAGTTAAAGTATTGAATCACTCCCCTCTGCACGGGGACAGGACACTTATCCTCCTTATTTGGACACTCTTACACAGTAGTTATATATATATATATATATATATATATATATATATATATATATATATATATATATATATATATATATATATATATATATATATATATATATAACTACTGCTATATATATACTATATATATATATATATATATATATATATAGATAGATAGATAGATAGATAGATAGATAGATAGATAGATAGATAGATAGATAGATAGATAGATAGATAGATAGATAGATATGTATAATATTTTAACTTCAAACCATCAACTGCAGATGAAACAGATAGATAGATAGATAGATAGATAGATAGATAGATAGATAGATAGATAGATAGATAGATAGATAGATAGATAGATAGATAGATAGATAGATAGATAGATAGATAGATCTATATCTATATATAGATATAGATATAGATATATAAAAAGCAGACCTACATTTCAAAAGTTCTGATTTTTTTCAACTTTTACACCTTTCGTGTGCGTTAGTTGTTCACAGGTTGTAGTGAAAGTAGAGCAGTCTGCAGTGACCATGAGAGGCATGTAATGTGTTTAAATAGAGCAAAGTAGTGTTTGGAGAATTGGTAATTACTTACATCCCTCTCTGACCATTGGGACACTGTCCAGATCACCTTCTGCCACATCGATCCACACATACGCAAAACATGTGCAAGCTATGATGAAATGTAGTTAGACACTTGCTACACAAACACCCAGTCAGTTCAATTGTCAATGGTTACAATGCTTATCAGACATAACCAGCATAATAGTACTTCAGTAGCAGTCATTAATGGTACAATATGTCATGTAAGTTAGTTAGATTTCTTTAACTCTTCCTGGTTGGCCTTCTCTGCAAGGTCAAATCACCCAAGACATTCCTATTGCCCTCTACAGGACAAAACCTGAAACTCCTCCCACCAAAAACTACTACAGTAATTTTTCTGGAAACAACAAAAAAATTATTCTTTATCAACAAGGTTTAAAATGGTTCTTTACCTAAATACTTGCATAAGGTTTAGAGTATTTAAGCACCCACATTCACATAATCCATATACAGCAATATAATCATGACCGCATAAAACAAAACAAGGTAATATTTGTCTGCAAACCCAGACACGTAGTTTCATTAGCTATAGCTATTAGCTATACAGAGAGTCATCTACTGCAAGTTGGTTGCACTAGAAAAGCATCAAAGTTCAGTGACATAGTCAGTTGCAGGTCAAGTGCAAACGTAGCTGAAGAGCTAGCTGCTAACAAGTTCATGCAAAACTTGCACATGCAAGTGAATAATACCTCTAATCTGTTAATTTCCCTGCACGGGTTTGCAGTTATGAACATTAATGTTTTCAAGCCTTTAGTTGACTCTATAGCTGTTTTGCACCACCGTTTGAAAACGATGTGCAACATTTCTTGTATTTACTGAAAGAAAAGCATCACTGTGTATGACTACTATCATATGTTGAAATAAATAAACACTGTCTCCAAACGGATTTTGCTGAGATAAAACATTATTATCAAAATAGAAGTTTTATTATTTTATGATGACTCTATTAATCAAATAACAAATTCAGAAAAGAAGTATTAAAGGAATTTGCAAATATTAGCAAACAGAAAAAAGTATCTGTTACTTATGATGAAATGTATGCAAAAACGTAAACATAAGCAATATGAATTGCTTAAGGTATTGCTGTTGCAGTCATATGCGGTTTAATATTTTGCTTGTGGGCACCTAAACAAGAGGTGGGGATCAAACCACCAACATTCTGATTAGTAAACAACCAGCTCTACGTCCTGAACTACAGACACCCCAAGACCGAAGTTAAATATGCGTGTGTGCATGTGCTTATCTGTAAGTGTTTGTGTTTTGGGTAAGGAGGTCACAGGTGGCGCCAAACTCGCCTCCGGATTGAGTGTTTAACTTGAATTTCCACTCTCGCTTTTAACAGTTCTGGCACTAAGTGCAAGGGAGACATCAAGATGTGACCACAATACCACATTCTGCGTAAGTGGACCTTTTTCACACTCATAATATTGACTCTGATAATGTTTTCATCACTGCATGGCAACACCAGATCAGATGAACTGCACTCTGCGCAGACCAAATACACGGCAGCTCCTGCATGATTGAAGGACAGAACGATTTGTGTTGCTTTTACCTTTTTACCCCTGAATCAATAAAAGACACTCTTTCACCTTTTCCTGAGTTGAGAAGCACGTGTGTGCTGTTCGCTCATCAAGACGCACCCACTTGCTTTGCTCTTAGAGGCCAATCGTTTTGAGTGTTTCAAGGAAATGGACATGAAAATATACAGAATTGGCTGTAATTATATGTGAAGGTTTATTTAAGTTTGAGGGAAGCGTGAAGAAAAAAGACAGGCAGACAGAAATCCAAATGAGAGTCTTGTATGCCTCTTGAGCAGAGTGGGTTAAGCCTCTGTGAGTGTGTGTACTTATCCATGTATGTGTGTCTGTATTTCACATTGTGACTTGATGATGTTGTCTGGGCCAATCTAGCAGAGTGAATGGTTTGAATTTACGAGCCCGCGACAGTCAAATTGTCCTAATCACTAAGTAAATAGATACTTCCCCAAACTATCAGGGCACACACACTGACAAAACTGCTTACAAGGACAAGGTTGGAGAGTGAAAAAAAGGAGAAAACTTTCACTGTTAATTGTTGTTTTCCTTCTTATTCCAACTTAAAAACACTTGGTGTAATTATTCATAAGTGCCACTTTGATTCGGGCAAATTTGTTTGAAAGAAGCTTAAGGTGTTTTGGTTGAGTTATTCTCTTACAGAGCTTGGGTTATTCACGAAGGGTCTTTTGCTTGCAGCGTTTTTCGTTAAATTGAAGCTGAGAGCCGGGGTTTGGATAGAATTACACACCTTGTGCCCCTTTCTGAATGACTTGCCTCTAATCTAACCCAATCTGGCTTTCTACAAACCTTATGGTGCTATATTTCTTTACATGTGTTGGGTCTTAAGATAGGATAACAACTGATGAAGATAATCCACTAAAATGAATTAGATTTGTAAAAAAAAAATGCTTTTAGCTTAAGTGAATCCACTGCCTCTTGTAAACATTTAATTAAAGTTTACAGTGGATAATGCCATGAAACTTAAGACTATCTTGATTTAAAAGCACAAACAAATGTGCACAGATAACACAGGAAATTTGCTGTAATAAGCATCTGCAACGAGGTAATTACATCAAATTAAAATTGCTGCGCAAATGCAAATAGAGAATCATAGAATTCAACAGCCGATGAAACGTTCAGGTCAACCTGTTAGAGTTTCTAAGATATTTCATGTTTTTAAATTAAAATATCTAAAGATGACTACAGACGATATGCTGTCAAACATACACCACTGTGTACTGCCTCTGCATTTATTGCACCTAAACTAAAAACACGTTCAATTTCTGCAGACAGCACAGGTAAAAGTGTGTTAAACATTCACAAAAACGTAACAACAGAAATGCTTTTAATGGTGTTGTAACTGGAAATCAAGGCATGCACCACTCTACTTGTGGTTCACCAGTGATTTGAACATTAGAGTGTAGCTCAGGCCAAGTAAGCAATCCTGCACTAGAGTATAGAGTGTCTGTCATGCCTGGTTTACACTGGACCCATGTCTGGAACAGGAGCGGTGAGGATACTGTGACATACCAGGGACTGAAACTCTCAAGTGGCTCATGTCTCACACTGTGGTGAGGGAAAATAAAAAGAATAAATAAATTTAAAAACACGACTGAATTTATATGACACAGCTCAGATGTCTGGTTGCTTTCTCGTTTGAAAAATTTAAAATTAAATTTAGCAACTCTAGGTATACATTTTTTTCTCTATACTTTACATGATGAGAAAAAAAATAATTACATGGGGAAATACGAGCTGGAAGACAGTTACATAAACTATTTAGCTGCACTGAGGGTTGATATACAGTATAACTTAAATGAAACAATAGCCAGGTCAACTTAAGACAACAAGGAAATTAAAAAATGAATGTACATTTTTTTTACTTCTACATTTTTCAAAATTACCAAAAAAAACCCCAAAACAAAACACATCAGCACAAGTTCGTCTAGACATTTACGTATCACATGTCCACATAATGTGGCTTATAGGAGCTCCCAGCCTTCTTAACCTACCTACACAGCAGCCGTTAGCTTTACAGTCTAACATTAAGGGCCACAGCAAATGCCAGAGCTGGTGTTTAACCTGTAAACTGGAAATGAGGCAGCTCAGTGTATGCGTGTAATAGTAGGAATGATACTAATCGCTTTTTAGCAGTTTGTAACAGACACAGTTTTTACTGCACGTGTGTACACACGTGTACAAAAGTGTCTGGCTATGTTTGAGAGTGTGTGTTTACGGGCTAATTAGGATTGCAGTTACACCATAATTAGTTTTGTGGCATTCCCACAGCACGGAATATCATGTTACATCATATGCATAATTAGGCAAAATAAACATTCAGTGCTGTAGTTGGTTGCTATGACTCTTTCATCACCTTCCTGTTTTTTTCCTCTTTTTCGACTCCCTCCCCTCTCCTTTTGTTTCTCTTGTTTTGTCTATCAGACATGCTGACATGCAAACACACCAAAACGCAATGTGAGAAGTTGTGCCTGTAACACACATATTCAACCTGTAACACATCTAGACACACACAGACATTTTTAAAGGGTGTCTGTAAACGTGTGAAGACAGAGTTTCTATAAAGATCTAAAAGATTTAAAAGAGACATCAATTAGATGTTTGAGGCAGAGAAAATAAAATAAGTTTTAAAGCCGCTTTCACACACCCACACACACACACACACATACACACACACACACAGTGGCACTTTGGGGTACTTTCCTGCACCGTCAGTTGAATTTTGTTGTGTATGTGTTGGGTTATGCATGTGCAGTAGTTGCTAGAGGTGGACAAAATGAAAATGATCCAAATATGAATAGTGTCAATACCAATTCTAGCATTGGTTTCAGATCAATACTAGGGCGATAAGATTAATACTTTGCTTCTATCCTCTAAGTTTAGCATGTAGCCACTGAATTGTGTTAAATAAATTATTTTAATTATTTTTTGGAAATAAAAAAATATACATCAAACATGTACTATGAAAACCTTTTTGTATTTAAGTATCAGCATCTGTATTTGTAATACAGATAATACTCATAATAATCAGCAATACTGGTCCTGTATTAACTTGTTATTGGATCGATACCAAAATTTGCAATATCGCAGAGCAGAGCACTAGTGGCTGCGTGAATACAAACCCTCCCACTTCAACATTTCACACTTTCACATCTCTTTCAGGAAGATTTGAATTTTGCAGAAAATGCACCTCTAAGTTTTGTGGTGCATTGGCAGCAAGACTGCAGTTCCATCTGTGACCACTTGAGGCTGGCTCAAAAAGCAAACCAATGTCGTAGTAGACTTTGGCTCATAGTGTGCATTCATACAAATCACTGAACACTGCAAACCTTTCCATCAAACTAAAGTTTGAGTGTGACTTCTCTGCCTCCTTCTTGATTGCCATAAAGTGCAACAAAGTGTCTCTTCTCCCTCCCTTTAGTTAAACGGCTCTTACATTGAACTGTCACTGACTTTCATTAAACTCTTGATAACAATGTTACGTTACCAAAGCTGTGCAGTGTCTGATCCACCTACAGTATCCAGAAAAGTCAGTGAGTCAACTTTGTGTGAACAAAAAGCTCAAACCTGAAACACATGAATTAAACACCCATTAATTCTGGTTTACAAATGTTGGTTATAAATCCAGTTAAAAATACAACCATAAAAATAAACCATTTGCCTTTCTTTTTCTCTCAGCTGTTCCTGAATAAATCCATAGGCTTTTTTTTATATACTTTGGTGCTCCAGAGCAGACACATGATGTCAATACCACTATTTATTATGTTTATTTTGTTCTTTCTCCATACTGGAAATGTCAGGCTCAGTCTTTGCTCTGTGGCTTTTGGCTGGACCTTAGAAGAAATGACAGCAAGGCAGCAAGGAGTCTATTTTTCCTATGTGTGTGTGTGTGTGTGTGTGTGTGTGTGTGTGTGTGTGTGTGTGTGTGTGTGTGTGTGTGTGTGTGTGTGTGTGTGTGTGTGTGTGTGTGTGTCTCCATGTATGTTTGTGTGTGTGCATGTTACTGACAGATTTTTCTTTACACTTCATGCTGACATTGACATTAGCCATTTAGACCTCTGTGTATTTGTGTTGCTCCAAAATCACAGGCGATGCTCAATTTGCTCCAGCCGACATGAATTTGTTTGTCTATCTACAAATATGTGTGGATGGTGGATGTGTCTGTGTGTTTCCCTCCATATTTACAAATCTCTCTAATGAGAAATAATTGAGGTGCAGCACTGAATTAAATTAGCTACAGTCAATTTATTTTTCTGGGAAACATGTCCATATTTTAAAACCAGCTATTGCTTAACAAATAAAATGAAATTTCTGAACAAGTAAAATGTAAGCCTCTACTGTCCACTTCTTAGAGTTGTGTTTACAAGATTAATTTTAAAATGGTTGTGACCTGGGGGTGTTTATAAGGCAGCTTTAGCTTGTGAATGTCTCAGCAGTCAGTGAATCATTCTGGCTAGAGAGAGAGAAATTACTTCCAGAGAGAAGTGGGGGAACTAGAATGAAAGCAGCAGGGACAATCGTTATCATCTTCAAAAACCTCCCACATACACACAATCACCCGAAATATGATTTAACTTGAAATCTAATTTTGTGTAGACATACATGCATACAGATTTCCAGGTTTCTGCATGGCAGAGACCAAATGACCACAACATGGTAAACATAATCATGCTGAAGTGTACATGTATGTGTACACAAAAACTTGAGAGCTACGTATTCGTAGCACTGGCAGAGAGGGATAACCTGCCCTTCTTTTATGGAACAAGTATCAGTGTGCACACAGTCTCCCATTATTCCTCCATATGCCTCTGGCGTATGGGTGGCCCTACATGTCCCATTAAAATGATGAAACGTACTCCTGGAAAACTCCTTGATAATTAGTCTGTACATATCTTGACTGCAAGATGAAAAGGTTTGAACATATGCATTCAAGCCAGCCTGTTTGATCAGCATTAATCTATCACAAAGTTGTTTTCTCTCTCAAAGAATGAACAGGCTGGGATCACGCTCTTCAGCCTCCCAAGGAAGGCATGTGTTCGAGTGCTTGAAAGGAGAGTCGGTCCATTACTCGAACCTCAGATTCATGGAGAACAATGCAGTATTCATTTTGGTTGCGGAAAACTGGACAAGCTCTTTATCCTCTCAAAGATACTTAAGGGTGGATTGGACTTGAAGTAGGTATTCGAATCCATCCCTGGGGGGTGATTCAGGAGTTCGGGGTATCTGGCCCGCTGTTACAGGTTATTTCATGCCAGTGCAACTGTGAGTACTTGGATCACATTTTTGCCAATAAGAGAGACTCATTCATGGTGGGGGATTCACCAATTCTATTCATAATTTTTTTTTTTTTTTTTTTTTTTTTTTTTTGGCCTGTCCCGTTTGGCTCTTTTGCCATCAGAATTGTTGTCTAAAGGCAAAGAAAGATGCCCAACGGATTTACTTTACCAAACTGACCATCCCAGCCTTGCCTTAATGGTCCATTTGATTCACCTTTTATTGTTTATTTTATTTTCACTTACTGAATACGGGACAGACTTGACTGGGGGAAAGAAGGGGAGAAAGAAAGAGGGAAAGAGAAACAGCTGAGAAGAGGGACGGGGGAGAAGGGCAAAAGACAAAAACCAACAGAACGGGCAGAGAAAAAAAAATGCATATATCAATCACCTGGATCACCTGCTGAGAAAGAAAAAAGAAAACAAGCAGAAGAGAACAAGAGTAATAGAATAAACAACATCACAATGATATATGGGAATATGACAGTAAATACTAAATGTTAAACATTATTGTGCAGCACATAAGATCAACAGAACACAGTGTGCTTTGAGGTAGGAGCCAAAAAGGGTGTAGTTTGTGGGTGTGATCACCCGTGTGTACACCTGTGAGCATGGACGCGCTTGTTTTTTGTTTTTTAAAAGGTTCCTTCATGTAATAATCTGCTAGAGGGTGTGGGGGGGCCACAGCCCCGTCCTCCAGGGCGTGAAGCAGGTGTGGAGGAGATCAAAACTCCAGACATCCAGAGGCCCCCAGAACACAAGAGACCAAGAAAGACCAACAGAGGGGCAGCTGCGCCACTGTCCCGGAAAGAGCTGAGGAGAGTCCCAGATGAGGGCTCACTCAGCAGCCGCGGAGCAGAAGCCAGGGGGAGTTGCAGTGACGCGCCCGTGAGCTCCGCCGGCAGCCAGCTGCGCCTGAGTGACCGAGCCCCAGGCCGAGAGGCCGGGGGCACCCCACCTCCGAAGTGGCCCGAGCGAGCCCCAGGCTCCAGGCCCCGATAAGCGGCCGCCAAGGAGTGAGCCGGTGTGTACCTGGACGCCCATCCCCGGACACAAAGAACCACCAACGCACCGATGTCTGAGGGGGTCCGCCACTGGCAGGGGAAGTAATTTTTTATACACAGAATTTCCGTGGATAGCTAATTGTCTGAAGTTCTCCACTGTGGTGGCATCCGGACCTCACCTCATTGTTTTTTGCAGACGATCATCATCTGGTGACCTCCTGTTTGCAACAGGGTGGTTTGAAGCTGAGAGTGGTTCTCAGCCAGAGAAGGGTAGAGTCCCCACTCTGGCTCAGGGATGAGTTCCCAACCCAAGTGGAGGAGTTTAAACATCTAAGGGTCTTGTTCACAAGTCAGGAGAGAATGGAGTGGAAGACTGACAAACAGATTTACATGGCATATTCTGATGCTGAAACCAAAGTTGTCGATCTAAGTTTTTAACCTCACCTGTGGCCTCTGACTAGTGACCAAAGGAACAAAACTTCAGATCCAAGTGCCATAAATGAGTTTCCTCTGAAGGGTGTCTGGACACGGCCTTAGCAATAGGGGAAGAATATTAGGAGGGGTTCAGAGTAGGGACACTACCCCAGCACAATGACCCAAGACATGCTGAAGAGACGATCTTGGGGTCCCCTTTGCAGAAAATGTTATGTTAGGCATATCATAAAATAATCACTGTTTTTAATAAACTGCTTCATCAGACTGATAGCTAAAAAAAGCTTTCTTGTCACAAAATAAATCGCACGTTTGACGATATGGGCATTCGATATATGCAATTTATGACATTCACTAATCTGATAATCTTTTAATCTTTTGTGCAACTTGGCATATCAACAGGATGGCCTACTAATTGTTTTTTTCTTCTAGTTTGTGTGGTATAAGAATTAAGAATTATTTGGTGAGATAATCTACGTAATCCCATATTTGTATATATTATGGCATGCAACTCAAATTTACAGACGTGTCTTGTCAATGAAATATTCAAAGAGCACAGGAGAGGGAAAGAAAGACTTTTACATATCTGTCCCTCTGGCTGCAGGGACTGAAAGTCAAGTACATACACTGCCCCACTGTGGCACATCTATATAAATCAAAGGGAATACACCTCTTATTAAAACACTGTCATTCTTAATGCTAAATTGTAGCATTTTCAGTATTACTGTTTATTTGTTTATTTTACTGTTTATTTACCACAGAGAGCTGGAAAAACCAAAGAAAGAAAGAAGGAAAGAAATTGTGCAGTCACTGTTGAGATTTTGTTCAACAGCTGCACTTCCTCATGGCTCCTACTCAGCACATTTCCATCAACCACCTCTGCCAGACCACAACACACTCAAGAAACAGCTCGCTTTAACACACACACACACACACACACACACACACACACACACACACACACACACACACACACACACACACACACACACAGCTGAGTGCATTAGCTGTGTAGATTAATGAAAACGTCTCACCGAACAAGGAAGGGAATACCTTGGACTGTGGAATTACTTGCAGACTGTTTTGTGTGCATGTGTCTCAGAGGTGAGAACAGCATGTTTCATCTCAAACCTTGTTTCTCAGTGCTGCTACTACTACTGCTTTTACTTTTCCCTTGTCTCACCCTCCTTCATGCCCCCTTGCTGGCCATTTACACTTGTCAAGACGTAGCCATTAAACCCAAAAGCCTGTACCGAATTTTTTATTACGAAACCATTTGTATCCCTGAAAGAAAAATAAATCCAACATTCCCTTGGACTGCATTAGGACTGCGGTTTGGAGATTTGTTTAGGCTGATAACACTCTCAAATGCTGATGTGACTGGAAAAATAACTAGGCCTTCATTCTGTCTTCCTCACTCGCTTGCTTGCTTTCTTTCTTAGGACCCATAGAAGGGCCCTTGTCTGGGTGTTAACCAGCTGGCTGTAACGTAAAGTCATACTTTATTTGACTTCTATTAGGGGAACAAGATATCTAATGAAGAGGACTGTTTATGCTATGTGTAAGCCATAAGAAAGAAAGAAAGAGAAGTGGGGAACTGGTCTCAATAAAGCAGTTGGATTTGCTCAGCGCTCTTGTAAAATCAAGTGGGCGCAATCAAAACGACCAGGAGAGAGAGGGGGCTAACAGGGCAGCTCTTTCTGGAAAAGTCTCCGACTAACTCTTCTGGTGTGTATGTGTGGGTTCATACAAGTGTATGGGCACTTTCGTACATGTGTCTTTCATCCTGGAATGAAAAATCCACTGGAGTGTTTCTCCATTCAGCGCTGCAGCCCAGAGCTACACTTTTTTCTGTCCCCTGTTCAAAAACTTGAGCCTGATTTCCAGACTATTTGTCTGGCTGCTTCATGGTCGCAGTGATTTCATGACAGTATCCATATGCAAGCGCGGGCGGATTGGGGTTTTATCTTTCTGACATAGTAGCAATTGTACAATCTGATGGCCTTGGAAAGGTAATGGCTATTCACATTGAGCTGCCAAAATGAAACCCAACTCTAGATGACTGGGAGAATGTTCCCACATCTCTTGTTAAATTGTCTCTGTCTGGTCATTCATTTGTATGGTTGTTGTTTTTTTCTTTCTTTTCTTCCTTCTGTCTTTAGCTCGTGTCTTTTTCTCTTCTAGGCTTTGTTTGAAGTCTGCTTTAAGGCAGTAAAGGAACTCCCCCATCCTTCCCTTGGCAATATAAATGACAGCTAGTGAAACTTGATACACTAGCCCACCATTTAAAAAAAAAAGAAAAAAAGCCCGATAGCCATGGTGCTCACTCTGTTAATCAAATTTGCCATAATTGTCATCTGCAGATTTTAAAAGACGCAGAGGGGAATCCATAAGACGAACCTCTGAACTTGGAGCCCTGGGGTCAGTGTTTGTGCGTGTCTTCGGGGATCGTCTGAGAGTTTGTATTTGGTCACGCTGAGTTAAGGAGCTCCATCTGAGTTCTGGATGGCTAGTCTCCTAAGGGAAAGCCTATCATCCACCCACTCTGTCTCTCAGTCTAGCTGTCTGTCTCCCCGGTCCTCATGTTAAATCCTCCCACCCATTGTGTCTGTTTTTACTTTCTCTCTCTCTCTCTTGTCCTTTCACTCTCTCTGCCCTTGGCCATAATTTTTAACTCCTGTTTAAAACTTCATTTTGTCACAGTTATCAGAACAGCTTTTTCAGCTATTTTAAAGACTAGTGAGTCATATAATATATGTATAAAAAAAATACAAATTATGAAATAATGGCTCTCTTTCTCTTTCCTCAACTACTGCATTTTGCAAACATCTGCTCAGGCCAACACAGCTCCACTATTGTGTAGTGTTACATTAACTGTAGCACTTTAAATCAAAATTGTCAGGAAAATATCAATTCAGTGCTCATTATAGTTTTACATATCTCAGCTTAGAATTAAATTCCCCCATTTTGGCACCACAGCACTGGACACTTTAGAGCATTTCTCAATTCCTGCCACAAAAACAATCCCATACCAACATATGGCTCTTGGATTTGTTCAGGCTGGACTGGTTTGACGGAAGGAAGTGTAGTGGAGACAGTCCGTCAACACTTGAGTGTTAATCCGAATGCCTGTAAATAACATCTGATGTTTTTCTACAAGCCAAATGCCTCATCCCTTTACTTTGAAGCTTTCATAATTCATCAGTCCTGTTAACCAGGTCACGTAAGTTATGTAGCTGCTGAGGTCTATAAATAAAAAATCAGTTTTAATGCTGAATAATGAGTAATAGAAGTTGCATAATAATTCATTGTGACAACCACAAGAAACTGGATTTTGATCTACATTAATATGATAGGATCCAAATCTCTCATTCCACCACATCCCGAAGACATGCTGATAGTAGCCACTAGGTGATGGGTACTGTGGTGACAGAAGGACAGACATGTGTTCAGTAGGCTGAAGTGTTTAAACAACATCATATTGATACTAGGAGGCCTAAAATGTGCCAGGAAGATATCCGCCGCACCATTAAATCATTACCAGCAGCCTGAACCCTTGATAAAACGTAGGATGGATCCACATTTTTATGACGTTTACGCCAAATTCTTCTGTTCTGACAGCAGTGACACCAGTTGTGGCCTTGTGGTCGACTGCTGTACCCCATCTGCTTGAAGGTCCAATGTGCTGTGCGTTCAGAGACGTTGTTGTGCACAGGTTGCTTATGGTAGGTGGTTACTTATTTACTGTTCAGGCAATCTTATCATTCTCCTGCGACCTCTGAAATTCCCTTAGTATTACCAATCAGAGAACTGATGCTCACTGGATATTTTCTCTTTTTCAGACCATTCTCTTTAAATCCTAGAGATGACTGTGTGGGAAAATCCCAGTAAACCATCATTTTCTGAAGCAACTACAATCGGTCATTTAAATCACTTTTCTTCCCCATTCTGATGCTTGTTTAAACTTCAGCATGTTGTTTTGATCACATCTACCTGCTTAAATGCACTGAGTTACCGCCACGTAACTGGCTGATTAGAAAAGTGCTCTAATGAGCACTTGAAGAAGTGTATGGTACAATAAAGATTTTGTAAAAGAGGGACGTCAACGACACATGTTATTAAATACGTCAAGGTGACAATAGATGACATGTGGCCATTCTCTTTTTGTTCCATCAGAAATTCATCAGGAAAGAAACTGAAGCTGAACTGGACAACCTGCATGATTTCACATCAGTCAGCAGGCATTTAACAGTGTAACAGACCGTATTACAGCACTGGGCAAATATGCACTTTATCGCCTACTCAAGTCTTTGATTTTCCTTTCTGCTCCATTTGGATTGACATAAATTGTGCAAAATGGTATTCTTGATTTCTGCCCCAGGCGGACAGGCAGCTGGCTGAAGAAGAGGGGAGGGGGGCAGAGAGGAGAAATTTAATTCTGTTCAAGCCTTTGAATCGTGACTGTGTGTGTGTGTGTGTGTGTGTGTGTGTGTGTGTGTGTGTGTGTGTGTGTGTGTGTGTGTGTGTGTGTGTGTGTGTGTGAGACTGTATTCACACCTATGCACTACTGACCGCACGTTTAACAAGACGTTCCGTTGATCCTGCAGGGACAAGTGTTTACCCAAAGCCCTGACCTTCTTACACTGACACTTTCGCTGGTGATACAAATACCACATGCACACATATGCAGCTCACACAGCAGTAGCAGTGATGCAGGTAACTCAATCCTCATTGTCCTCCATTCTGTCAATTGGCTGACACCTGTCACATGTTCTCGCTTTCAACCAATCAGACTCCGTTTCCTTAATGATACAACGGATATTTTTACACCATGTACTTGTTGTTGAGAGACCTTCTGTAAAAATTGCGTTAGGGTGGGAAAGGGATCATATTGGGTTGCAGTATATGCATGTGCACGCATACACGTGTGCATGCATATGTGTGTGCGGTTTGAAACTAGATAGGTGAGAGAAGCCTGTGCTAATATGTCCTAAAGAATGCTTGTGACGAGGTGCTAACTCGAAGTGATTGCAACTGCTGGTGGCAGGCAGAGAGAACACTGCAGTTTTATTTGGGTGGCTGTGGAAAGCTCCCATCATGCATCATGTTGACAGCACATTTGTCAAAGAGGAATGATGCAACTGCTCCTCTGTCACATGGAAAACATTCAGCCACATATACATTTCTTGTTGGAAAAAATGACTTCTGAGAACGCGTAAGTTTGTATTGATGTGTCATTAGGCATTAGCCAGGTGGGTCCTATGTGTGAAAGATGCTAATGTTTCTTTCATTTTACTTAATTAGGAGTTGAGCCACACTTCTTTCCACCACTCTTCATTATAATAATGGGCTGGTTTTACAGCTCATGAAGATATCATTACAAAGTTTAAGCTGTACGATGGTTATCATTTAATATTCATCATGTACAGGAAAGATAAACATGAATAGATAATTTAATTTAGTTCATATCATTTGACACAGCACAGTGGTGCAGCAGTTAACGCTAGCCATTTCGCAACAACAAGGCTGTTGGTTCAAACCTTTTAATGTGGAGCTTGAACATTCTCTCTGCGTGCATGTTTTTTTCTCTGGGTACTCTGGCTTCCTCTCACAGTCCAAACACAAACATGTAAAGCCTTTTGAGAAGTCTGGACAGAAAAGTGCAATATAAACACCAGCTCTTTCCAGTCCACATCCTTTTATCATAGCAGCACAGTGATGCAGTGGTTAGCATTGTCTCAGCAAGAGAGACAGGTATGTGCATTAATGGTTGTTTGTATTTCTGTCCGGGGTGGACCCCATCTCTTGTCAGTCCACTTAGATAAGCTCCAGCTCCATTTAAATAAGTGTTTAGGACAAGGAAAGATAGGTCCTCTTAGTGGTATTTTAAATAAATGCACAGCTTTAAAAGTAATTGTAAGTATTACTCAAAATAAAATTGTTTGCCAGAGCTCCAAGCATATGGGTCCATCACTCCCACCTCAGCATTTTTCATAATGCAGGGTTTATTCTTGTAAAGGGGTGTGTTTTAACTCAAACCATGATCTTGTAAAAACCCTAGCCAAGTAGTTTTTTATTAAGCAAAACTTAAAAAGGGTTTAAAAATGAAACTAGTTAGTGGAAAACATTGAAGTGTAACTAAACCATCTCCAGCCCCCCAATGTGCTACCATGTGTCATGGCACCAATGCCAAAAGATACATTTTCACTTTTTGTGCACCTGGCAAAGTGGCATCTGTGATATCTCAGGGTGAGAATGCACTGGTATAACACACTTGCACATTTCCTAGTGCTCATTTAAGACAAGCATCTAGGCTTCAATACAAGCCACCTCATCAGGTAATAGTCTAGGCATTAAAATTGAACTGTCGTCTGTTTGTTTTAGTGAAGGTCAGGAGCTTTAGCTCTGTATCCAGATACCTCTACATCTAGTAGGTCAAAAAAAAAAGACCAAGACGAAAGTGTAAGTGAATGTGGCTTCTTTTCTTCTAAGTTGCCTGAATACAAAATGAACAAATATTGATCGTATAGGCACAAGTCAGGTCAAACAGTACACTCTAGCATTCTGTATATAACCAGTTAAGTAACCAAGTATATTCAGAAAACATGTGTCCCTGATGCACAACATCATGACTTTAGGAAACTTTACAGTAATGTGTCTATTAAGAGTGGAATTTATGTAAAAGTTTTCATATTGAGCAGTCATTTCCTTTTAATGTTTAAGCTCACTATTTCCAGGCAGGAGTGTCTGAGCTCTAGAGAAAATAAAACACAGAGGAAGTGGAATAAAGAAAAACAGAAATTAGTAATTTCTTCACGGTGTGGAAAAGGCAAACCTTCATCATAACCACACTCTTTGTTCTTATATTTGCTCGCTCTTAAATACTTGTGTCTTAAATACTGTGGATTTCTTTCACAGATGTCAGACATTGTCATTTCCAACAAGGGAGGGTGAGTTTGTATGTTTGAGCTTATCTTGTTGGTTTACTATGTAGAGACAAAGACGCATTGTGTGCCTGATTGATATGTGTCCCTGTTTTCTTTCTCTGTATCTGCTCCTCACGCTGTGCATGCTGGTATTTAAGGACATGCTTGTCCCCCATCTGCATTTCATTGTCTGTGTAAGTGTGTGTGTGTGTGTGTGTGTGTGTGTGTGTGTGTGTGTGTGTGTGTGTGTGTGTGTGTGTGTGTGTGTGTGTGTGTGTGTGTGAAGGCATTTGTGCGTGTGTCTGTTTGTCGATATAGCTAATGGATTTTCTGCTGGCCCAAAGTTTGTTTGTTCAGTAATCCAATATGGCAGTCGGTTTATAAGGCAAGCCTTCAGAATAGAAGCATGACTCATGACTCTGTCTGACACAGCCGTCGATGACCTGACACCCATATCAAGTAGCACCCAAAGCAGGGGGGGGGGAGGGAGCAGGAGATTGGGAATAAGACGAATTGTGATGATCGATAGACCATCAAGACAGGCTGACATTTTAATCTGAGGAGAGGAGGAAAAGTGTTTTGAATGGAAGAAAGAAATGCAAAAAAAAGGAAGGAAAAAGAAGGAAACAGAAAAGAAAAAAATGAGAAAAGGAGGAAAACTACCGTGTTTCCAATCTTAAAACTGTAAGTTATTTTACACTTTAATGGAGAAAAAGTGGAAATCTTCTATATCTAACACACATTTAAACTATTAACTATTAACTATCAGTAGGAGAATGCATTAGTACAGTTGTCAGTAACATAGACAAACTTCAGACAAAGCATTGTTCACATAAGATTGATACTCAAGCTGGCTCACTGAGTGAAAAATCTAAGCTCAGACCAGATGATTTCCACAGAGGGAGAAACTTTCTGTCTCCTTTTTAGTACTAGTTGAGTCACTTCTCTGTCTTGGGGCCCTTCTTTTCCGTATGATATTACATTTTGCCACATGAAATGATCTAGTTTAGCCTCCCTGTAAAATGCTGTATGCTGGAGACTGGGGGATTAAAAGGGCTTATTTGACAGCTGAAACAGTGACTGAGACGAAATCCGGGCTGCTGAACAAAGCTGAATATGTAATGAGCTATCGAGTCATATACTGTTTGTGTAGCCTATTCTATAATATATAGCACAACAAGAATGTTTTTAAAATATATTACATTGACAGGTTTTAATACATTGATCTTCCAGAACAATTCCATACATTTATTTTTCACAGGTCTTTTACTTTGTTACTTGGTTCCCTGAATGTACTGAACAGTTTTTAACAGCAGCTTCTTGCTTTGGTTTATCTCTTCACTTTACCGGTGCTTTATGGTACACCACCTGTCTACCACTGACAGAGTTAGTGACCTACTAGTAAAGATATACATAGACCATTTAGTGAGTATAGGGCTAAATCCTACTCAAAGACTGAAGACCAAGCAAAAAGGATTAGGAAAGGATTCCAAAAGAGAGTGAATTTTTTATTTCAATGTGCAAATAACATCCACACATTCATCTTCTGCAGCTTAGTTGTGTCTGGATCACGGTAGTGGCAGTCTAGCCAGAGATGCCCTGATCTTCCTCTCCCCAGCAACCTCCTCCATCTTATCCATGGGGACACTGAAGTGTTCTAAGCAAGTCAAGAGACAACAGCCCCAGAGTCCAAGGTACTTCACCAAGAAGGATATGCCTGAAACACCTCAACTAGCGGGTATCCAGGCAGCATCCTAGTCAGATGCCTGAACCACCTCAACTGTCTCCTTTCATTGAGGAGGAGTAGAAGCTCTACTCTGAGTCTCTCCCAAACTGATCAACCTCCTTACATTATTTCTAAGGGAGATCCTAGGCGCTCTTCGGAGAAGCACATTTCCATTTGTGCCCATAATCTAATTTTTTCGGTCACTGCCCAGAGCTCATGACCATAGGTGAGGGTACAAGTGTAGATCGACCAGTAAATCAATGGCTTGGCTTTAATAGACAGCTCTCACAACAGAAGTAGTACAGCGTCTGCATGATTGCAGATGTCGTTCTAATCTGTCTCTCATTCTTCCACCATCGCTGTTGAAGAAGACCCTGAGATGCTTAAGTAAGAACACACAAGACATGTGGATAAATGTATATTATACATTCCATTTATGCATTTTAGGTATGATTAGATAGCAAGAAAATGTTTGGTGTTAAGACGTAAAGCATATTTGGGATAAAGGCTGATTACAAAATAAGTAATAATTAAAATATGCATTGCACAGTAAAAAGAAACAATGAGAACTGTAAGATACTACTTAAAGCAAGAAGAAATAAAAATCAAGAAGATTTTAAACAAAATGGTGGAAAATTAGATGGGAGAAATCAGCGAGGAAGCTTCGACCCATGAGTCAACATGGCTTGGCAAGAAACA
This sequence comes from Rhamphochromis longiceps, assembly GCF_057381845.1. Classification (NCBI taxonomy): domain Eukaryota; kingdom Metazoa; phylum Chordata; class Actinopteri; order Cichliformes; family Cichlidae; genus Rhamphochromis; species Rhamphochromis longiceps. The sequence continues at coordinate 10,763,883 of NC_140569.1, read as the reverse complement.
TGACACACAACACCATGCAGCGCTTCAAGATTTTCCCCCATATTTCTCTCTGTCTTTGTCTTTCACTGTTTCAATGTCTTTTTCCCTTCGGTAGTATGCCAACCGAACATCCCCCAGCATTGTTCTCAGACAAACAGAGGATGGATTGTCTTACCTTTTCAGGAAGACAGAAAAAAACAGGCAGAACATAAAACTCCCTAAAAAACACAGGGGAGAAAAGGGGGAAGTGATGGTGGCAAAGGAAGGGAGCAGGGAGATGGGATAGTGGGAGGGGGGGAGGTTTTGATAAGTGTAGTGTAAAGAAGAAGTGTAGAAGGATGATCTTTGATTTTAGACACAGTTTTCAAGTCAAGCAGCTAATGTGTTCGGTATGAACCTTGGTTCTGAAGTCATTGTTTGACAAAGATACCGTATTCAAATACCAAACTAGCCACAATTCCTACTGCAACCAGTAGGTTGCTGGGCTCAGACTGCATGCTGCTTTTGTCCTTTACAATGGTCACTCTGTTAGATACAGTCATAACATCTTGTCCTCCAGTGACTGGCAGACATTAGATACTATGCAGACGTCACGTTATCATGTTTGCTGTTTATCACAATGTGAGCAAAGTCATCAAAAAGGAGGAGCTAGCAAGTAAAAGCACGTAAGCAGATAACGCCAACAAAAGTGGTTTGAATGATACCAACTGCCCACTTTCGAGCGCCACCTAGTTACACCAAAAATATTCCTCCCTGGTGTTGCCTTGTTTCAGTTTTAGGTGAGCAGTAGAAAAACTTGACATCCTCAAAAAACTGAGAAATCATCATAATAACAACATGTTATTCTTCTCTCTGGATGTCGTGATGAATCCCAAAATCAGCACTGGCGTTTGTCCATTATGAAACATGTAATTATCCTAAATCAAGTTTCCAAGACAAAACCTTAAAAACTGCACAAAGTGCCGTTTTCTGTTTTTGTCATTGTCTGTTTCATTGGAGTTGTCAATAGACAAAAGCAAATGGGAGATCTTTATTTATCTTCAATGTGAGTGCCACATAGCGCATGGTCAAATGACATTGGTTATTTTATTTTTTCCATTGGTATAATGTGATGCAGAGAGTAATCATTTCCTGTTGGGAAAACAGCTCAGACCTATTTTAATAATTACAAATCTATCTGCGTGACATTTTTTGGCATGTTGCCCTCATTCTGTGTTTCATGACAACAGCATAATTCATCATTATTACCGGTATCAACATTGCAGGTCAACCTGTAATCCATTAATAACTTCTCAGATTACATCCTTCCTGTTAGTCATAGTGGAAAACTAAATACCTGTAACACCAAAAATACTGAACATTTTCCAATTACCTAAGCAGCCAATAAATATTTGTTGAATTACATCACTCTTTAGCAGTAGTGCAAGGACGACAGTCATTTTATGCAGTAGTGTTATGATAGACAGACAGACAGACAGACAGACAGACAGATACATTTTTTATGTTTTGGGGTAAAAAGTGCCAAAATAAGAGTTCAATTCCTGTCTCGCCTTGCCTGTGAGCCATGAGCTGTATCAGGGGAATTTACAGAGAGCTGAGACTTCTCACATACACACACAAGAACAAGGGGTGGATGTTATCATCGTGATCAGGTATGTATGAGAAAAACGACACACACCAACTCACTTGCCCTCTAGATAAGGAGGTACAAGTTTCCAGCTTTCTACTGCAGCCATATCCTGTTACTAATACACTGCCCTGGGCATGCACACCTACAAACGTACACCCACACAAGCACAGTGCTCCAGGGCACAAGAACGTCAGCTTCTACTGTTCCTCAATTTCTCACCCTTTTGCAGCGTTTCACCTCTCTATCACCTTCTAGCTCACACCGTGACCTTTTCACACCTCACAACTGAAAGCAGACACACACAAACGGGCGTGAGACTTCCTCATAAAATGGTATATACACTGTATCATGTGTAATACATTTTGAATGATCAAACGATGCATACACTTAGAAAAATACATTGTTAATGGCAACACAAAACAGCCTTCCTGAAAAGAACGAGCATGTACAGTGCACCAGCTGGAACAAGATAATCTGTGGAGTGATGCAGTAAACTGTGGTTTTTCTGAAGTGTTAACATGCTGCTAAGCTGGGTAATGTATCCTGATTTGCTGATGCATGTCATAGTCAAGATGCCAGACAAACACTGGTTTAAACAGTAGCTGGAGACAAGAGTGCACAATTCCCAAATATTATAGAATACAGAAAAGATATATACAGCAAATTTAAAAAAACACATTTCAATGGTGTCGCTGTTTTGCAGTGAAAGTTAGGAACAAATATTATACGTAGAACTTTTCTTAAAGGTTGCATTTAAGAATTTCAACTCCAGTGAATCGCTAAAGTAAAGTGCTTGGTTTAATGAAAACAAACAAAATAAACCGTGTTTTATTTTGTGGTATACTTAATTCTGTGATAACAAGTGAAGTTTGAGTGCATTTTAGGTCAGAAATGTAAGGAGACTCAACCCTCCCCCCTGCACTGAAACAGGTGTGGCTCACTTCCTTAAGGCCAGGTTCAAAGGTCATGACCAGAAATGCAGTGTCATCGAACATGCGAATTTGACTCTGAAACCTTAGATTCCCTTACGTCTGCAAAATACAGTCTGCCCATCTGCATCTTTTTTACCATCACTTCAGTTTTAGGCTCACACTGCTCTGCTTTCACAATAAACAGAAGCATACTTCCAAAGATATCCGTCCTTTGTGGTTTAAGAGAATTCATATGTAAACATGAGCATAAACACAACTGTTAACATACAGAGGTAGCTCTAGTTAAAACTGAATCAAGAAAATGTTCTGCAACACAATGCTGCTGGTTACTTGATTACATTTCATAGCCAGTCAGATCAGTGTTAACTGGCCATTAATCAGTCTCTAAGTATTTGTCCACTGTATAAAATATCTAGAATTTAAAATATCTTATAACTTAGAAACTATGATTCAGTGTGGTGTATGCTGTCAACAGTACCATTTAAAGATATGTTAAAATGTAATGTCACATTTGACCTTTGAACTTTCCTTCAAGGTCAATAGATTGATCTGAAGGAGACAGTGATAATAATGCTATACAGAGCTATTTAAACTATGTTTCTTACTGCCATTGTTTGTACTGACAACATTTAAGCATTCAAGGAATGATATATGGGAATTCTAAATATCACATTACTTTGGACCTCTGACCTCGTCTTCAAGGTCAAATAAGGTCAAACTTCCTTTGGGTCAAAGTTTGTTATTTATCTGTAAAACTGTCTTTAAATTATACTTTGTTTGTATTGGAAATTCACTCGCTGGGCCCACGTCTTTATTTGAGGTTTGACAGCATTTTAGTAGATAAAGGTGAATGGCTTGGACATGAATAAGCTGTGGTTTGGGGACTGGCAGCGGCTCCTGGGCCTGGCAGATCCCAAAGTACTAAATAGAAGTGAAGAAGTTAAAGAATTAAAAGGGAAGGGAGGGTGGGGCACGTAAACGAGAAAGAACAGCTTGTAGAACTGGGGGAACATATATAGATGAGAACCGGAAGGAGCGTGTTTGGAGGCGTGGTCCCGTACCTGACCAGATACTTTCTTTCCAATTATACTGTTATATGGAGATTTTAGACAGCATATTACAGTTTGCATCCAAAAATCATGTCAAATTTCAGTCTACCCCATAATAAATTATATATTTATCAAAAAATGTATTGTCAAAAGAAAGAGAATGAATACACATGAATGAATAAAATACAAAAAAATAATTATATTCAAAATTATGTCAAGTATATTAAAATGGGTTTCAGCAGAGCAAATAACAAAGCCTGCACTTTGCACTTGTTTTTACTGCACTATAAATAACGTGATTAAAAAGACCAAAAAACCCCAAAATGAATATAAACGAAGTACAATAATACTCCCTTATGACTTCTTACACCTTCTTACACCTTAATGAAAGCAAAACTGAAGTCATTGTGTTTGGGCTTCCTAAAGATCCCAACTTCTCTCTTGACTTTTTGGGACCCCTAACCTCCGATTGCACTTCTTCCATTAAGAGTCTTGGAGTTATTTTTGACAATGCTTTTAAACTTGATAAACAAATCAGCTCTGTAGTTAAGGGATCTTTTTATCATTTACGGATTTTAGCCAAAGTCAAGTCTTACCTTTGCAGGAACGATCTAGAAAGAGTGGTCCATGCTTTTATTACTTCACGGCTGGACTACTGTAATTCCCTCTATGCTGGCCTAGATCGTTCCTGCCTACATCGCCTTCAACTGGTGCAGAACGCTGCCGCTCGCCTGTTGACCGGTTCAAAAAAAAGAGACCACATCACTCCGGTTCTCTGCTCTCTCCACTGGCTCCCAGTTGCTTTTAGGATTGATTTTAAAATCTTACTGCTGGCTTTTAAGGTTTTAAATGGCACTGCACCTTCTTACCTGTCAGAACTCCTTAGTACTTATCGCCCCAGGAGATCTTTGAGGTCAGCCGATCTGATGCTTTTAGATGTTCCCAGGTATAAATTAAAGACAAAGGGAGAGAGGGCGTTTGCTGTGGCTGCACCCAGACTGTGGAACAGTTTACCTCCTCACGTCAGATTCTCCAAAAGCCTAGAAACTTTTAAAACTGCTCTTAAAACTCACCTCTTTTCATTGGCTTTTAGAAAGGTTTAATTTATTTGTTTATTTATTTTTTATTTGATCAGCGAGGTGTTTTACGAAATTGTGTTCTATTGTATTTTTATCTGTATTTACTGTACAGCACTTTGGTCAGCCTTGGTTGTTTTTAAATGTGCTCTATAAATAAACTTGACTTGACTTGACTTGACTTGAGTAAATACTGCCCAGAGAATGAGCTGCTTTGGCACAAGTTTACATGCTCTGGGCGACTCGTGTTCTATTTGTGGTTCACTTGTAGTTTGAGTTCTATTAGCCAGTTGTGTTTGAGCAGGCCTTTTAAAAAATGTATCTGGATTTGCAAAACCTGGAGGTGAACAGGAAGACTTGACCCAGATATCTCCTGGATATAGCAAAAACCCTGGGAATGGTCCTTTGGCCCCAAAGGCTATGTCAGAAGACTAGTCGGAGGGTTCCCAGATTATGTCAACATGAGCTTAGCAGAAGCACCTGGATAGCATGACAGAGTAACACTGCATCTAAATCGCACAAAATAGAAATATACACACATATGCAACCAAGGTCTTGACAAGTTCACTCAAAGTCTTAAGTGTGAGATTAGATGGGTCTATCGACAGTTAACACACACTCTTACACACAGTGAGTTGCTGGGTGGACAGCTCCCACAGCACTAAATGGTAAACACCGGGTTTCAGGTGACACGTTTGGAATGTAGAAAATGCACTTTCATAATAAGCAGCTCCCTAACACTGCAGGGTACTTTAATCTCCATTTCTGCAGATGTGTGTGTGTGTTGATCAACCTTTAAGGTTAATAAACCCATCACAACTATGCTAATGTGTGTTAAAGAGGTGTGTTTAGCATGATGAAGTGGTTTAAGCCAGTAGAGATTATATGCATGAACAGCTGAGCGTAAGAGCCTCACTAGCTGAATTGTGCACTTATAGTTATAAGAAAACACTTATACTACAAAAAACAATGTGACAAGCCGATTGCATGCCACACCTTGCAAGATTAGCAAGTCGAATACAGTCTTGGTCCAAATATTTATCTAAATCTTGAGATGTATCAAAGACGCAGTTAAGATTTGTTAGGTCTATGTGTCTAGCTCTGTAATACTTGAGAGTCATTCTCAGCTCTTCAAAGCAAAAAACACTAAAAAGATCAGCGTGAAGTCATAGCAGTCATAGCAAGTGAACACAATTTTCTGTAATATTCCAGTTGATTGATTTGTAAATACATATTATAAAGTAAACAGTTGGAACTTGACGAAGGCTGTTGGTTACTGAAGCACCGAATCAACCATCGGTATTCTCACATTTTCATTGTCTAATAACCACTTTAAGATGGCTTTCTTATACAGGGAACTTACTATGTGAATCTAATTGCAGCCATGAAAGACTGTGGATACTGTATGTGTGACCTGTAAGTGCCTGTATGGATGATTGTGCATTTTACACAATCACATTAGTACAATCAACTTCTACTTTACCTGACACACTGTAACAATAGTTTAATTCATGCAAGTTAATTAAATAGACTAACTGGTATGGCAACAATTGTCACTTTCAGTTGCTTACAACGTAAGATGTCTAAATGTGTGGAAAAACCTGCATCTACAAGTGCATACACACACACACACAGACACACACAAACACTGACTAAGCAGTCTTGCACACATTTCCCACACAGACACATTGTCTCATTTCCCTAATCATGTGGTTTTCTGTCACTGCAGTGATCTACTTCCTGATCGTTACCTGTTTTTATTCAGGCAGGGCTTGTGTTTGTGTGTGTGAATGTGTATATGTGTGTCTGGGTGTGTGTCTGCTATTTGAGTAGTGATATACTCGACAAAAAGTCAAAGAGAGTTCATCCAACAAGATCAGGAGGAGGTGCCGGGACTGTCATGTCCCAACAACTTTAGAGGAAAACTGAGACGCACATGCACGCATGCACACACGTACACATACACACGCACGCACATGCACTCACGCACACGAAGCTCGCATAAACACACAAGAAACAAAGTTCTCTGTAGATGTCAACAGAGACATTTATAATATTTGAAAAATGGAGTTGGAAGTTGGGATCAGGAAAGTAAATAAGATTTGCCATTGAGTAATAAAAATAACACCTCTGAGTGAGTTTAAATATGTCTAGAAACCACATGTTACAGCCCTCATGCTATTCCAAACACCATTGTGCCAACTTTCTGTATCGGCTACAAAAAGGTGTATAAACGAGCTTAAAATTGAGGTACAAGGTTAGATATTTAGAATCACATGAACTTATTTCCCACTTCTTCCTCATGTCCTTGGAGCTTTCTGGAAGTCCCCTGTGAAAGCTGAGAACAGCTGGGTCTCTTACTATGGTCAGGGCTTCATTCCCTTGGCCCATCCCCATCAAAGGCCTTCTGTTTGGGGGTAAAAGAGTCCAATTTCTGGGCCTCCCAAGACCAAACCCTATGGTGGCTTGAAGTAAAGAGCCTGGAGTGGGGTGGCGCTAAGTAAGCAGGGGCCGAGCGATAGCCCGGGATATGAGTAGACAGGCCTGCCTGACTAGTGGTTCTCTCGCTGGGGAGAAGAGGAATTTCTTGTGCGAGAAAGGAGAGGAAAGAGGGGCTAAATATAAGAGATATGTGTGGATGCGTGTATATTATTTGTTGGGGGCGCTGAGTGGGTGTGTGTGTGGACTGTATTTCCCTACAGTGCACCCATTAGGGAAACTCTGGAGAGAAATACATTCAGCACTTCATTTATTATTCTGAGCAGTCAGCTGTCATCTGTGTACTCACACACAGACAAGCAGTCACCTCTGTATGATCCATGCACACATAGCAGAAACACATATCAATGCACACAAGAAATAAATGAAGCGTGTCACTGATACAGACAGTCCAGGTGACAGAATTAATTCCCACAGGGACAACCCGAACTACAACTGCATTCACTCAAAACACTTCTAACTTTGGCTAACCAAACACACACTTTAAGAAGGAAAAACAAAGTCTATATATAGATGTTGATGGAAAGATGGCATATATAAAAACTATATGACATGAGAGTCTAAATAAATAATGAGTTTGATTTTTATTTTAAACAATAAAAGCATTATCATATCACAACATCACATTTTGAATACTCTATGTATGTTGGAGTTTTGAATTTGAGCAGTTTAATGTTTTTTCTTTTCTGGACTAGTTACACCGTATAATTTGAACACAGGATACGAACCTAACCAATATTAGAAAAACAAACAGCAAGGCCACAGAAAACGACAATATTCTGCAGCAAAGCTATATCGTATCGCTTCTTCTGCATTTTTTATAAGATTTCAAAGCTCATAACAAGAACTTGGAATCTCAGTTGTTCTTTATCCTAATTTGGCAAACATCTCCTGAAGGAAAGGCACTTCTAAGAAAGGAGCTACTATGAAGAAGCAGCCATCATGAGGTGTGTTACGATCAGCTTGCCACAACAAAGAATGGAATCACAATGTCAACTTAAGAAGAATTAACAAATATTTATTAGACTTAATAGTAACAAGAGTGACATGTGTAAGTCAATATCAGTGCTGTAGGACAGTTTATGGAGGTGTTGGCAAATGTGAGGTGTGTTACAAGTGTTTAAAGCTAGAGATCTACCTGTATGCTAATAAGAAAAGAGCTGAGTCTGAGAAAATCAAAGTTATCTCAACATTTTGAAACGCATTGCTTCTATTAAATTTATAATTAAGACATCATTTTAGTAAAAAACTAACTAAAACTGTACAATAACAATATTTTGTTACAATATTTTGCAATAACAAATTTAAGTTTGTTTGTTTTTTCAGTACAATAAAAAATCTGTTTCATTAGATATACTATTGTCTCTGTACTATTTTCATTTACCTATAGAGTTTAAATAATGTTCAATTTATTGCACTGGCTTTTACTTTAAATTTTAAATGTGTGTTTTCTCTTTCCATGTACAGAACTGTGCATAAGTCTTGAGCTTGTTTTTTTTTTTATATTTCGCTAGGCAAATGGGAAAAAGCAAACATGAATAGCATCTGTTTGAACCTAGAAAACATACATGAAAATGCAGTATATAAGTCAAAAGCAATTCGAATGAGCTTAAAAGTCTGTTTAATCACGTTTTTCTATTCAGGTATGCTTTTAGTGCATTGACAGTGTATATGGGATTATCATGTTGAAAAATTAACACATTGCCAATCAGAGGCTGTTTATATGGTACTGAATGATTGATCATAATCAGATGGTACTTTTCTGCATTCGTAATACCATAAATTCTTGACAAGATCCCCAACACCACTGGCTGTAATGCAGCCAGAGCCTCCACCATTGTTCAACATTTGGCTGTAGATACTCATTGTTGTACTTCTCTCCTGACCTCATCTACATGTACTGACAATATTTTAAACAAAACATTACAAACTTGGGTTCATCACTCCATAAGTTGCCACTGAGTTTCAGTCAATTTCCAGTGTAATATGGCATACCTCAGCTTTTTCTTCCTGTTTCCTTTCATTACAAAGGGTTTCTTGACAGTGATTCTTCCACTAAGACCATTTCTGATGATGCTTCAGCAAACAGTAGCTAGATCTACTGAATGGCTCTCATGCCATGTGTCAGGTTTGCTGTTTTGTTTCCTATCCTTCATGAATTTCCTTGATTATCAGATACTGTTCATGTACACATTTCTTTGCTAAGACAGTTCATCCCTTAAGTTAAGTCACTTTTTAAGCTGGAACATCGTCACAACAGACTAGAACACATGCATGTCCCCACCTGTCTTTACAGCTCGATGCTGCAGACAATAAAAGACGGAAGAAGGTGGAAGGATAGAGGGGAGGATGCGTGTCTCCTGTGAAAATAAACATGTGAAACAAGCACTCAGTGCTTGGGGTTTAGGTTTCGCTGCTGTGATGACACTGGGCATGAGGTCATCGTAATCAAACCCTAAATAAAATACTGTAAGGGAATGTCTATTGAAATACGCACACTTTGTCAAAGACATTTTCCAAAATGTCTCAAATGCAGTAATTAGATTTAAACAACAGTGAAATCAAAAGTAGATGGAGGAAACACTATTAAAATGTTCCCCTAAAGTCGAATTAACAACAGTGTAGAAAAACTAGAATGAAGAAAAATAAGATTAGTTGTGCATAAGTGCTTTACACTAGTCTGGGTCTGCAGTGTAACTTGTGATTAAAGTTACAAGATCATTTTAGTGGGGAGAAAATGCAATATTTCTCTATGAAACATGGAAGGAGTGAAATGGAAGTATAATGTAACATGGAAAAGGAATAGGCTGTGTGAACAAACAGTACATGCAAATGTACACAAAATCAACACAGTAAGTTGATCACACCCAACCTCTGGATCGCCACCAACATGAATGGAAAATGACGCTCTCAACACAGTTCTGGGAATCCCCTCACATAACAAGCCGACGCGGATGCAAATACACATCTATGCATGAGTATACCAGATTATTTCCACATTAAAATTGCTTTCCAGACTTCCTAGAACATGTGTGTGGCAAATGCATTGTCATCCACCACATACCGCACCATATACAGTTCAAGCAATGGTAGTACATTAAGTAGTATCTGAAATGGCCATGTTGAACTGACCACCAGCTTTTCCACTGACATACCACATTTACCACTGGGTTCAAATAAAATGTCCTGGAACACCCCCTCGTGAAAGGAAATACAGACAGCTGAGACGGAAAGTGAAAATGTGACACAAATTGTAACACGATAGCGGATGTGATACCGGATATCAGCGAAGTACGTAAGAAAAAGCATTACTCTGTTTCTTAATGCTCCCCTCTCACACTTGTCTTCTGTCTCACCTGAGCAGAAGGGCCTGGGAACAACATCCTCACTACAGCTGTGAGTGACAGCTCATAGCCCTAAGGCAACCAGCTCCGCCTCCAGGTGAGGTCCGACCGTCTCAAGTTTCCTTCCTAACCCCCCTCATTCGTCTCCTGTCTTTGCCTCTTCTCTCTCAATTTCTCACAGACATAAAACTTTTTTTAAAAAACAGAATGACAAATGAGAGAAATGCACATATTTAATGTATTAATATATGCTAAAATACCCACGCATACACACACACACATACACACACAAACAAAGACATCTCCCCCCACCAAGTCACAAAGGTGAAGGGGTCAGAGTATGTCTTTATGTGCATTTTTATTTTAATGTGTGTGTACAGAGCCCGAGGTAGTGGGGTTTCAATTACAGGTAAGCTTCCTTTCCCAGGTGAAAAGCAGAGCAGAGAGGGGCAGCTTAAAATCTCACAGCCTCAGGTGACTTCAGCACAACTCGTACATTGCCACGCCGCCACTAGTACTTTCGCACCTGTCGGTAAATCCATTTATATTCATTCTGATAATTTGATCAAAATCACTATAAGTTACTACTGAAATTAGCGTTCCTGACACGTAGACACATTAACCCAGTTATCTTACTTGTAATAAGATTAAAACGTGACCAAGCGAAGTTCAATTAAAGCTTAATTGCATGATTCATATTTCCTACACAGCATGTTCATCCTGTAACATCAAAGAAAAAAATAAAGAGGAACTTGTCTCCATAACCAACTCACTGGTTCACATATTCTGCTGCAGCTATACACAACCAGACAACCACGTCAACTGTTAATTCAATTTCTTGGAGAGCCACACCACATGTAGTGCCGGGTGAGCTGCATGCGCGTCACCCACTGCCTCTGTTTCATTCACACACACAAAGACATGGATGATGGACCCTGTTCTGTATATCCCCTCATGTATGTGCACACTGAATCAAAACATGGTCATGCAGACGCCTGGCTGAAATTCCTAAACAGATCAATCACAGTGATAAGAATCATAGACAGTATATCAAATACAAACGTAGTTAAGCCTAAGCCTGTGAGATCTTTAGACTGAACTTCTAGTAGTGGCCAGCAGGGGGTGAATCCTGTGGGCATCAGCTCTGGTTTTTAAAGTCCAGTTTTGTAGCCTAAAGATTTCCACTCTCACTTTCACCATCTTGAATGAAAAAAAGGAGTTCTGGCAATGAGGGGTAGATTTATCAGTGAAACAGCACATTCATTGGCTACTGTGACTGACAAATAATTAGCCAGTGAGCATGCATCCATTTTAAAACATATGGAAGCCCGTTTCCGCCACTGAAGAAAAAAAAAGGATCCAGAACTTGACATTTCGAATTATTTTCTCGAAATGTCGAGTTATTTTCTTGAAATTTCGACTTATTAACTCAAAATTTCGACTTATTAACTCAAAATTTTGAGAAAAATCACTCGAAATTTCGAGTTAGCGCTGCCAATCAGTAATCTACGTGAATGATGTCATTTCCTTGTTACCCGGAAGCTGAAGCCCTCAGGTACAAATGTTACAGCTAAGCTACCAGTATTACATCCAGTCATGAATGGACAGATTGCTGAGTATTTTCAGCGTGGCTTCAAAAATGATGAAATCCTTGTGTTATTAGCTGAATCACATGGCGTTACTATTAGCAAACGTACTTGCGAAAGCTCCAGTTTGTTGTGATCCGGTTTTGAGTGCGCGTTACTCTGCGCCATATGCTTCCAGGTACAAGAAAGTGACCTTATTCATGTAGATTACTGATTGGCAGAGCTAACTCGAAATTTTGAGTTATTAACTCAAGATTTTTAGAAAAGTAACTCGAAAATTTGAGTTATGTTTCTCCAAATTTTGAGTTAATAAGTCAAAATTTTGAGTTAATAAGTCGAAATTTCGAGTTATGGATACTTTTTTTTTTTTTTAGTGGCGGAAACGGGCTTCCATAAAAACATGCTATCACCGAGATTTATTTTTAAAATGCAGGAACCCAGGCAAATGATTTAGCCAATAAACCCAGCAAGAAAGTACATACAGAGTTCAAGTTAGCAAGATATTTTTCCATGGACTTCTATAGCTCTTAGATGACAGGTTTAAGGTACTTCGGCACAGTCTTAATTTTTCCAACCCAAAAAAAGCTACATGTTTTCTTTACCATCTGTGCTCCTGTGATTGCAAAAGAAGGTTATTTCTAAAGGCTCACTGAAATTGTGACCTTGTAAAAACACTTTTCTGATGGGTTGATGGCCTTAATTGCTAGATTCAAGACTAAATTTACTGAGTGTTCCTCTGTTTGATAGTCCAAAACTTCGTGCACTTTTTACATCTATTTTTAAAGCTTCAAATATAGGACTCTGCAAACCAGTTGGTAAATTTATGGTAGCTTCACCCATTTTCATATAGTCTATGGTTAAAATGCACACAGTCACTAGTCAATATCGTGTTTGACTAGGGTGATACAAATAATATGTAGAAAATTTCCAGATTTCACTCAGAGACAGCGGAGGAAGACGAGGATGAGGAGAACAGAAGTCAGTAATTGCAGCTATAAGAAAGATGCAAAATGTGACACCAAACAGATGCTAACCTCAGCTTGGGAAATAATGACACATGAATGAAGAGAAATTTAAGGGAATAAATTATAATTACTTGCTGTAAAAATTCTAACATTGACCAAACCTAACTGGACTGGGCTTCACAACCTTGTTCAGATCATACAACTTCATCATCTTTGTGGCTCAACCCAACATGGGTCTTTCCTTGTGATTATGAAAATGTAGGGATTTCTTGGAAAAGTGATGTTTCAGTTTCAATAGAAATACACTATTTTCACCGCAGCAAATGAGTGGTATGGCTTTTGGAAGAGTTAAACTTTAAGTGAAAAAGGAGATTGTCAAAACTATTAATTTTGTAAAACTATGACGTAACCCTTTGAGTTCTTCAATGAAATACCTTAATGTGGGAATTTAGATCAGTCCAGCTAGCTGCATATCTGCATATATTTGACAGAGAGATAGTGTTTGCTGTATTGAATACAATAAATGCAAACGCTTTTGTACAGTAGATGGAGTGAGTGTTGAATGTGTGGAAGTCAATCACTTAGTTACTGTACTCTGGTAAAAGCATATAAAGTGGAGGCCCCAGAGTCACATAGTATGAGCAATGAGAAAATAAAACAAAGGGAGACAGGCATAATGTTCTCAGCCATTTATATGAAAGTGCCAAAAAATGAGGTCTGAAAAATGTGTAAATTGAAACGGCCAGCTTCAAGCCATTCATTTCCTGCGGTATCCGGGTAAATATTATGAACTCTACTCCAGAATTCAGAGCAGACTATCCATCACAAGTCACACAAGCCAAGTTTGAGCTCACATTTACTCCACTACCAACATAATTAGTTAGAGAATTACAGTCTCAACAACTGCGTGTACATGTGTGTGTTTGTGTTTGATACAGCCATGCCCTGGCAAACTTCTAAGGAAGACAAACACATTGCCTCATTCCAGGATACAGGGTTCCTGAATCTACAACAAGATGGCAAAAAGCCAGGGCTGAAAATACAGAATGAAACATACAATACATGCATACATGAATACACAGTACATGTATATGGACATGAATGCATAAACACGGGCAAGGCAGGTGGTGAATGACATTTGCAGATTGACAGATTAATGCAATTATTTCTCTATTCTCTTTCGTAGTTTGTCTTTGCAGAGGCGATTTGGTCATAAAACAACATTATCATATTTTCTCCTGTTGCACCTGCGGATATATGTGCCCAGGCATCAACAAGACTGTAGTCCTGTGCATAACCTATAACCCTCAACACTCATATGTGCCATGAAAATTACTTAAAATAACTTTTTTGCCCTCTTTGCTTTCTTATTCTGTTACAGTACTATGTAAACTACCATCAGCTGATCAGCAATAAAACAATGTAAAGTGCTCAACCTCAAATTCCTCTGGTCTACTACATCACTTAAATCTATAACAGTCAAAAACTTGGCTTTGTACTTGTAATTATTTAAATATTTTTTTAAATTGAGTTTTGCCAAGATGTTATTCGCCAAGTGCTGCAATGCAAACGCATGCAACACAGTAACATTTGCTTCAGTTTTGTCGTACACTCTACAATCATGATAAAGAGCCACTGACTGGGAACACATTTCAACTTGTTCTGAACTCTTTTACACCAAACGTATGTTTATTTTGTTAAATCTATTCCGCTGTACCTACAGCATATACAGTATATGTAAGACTGCTTATGTCCTGAACTCTATATTTCAACCAATCAAAACAAACCTAGAAAGGCACTGGTGGAAGCTGAGTTTTCCTGTACCCCCCTCCAATTCAATGACATTGCAATTATGTTACAAATTATACTTGTAGTATGAACCAGTTGATAAATCTACAATGTGGTGAAGTCAAATAATGCGATAGGAGAATGTGGCAAAAGAAGTGAGTTGATTACACAGTTTTCTTCTTAACCAGTTGGAGACATTCATCGGCATTTACAGGCTTCTTGGTTCTCATGTATCCATATTTGCTATCGTCACACATGCAGTTTTCCTGTGCGTGTGCAGTGGTGCTGTCACCTCGAGATACGGTGAGCTTGGCACCTTGGGAAATGAGTTCGCTCACATGTGTTTAACATTATAAAAGGGTGTGTTTTAACCCAAACCATGACAAGAGTCAAACGCCATTCTCCTGGTTAGGGCTTGTCTTTATCTCTTCAATCTTTTCTGCGTCCGAACACAGGCGTGTTCTGTCTTTATAGTTTGTGAAACATTATTGTGGGTAATTTCAGAAACGCTTACACGGTTCGTTTAACTCAGAAGAAACAAACGACTGATACGATCGCTTAGTTGGAGGCTTTGCTGCTAGAAGAACAAATAAGCGCACACACTATAAGCAGTAAACACATGCTTCATAGGCACTATACAGCCAACTGCTTTCCCTAGGGAGAAGTTGGGTGGGGGGTTAGGTGCCTTGCTAAAAGGCACATTATCTGTGGATATACTGCATGTTGAATCGAGCTGAACTGCTCATCATTACCGCCCACATTTTTCCATCCCCATCCACTGAAGTGATCACAAGTCGCTTCTCCAGGCTAAGGCTGCCTCCCTGAGCAACCAGGCTGTAAAGCTGCAAAAATGAAACCAAGGAGAAAAATTGGGAACTTTCTCTTCGCAGGAAAACGAGGAGAGGTAATTGGATAGATTTCTCTCCTCTTTCCAGTGCCTCCAACGCTACTTGCCAGCTGGCCAGACAGAAGCAGAGACTTCTGGGATAGATTTATGTGTAGTGGTGGGTCTAAATTGGCCCCACATCAGGATGGCCTCTGACTAAAGTATTAATGATGGCTCCTGTTGAAATGTGTGTGTGGAGGATTCTGGCAGCTTTTACATGTCTGGATTGCCCCCTCTAAGCTGTTCTCCGTCAGCAATACCACACAAACACATGCAGACACATATAGAAAGAAGCATATTACCAGAAGCACCAGAAAGACTACCACGCATGCATGCACAAGGACACACACTCTGTCCTTATCCCCACTTGGCTCTTGATGAACTGACCGCAACTCAAAGAGAAGCTGAGCAGATATAGCATGATGACTATAACTGGTTCTCATTCTCCATTCTCTTCAGCCATCTCTCTAACCCGTCATAAGTACCACTGTGAGAAAACCTTCCCACATGTCCTCACATATGTACACTAAAATACTCATTTGAATAGCCACCTAAAAAATTTTTTACATCTATGAAGAATTAATTCATTTTCAGATTAAATGTACTGAGTGTGCCCAGTGCATGCCAGTGGCCTCTGAGCTTAAGTGCCTGCACTGAAAGTCTTTTTTTTACCTGGCAGAAGAAGGTTGGTTTGAGGCACAATGGCAATATCCTTTTGCTACTAAAATATCTGTAAAGTTTTGAAACCGCAGCTAGACAAGTCAAGTGCAAAGCTGTGTTTGCTGACCAGAGTTTTGACCACACTTACATTTGAAGCTTTTGAAGTTTGACAAATTAACAGTAAGTTAATTTGACAAAACAAATAAAAAGAAGTAGAATTATTCAGTTCTTAAAACATTTGACATTTATTTGTATATTACAAATACAGTGAGGTAATAAGTCAAGGTGGGAAAATGTAAATATTTACTGAAAAATGCATAAATGTGGAAACATTTATGAGTAGTAATGTTGTTTTGTTTTTTTGACTGAAAAGCAGTTTTGCCAAACAAAGCGACGTTAATGTTCAGGATTGTCTTTGAAGTAAAATAGGTTGTGTTATTAGTCAAGAATATGTTTTGAATCTGAAGCCTTGTTCTGTCTACAGTTTTTAAAAAGTACCTTAAAGTTTGCTTACAGTTAAAAATAGCACAAGTACCTGCATGCTGTCTCTCTTCAGAATAAGCAGAGGAAAGCGAGGAGAGTTCCATTTCCTCACAAATCTTATTATATCTCTTAATTACGTTACATATTCCAAAGCTGTCTTCAACGCCAGTTTCACTGCTCTTTAAAGAACATCACAGCCGTCCACAGTGGCAGCCTGAGAACTGTCACCGAGGCCGTTAGAAAACCATTAACAACGGATCACGCTCCTCAACTGTAATCACAGCCTGTTTGCTTTGGAAATGGTGGGTGAAACAACAGTCAGTTACAGCAGCGCAACACTGCCCAAGTTCTGATTAAAAAGACTCAGATGTGAAATTCAGGCACTGTTTATGTAAATAAATAGAGAACTACCAAGGTGCACACGTGCACACTAAATAGAAAAATGGGGGGATTAAAAAAAGACATTAAGGGAAAAAGAGAAAAATCTTGTAGTTGCCAGTCTCAGAGTATCAACAAAGGTGTTGGCGTTCATTTGCGTGAATCTTTGGCAGGTAAACCTTTGAGGCATTTTGCACATATGTAAACCTGTGTCAAATACTGTAATACTGTATACTGCAACTATAGAATCAGTAAAAAAGGCAACTCTGACTTATGATGCATAGTCAGTATGCAGACAGAAATGCAATGTGATATAGCCTGTGTGCAAACACACAGACATTTGCAACACATACTGTTAACTGTCAAAGAATATAAAAGCCATCCTGAAGAGTCTAAAAGTGGACTTATCATTAGACACACACACACACACACACACAAAACACACACATGAAACACAAAGAAACTCTAGTGGTTTCCAGTGGAGCAGAAATACCATTATACCGTTAACTGTACATTACAAATGGGCTGCCAACTGTCTCTGGAGTATCACATGACCACCAATGGCTCCTCCAATTGGCTGGCAGGATGAACAGCATGGGTATCAGGTTAGCGATTGATTGGGTGATGTGTGGTGGAACAGATGGAACAGAGAGGAAGTGTATTCCCAGGAAACCACACCAAACCACTGGGTTTTTCCACAGGCAGGTGAGGATATGTACACACACACACACACACACACACACACACACACACACACACTATATAACAAGACAATTTCTAAACCTGCACCGCTCTTTCTCGTTCTCTCTCTTCCTGTCTCTCTCTTTCTAGCCCTCACAGGCTATTTGGTTCTGCATAGATCTTCATTATGTTTAATTACCTTCTCATGTTTCACTGGAATGAATCCACATGTGAGTGAGTTGGGAGGCGAGATTTCCTTTTCCTTTCCAAATTCTGAAGCTTTTTTTTTTTTATCTGTCCAAAAGGTACAATAAATTAACAAAAGACAAAAAGCTGAATTGAGATACTTTTCCATGGCAAGACTTATACTGGAGCAAAACTGAAAAATCAGTCTGCGAATCTACTGTGTCCTGACACGATTCATGTTGTTACTGGCTGAATATGGAAAACATCAAACACAGGTGATATTGTTGAAAATCAACCAACAAGGAATTTCTTTAAAAAAAAAAAAAAGAAGAAGAAAGAAAGAAAAAATCTCTTAGCATAAATCTATATAACTTTATAGTAGCCAGTGGAAACTTTAACATCCATAGTCAAAGGGGATTTTTCATATCATTAAACTGGCACTGGTTTATTTGTTTGGGGTTTTTTTCTTTTTTGTTTGTCTGCATTCCCTTTTTAACATGATGAGCAGCAGCTACCAAAAACAACAGAAACAATGTACATTCATTTTTACTTATCACTCCAGAGTAGCTTGGTAATTGCTGGTTAGTGAGTTAACATTTTTATACAAAAGTCAAATAAGATGATGCTAGTGTGGAAGTGTCTCTTGCAGCTATGTACCCTGCTATGTTGGCACTAGAACATTTTTTCTTTTCAAATTGTGTCTAATCCCACAACAAGCAAACAACAACAAAGTGAAAACATTTAATTAAACTGGAGTTAATCTACTAATAGTTTGCTTTTTATTAATACGTTATGCAAAAAATAAAGTTTTTACAGGACTCCATGCAGTCTTGTGAAAATAGGCACACTGTTACTGCTTACATAGGAATTAGGAGGCAGCCAGGTGCTCTTATTTCACAAGCAAGTGTGACTATCTCTATAAAAGTTTCCAAAATAACAATGACACAATTTTTGGAACAAAGTCCAGTGGAGATTTTTGTCATAACGCACAGCATGATGTTTGGTGAAAACTAATCAGTCAATCAGTACAAATACCTAATACCACTTGGTAAACACTTTGGTGGAGGGGTGATGATCAATAAGTCATTTTGCAGCCACAGGACTTGGGCACCTCGCAGTTGAGTTGACCATAAACTCCTCTGATTACCAGAGTATTCTAGAGTTAAGTGTGAGGCTAGCCAAGTTAAAGCTTAGCTGAAACTGGTTCATGAAACAAGACAATGATGCCAAATACAGCAGCAAATCTATAATAGAATGGCTAAAACAAGAAAAGAGCAAGTGTTTCAATGGCCCAGCCAAAATCCAGACCTCAAACCTATTGAAATGCTGTGGCATAACCGTAAGAGAGCTGTGCATAAACGACTGTCTGCAAACGTCAGTAAACTGAAGCGATGTTGTAAGGAGGAGTGGGCCAAAATTCCTCCATAGAAATGTGAGTGACTGGTAAAGTCATGGGGAAAACCAAGTTATCAATCTACACAAACACAGGCTGTACTTAGTTTTTCATGCGACTGCATAGAGTTCTGTGCAAGCTTCCTTTTTCACAAAGTCATTTCTATTCTCACTTGTATTAAAAAAAACTTTCTAAACATTGTTTCTACTTCAACTTAAATAATGTTTAGGTCTGCTTATATCTATGTCTCTATAGATGTAGATATATAATTTATATCTACATCTCTCTCTTTATAGCTATAGACATATGTTATATATCTATGTGAAGTGGGGTTTTTTTTTTTGTAGAGGCGATAGATTTTGAGTCGATCACAAGCAGCAGCTAGACCGAAAAAGTTTCCCTTGTTTACAACCGTATCATGTTTTAGAAATCAAGTAATTTTTCAATAAAATGACAGGCAACTGATTTTGTTTGCCAAAAGCAATCTGAGATGAAAACTTCTGTCATTCTTCTTTGGTGATTGAAAAGGTATACATTTCATTCTTTATTTGACAAAAAAACTTGTTTTAAAAATCCATCTTTGTAGGCCTTCTCTCTGAGTTTATCCAACAATGCAATTTTTCCCCTGAGAAAAAATAAATTGTTCAGCGTTGTTCCACCATTACACATGAACCAAAATGGAGCAAAATAAACTAAAACAACTGGAAATATCCTCAGAAGCAAACAGTGGAAAAAAAGAAAAACTTTTCATGGAACACGCTTTTGCTGATAGTCCTTCTTTCTATCTGAGAAGATGCCGGATCACTTTCTGACAAAATGGGGGGGGGTTGCTGATATACCATGAATATGTAAATTAACTGAAATGAAAACTTTTGAAACAATGTCAAGGTTTTTAAGGAATGCAAAGCAGAAGATCAAATTAAAAACAATTCATTTCATTACTCAGTTGTTGGGATTTATGAATGTATCTGTATTAGTGGACAGCTGAAATTGTGTCACTGGCTAATGACTAAAACTATATCTGCTTATCCTCAAATATGGATGCAAATAAGGTCTCATATACGGTATATGAGACACGACTACAGGCTGCAACAATACATGCACTGTAAGAACCCATTATTTACCTTTTACAGCACATCTGTGAAAAATTAGCTTTTTTGGAGTTTAAAAAGTGCCACCCACTGTTTTGAATTCCTTTTTTCTACACATTTCTGAGGGGTTCAGAGAATGCGCTTCAAAGTCTAGCTGCTGTGAGCACAGCCATTGTTCACCAGATACAAATCAATACATCTCCTGTTGGTGTACTTTAAGCCTCACAAATAAGAGCGCTTTGCACTGTGCAACAATGCAGAGGGGATGATTCTGCAGCTGTTAAGCAGTAAACTTCTCGAAAGGGGCTCATTTCACAGTCCTGTGCAGATGAGGATAAAAGGCGAAATCAATGATGAAATAATCAAACCAAAAAATAATCATACTAAAAGAAAAACTGTCTGAGTTACACATGGCTACAGCAGAGTGACCCTTTAATCCAGAACTGTGCCAAAATATACAATTTGCTGATAAAAAAAAAAAAAAATGAAGAGAAGATTAATTGCTAGGCTACCTGTAACTTACTGAGCTTGCAAAGATATTTTGCTGCACAACTACATCTGTGAAAGGACTTGGTTTCTTTCATTCTTCATGATCTCACTTTGTGGGCTCAGGTGCTAGAGCAGGTTACCTACCAATCAGAAGGACGGTGGATTGATGCCCAGCTCCTCCTGTCTATATGTGTCCTTGGGCAAGATACAGAACCCCGAGTTGCCCTTGATGCATCCAACAGAGTGTAAGTGTACGTGTGAATATTACATAAAAGTGCTTTGGTATAGGGACAGTATTGAGACTTTCCACTTTCAGTGCCCAAATTTAGCAGAAAGTTGCGAAATAAGTAAAGTCCACTTTCAGTTTCTTTGGTATGGAAAGAAATATGGACAGCACTGTCATCTTTGATTGCAATATGCTTATTGTGATTATTTACTTCCTTTTTTGCAGTTGTAAGCTGCAGCTGATTTTCTGCAGAATCAAATGTAACTGGAACATGATTTTAATAAAACTACAGAATTTACGACAGAGAGAGTGAAAATCTCCTTTCAGTGAATTTGCAAAATAATTAATTTTTAGAAATTAATTTAAAATATTTTGCAAGGTTTATCTATGTTCTTTGAAACATGGATAAACACCACACCCCTAAGATTATAACTCCAGGTTAAATCCATGTCCAGGAAGCACTAGTTTGGGAGCCTATGTCCTTGTGTAATCTGTGTCAAGGAAATTGCTCCCATGTGTGTTAATGCTACTGACAGCACTATTAGGTCTCAGTATTAATGGCTTGCTGTAACACACAGCTAAACAAACAACTGCCAAATCTAGCAAACCCTGTGTGTGCCTTAAGGGGCTCACACAGGACAGGAGATGGTTCTTAATACAGTAGCAGCTGCGCTGTAGCAGAGCGTGGTCGGAAGTGATAATGATTACGACACAACCACATTGCTTTTGTTCTTTTTTGTTTTTTTCTTTCTTTGTTTAAGACAGTTTCAAGGATTAATTTTAGTGTTACAGATCGATTTCCATAAATTAAAGTCCCATAACACCTTTGTGAAATTTCACAAACTATTAAAAGCCCCAGTAGAAAATCTACATTATTTTTTTCCGTGACTAACTGTTGATTTTCCAGATTTTCCAGTGAAAGTTGCCCACAGCCCAGAACAGAATGAGACATCAGTAGCCATTAGTTTACCATTAATTTTCTTGGACATGAAAGTTCCTATTTAACCCCCCCCCCCCCAAAAGGAAAAAAACCCAAAAATCTATGGTGTCATTAGATCTCATTATTTTGTTCTTAAAAGCTGTACTTTAGATGAGACTGCAGGCAATCCAATGTATAAAATCATATAATCACAGAGACTGGTGGATACAACAGTACATGATGCTAATTAAAATAATCAATGACTTATCCACCTCACTTCAGATAAAATAAAAACAAAAAGAAGGAGAATCATCATGAGCTGCCAGTAACACTACATGCTGCACCTTAAGTGTGAATGAATTCCCTCTAAGTTCCCACTTCCTTCCTCCCAGTGGTCTCAGACTGAGTTCCCAGTGGGATGAACATAAGATATGTCAGTGAGATATACTCATACACTCTCAGTATATGTGTTTGATGTGTTTGTGCGTCATATGTGGAGGAGGGATTGCCTAGACAGTCTGTCTGTGTTTGTGTGAATGCACATGCTTTGACACCATAGGTCTCTATATGAGTGATGTCTTGCCTGTGTCCCACACTTGAGGTTTTGCCTTTAGTAAATCCCCAGAGATGGCAGCCTAACCCAAACATTCAGCTGTCAATCACTTTAAGCACTAACCATGGTCATGACCCGGGAACAGGAAGAGGCCTTGTTATCCCTTACTGTGCTACTCTGGAGGAAGCCATGTATATGGAGCTGTATCTGTGTTTGCCTAACTATTCACCAAAGTGTATGTTTGTGTGTGGTGAGAGTTCAGCATATACATCCATATACATCCATAAACACATAAACATATTAACTCAATTAGATTTATGCCTGAAATGCTAAAAATGTTAACTGGGACTTCTTTATGTGGAATGTGCCCATTTCTATCCAACAAGAAAAGAACTGTTTCAGTGTTGTTTAAACAGCTTCAGAAGCTGTTACACCTGTATTTTTATGTTAAAAAAAAGAAAGAATAAAAAGCAGTTCAAATCCCTAGTATTATATAACCATTTTAAACGTGTATGTTTGCCGGTGCCAGTTTATTAGATATGATTCATGCAACCAATCTAAAGCATTTGAACTGAGGTTTGAACTGGAGCCAGAAAAAAGCCTAGAGAATGGCTTTAAGGTCATTTCCAGCTGGATCTATGATAATAATAATAATAATAATAATAATAATAATAATAATAATAATAATAAGCGCCAAACCTGGTCGCATATTTAGCACCAGTGTTTCATTTTGTTATATATTTTTTTTCATCATCTTAGAAATCATCATCTGTTCCTCTGCTGATGTCTAGAGTTCGACTAGGTGGCGCTGACTGAATTTATTTTCTTTGGAAGAAAAATTAAATGGTTCCCTTTTATGTAAGTGTGAAGGACAAAGACTGGGTTGAAAAAAGAACCGCTGTGATATGATATTATCACTGACTGGGATTTTACGTTTTGTCAAGTTAACTAACACGAAGCAAGACAAACTTTGTTGAACTTCCTTTGTAGTGTACCCCTAAGTCAGCTGATGGCTTACGTTAACATCTCTGAAGTTTGCAACCTTCAGTTTTATTCCCTTCAGTGTTAAGCTTCTGTAAATTATTCTGTATTCATAAAACTTAAGAAACGTGTAATGTAAAATTCCCCTTCCCACCTGCCCCTCTTCTTATTCTCGCTATTATTTTTTTTTGCTATGCTCTAGTTGTCTACTTTAAAGGTGCTAATTATGTACTGTGGTCACGCAAAAACAAAAGAAAGGCAATCAAAATATAATTTACTATATTCCACATATATGTGGATAATGTCAAGTGAACACCTGGCACCTATGAAAATATTTATCTAGGCTGGAATCAGTGCTAACAGGACTTTTCTTTTGGCATGCAGTACCCCGTCTGCTGGTAACCTTCCGCTACGTTTCGACTCCAAGAAGATTTAATACTGATTAAAATAAACACACAGTCTTAAGTCATTACCCACTTTATTGAGATAAGTGGTAAGGGTGTTGGAGACTAGGAAATCTAAGTGACATAGCTGTTGTTTAAAGAGCGCAGGGTTGGGAAATGAATATCAGCACGAGACGTGACCCCAAGAAAAAAGAAGAGGGTAAAGGAGGAAGCATAAAAGTGCTTTAGAGATTATTCAGAAGTTAATTTCACTTACTGTTGGCTAATAATCAGGTGGTTACACATTCACTGCCACTTATCTTTCGACTTAGTGGATAAGCCAGCTTAAGCTCCGTTGGTGACATGAAATGCAAAAAGCCAAATCCACATCTCAGTGATGCCCACAGAGTGTGCACAGCTAATGCCGAGGCTTATGTTAATGTTTTATTTAATTTAAAGTGCCTCATACTTTCAGACATTTTCCTTCACTGTCAGTATTTGTATATCAGAGCCTCTAAGTGAATCTCAGCTTTTTGAACATCTTGGTGTGTGATTAACTATGTGAAACCTTGACAAAGAGAGTGTGAGAAAATGAACAGACAAAGAGACAAAAACACATGTACCGTGTGTTTGTCTTTGAGCCAGGGAATGAAATATAGGGCCTGAAGTGTGTGTGACTGAGTGTGTGTGTCCTGGCACGTGTGAGGTGGTGTGTGGGCGTCGAGAGGGAAAGCTCATAAAACCCATGATCACACTGATGAGGTCACAGGGAGTGAAACCGGAGAAAGCCTTTCATTTCCTGTCTCATTCCATCCCTCTCTCTCCTACTTCCATTCATCCATCTCTCCTCTGTCTATACTTTACTTCTGTTTTTCACAAGTAATGCCAAGAGCCAAAGTCTTTCTCACCCCCACGTCTATCTGGAATTTTTCACTGTGTCACCTAAGGTTGGAAAACAGGGATATAAGAGAGAGTTTTGCTTTTTAATCTGCCTGACGTTTGTGTTGAGCTTTAACAAATGAGACAGGAAAATGTAATTCCTGCTTTTCACAAACTCCTTTCACATGTGCTGTGGTTTTTCACACGATGTGTTCACTGTATGGGCTTCAATGGGTAAAAACGTCTGTCAGTTACAAAACTCTTGCACTCTTACCAACTCATTTGGTCTTTCTTAAAACTACAACCAGGAGTTAACAATAAAAAGTATATATAATCCTCCACATGCTCAACTGCCAGGTAATGTCATTTAAGAGGGTTTAATGATTTGACCTTCAGCGGATACAGACGTGTTTAATAAAGTCTACCAGCACCAAATGCCCCAGAAAGTTCTGTTTTATCTACTCCAGTATTTGCATAGTCCCACAAAAATGGAGAGGTGTTAAGCAAAGCTTGATACAATTGCAAGTAACACCAAACTTATGGCACTTTTTACAACTATTATTGGTTATTGGTTGCAAACAGTGATTAAATGTCTATCAGGTGGTCTGAGAAATCTGAGATCAGCAGAGAAAGACATATTTTCTACTCAGTGTTTGCTTAGCAGGATGTATTTACTAGCTGTGAGAACTATTCTCTCTACGCTTTCGATAAATAAAACAAAAGTTCATTTCATATCCACCTGTGCAACAAAATATGCTGAAATGGGCTGTTTCTCTTTGTTAATTTGACTTATGAAACCACAAATAGCCATCATGCTTTATGAGTGAAAGTGTGACACTTGTTCAGCAGCTTTCTTACAATCAATTTTCTTCACATTTCACCAAAACCTCAAGGTACACCTGAGCTCACTCCACAACGCAACAGTCGAGAACCAGTGCAGCAGTGGATAACAGAGAACTACACAACCGCTCCTGCAGATACTCTGCTTCTTATCGCAGATTCATTACTGGTCAGTGTTTGGCAAAAACTCCAAGGTGCGGGAGTAGCTGGCTGCCAGATTGACTGTCCCATCTGTGTGCTCACGTTTAGTACAGGGAGGAAAATTAACGGCAGGAAAGGCAGGAATGGTGCTGAGGGAAGCTGTGTTTACTTTCACAAATAGTTGCGTTCCCCAAGACAAAAACACAGCAACATTAAAACAAGCTACAAGATATGAGATCAAAACAAAGAAAAGCAAATAACTGACAAGAGGAGTTAACATCAAATGTAAAGAGGCACCTTGACTGGAACAAAAAATTCCTTAAAAGTAGAGCGAAGTACAGTAAAAGAGCCTAGTCTGTATTTGTGTGCAGTTTTCGTATATCATCACCAAGCAAACTGCCAC